>NC_057802.1:571615042-571969651 GCF_018294505.1 Triticum aestivum
CACTCTTGTTATTTACTTTTGATATATGCCCTTTATGTGATGTCGCTCAGACATCCAACTGTGGCACTCTTGTTATTTACATTCTATTATAAGTCCTTTATGTGATGTCGCTCAGACGTCCGACTTTGGCACTCTTGTTATTTACTTTTGATATAAGCCCTTTATGTGATGTCGCTCAGACGTCCGACTGTGGCACTCTTGTTATTTACATTCTATTATAAGCCCTTTATGTGATGTCGCTCAGACGTCCGACTGTGGCACGCACTGTCATAAAAATTCTATTATAAGCCCTTTATGTGGTGTCGCCTTGACGCCCGACTGCGGCATTGTTATTCTTTTTGTACCCTTTCGAGGAGTCATTCAGACACTCGATTGGACCTCAGTATTACTTTGGGATTTCGGGAGGACTACGGACCGACTTCCCTTTTGTTTCCCATGCATTATTATTTCATTGTCTGAGTGCGCTTGTTAATCCGTTCATATGCATCATGGTTACATTTGTTATATCTTATGTCCGAACTGTCTTGCGAGTACTATCATAGTACTCACCTGGCTTGTTGATTTGGCCAGATGTTGACGAAGGCGATCTCATGGATGAAGAGTTTGATAGTGAGTCCGACGCCTAGAGGAGTCCCAGTCAGTCCCGTTCGATCCTGGATATTGGTCACTTGTATTATATTCCCTTCTGCCACCCACAATAAGTCTCCTCGAGCCTCACTCCGACGCTCGAAGAGCTGTTAGATTCAGGAGTCATGTCACCCACTTCGCTGTGATTTTTCCACCACCGCTTTCATCGTGAGCTAGTAGTTATGCCACCCTATCCGCCTTTATGTATTATTGGCGTGCTTGTAATAATATTGTTGAGCAGTCTCCGCTCAACCTTGTATTATATTCAGTACTCCTGATATTTCTTCTGTGATCAAGAAATTGTCTACTCGTGAGAAGGAATTCTTCTCTACGGGTCCGTAAAAGGGATCGGTTTCTCAATGAATATTTTTATTGGAAAACCGGTCGTGACATACCGGTTGGTAGCACCAACCGGTACTAAATGTTTGGGGGGGTTTTGGTTTTAATTTTTCCATTAATTTTGTGTTTTCCATTTAATTCTTTTTTGTTTGCTGGTATTTTACGATACTACATATTGTACACGGTATGCATATATATAAATAGATTTTCTCGTAGAACCGATCATATATATATAATCGAATGTCTCACAACCACCATTAATTATTCACACATACACATGTATATATATACAATTTCTCCTACATGTTGCCTTGGTGCCTTCGGAGCACGATGGCAAGTGGTTCATGGGGGCGGTAGCGGGTAATAGTATTCTCCTTTGGGATCTATGACCTGGTCGAGCAAAAATCCCGCTATTTCCTCTTGAAGTGCTTGTATGCGCTCCTCTGATAGGAGCTTGTCCCGCACCTCTTTGAACTGTTAAGAAGGAGATCAATATGCATGTGTATTAGTTGTGTGACTAGATATCGACAATCATGTAAGATTTGTGAATAGTGTTCTGGCAAACGTACCCAGTCCTGTCTATCAGATCTGCTCCTTTCGGACGCCATCATGCGAATGTTCTCGCAAACGTAGTATGCACACACTTCAGTCCCCGGCGCCTGCTTCAGGGCCTTTACGACAATAGGATTTAATCAGATAATAATTAATCAAGCATGTTAATTAATTAATGGTATTGAAACAAGAATTAAAGAGATGGTAGCTAGCTAGCTAGTACTACTTAATTACTTACCTTGGGTCGATACCAACTTAGCTTTTGTCGCCATTTTCCTGGAGTCACCATGATGTAGTTTGGCCAAGCCCTACCCGCCGGCAAAGAAAATTAATAAAGGAGTTATTAAAAATAGTTCATATCAGGAAATGACGAACTAAATAGGCCGAGATATAGTTAATAATGATTGAAATAACCTGTCGACTATCCCCTTCATGATGCTGTGGTCACTATTTTTTTTAAGTAGTGAGTCCAGTACTTCAACTTTTCCTTCGTCAACTTTAATGTCTAACAAGATCCAGTGGAAGCTGCATGCGCATACATTTGCATGTATAAATTAAGCGGGCATGTGCATAACACTAATCAACTATAACCCTAAACCCTATACACTTATTAACATCTAGCTACTAAGAAAAAACAGAATTTGTAGTACAAAGACAGTGTGACTCACTCAAAGTTGTAAGGAAGTAGTATATCTTCATTGCTATTGAGGCGCTTCAAGAACTCTAGCATGCATTTCTCTACATCTTGTCTACACCATTCCAATTTCCATGTTTATTCATTAACGGTATTTGGGTCAATGAACCCAATGCCATAGCGTCCAACTTTTTTCATTTCATACATCTTCATCATGCATAATACCATAGAAAAGAATATATAGTGAGGATATATAATTACAGGTAATTAATGATTAATCAATGAGCACTAGAGCTAGCTTGAGCCTTAAATTACAGAAAGAAATCACTTACAAACAATAGCACTGACGATAGATTTGTCGAGTGCATCTTGATTGAATAACTGAAATAGTTCTGAATACTCAACGGCCAGAGCTTTCTTATGGAAGTAATGATCTTCCTCGACTTGCACCATGATTCACTCTCGATTGGAAATCTTGGTAATTTTCATGTACCAATCATGAAATTCATACATTCTCGTTGGGAGGTTCTTGACCTCCTCGGGCTCGACCAAAGGTTGGCCCCGGACATATTTCCGTTTTATTTCCTCCTCTCTAAGCGGAGACATGGGCTCGATCTCGAGGAGTTGTCCAACAGTGATCTTGAGCATTTCAGCCTGCATTATATGCTCCTCGGTTATTACCACATCGCCCAGCTCCGGAACGTAAACGGTTTGCCCACAATAATATTGAGCGCGCGTACTCTCATGTGTTGTTGGCACAACAAGCGGGGGGGTCGATTGTGCCGCCTATTCTCCCAGCTGGGGAACGGTTTTCCCGCATTTTTTGACAGCTGCTTGTTGGCTCGAGCTCGCTTCTTTATGTAGTCGTGCTCGATGTGCCTTCCTGATTTGGCGCTCATAGTCTGAGTCAACAGGCTTGGGAGCTGGTGGTCTAGCCATACGAATGAAGTGGTCAATCTTTTCCTCGGGCACTTTCTCCCTCGGCGGCGTTGTCGGTTTCGGTCGAAAATGAGCGTCCACTTCGGCCCGCACTATTGCATCGTTTTGCTCCTCGGTCATGTCGTAAGGCCTCTGAGGAAGAGGAGCGAGGCTGCTTGGACCATATTTATATCGGTTGTCTCCGCCTGTACTTTTTGTACTACCTCGACTTGTACCGCTATGCACCATAGCTGCGGCGTGTCTCTTCTGCGATTGCTTAGGCGGCGGAGACGGCTGACGTGGCTTAGTTGGAGCAGGAGGAGTGGCCTGACGCTGTGCTGGACTTGAAGCAGGAGGTGTGGCCTGACACGGTGGCGGACTTGAAGCAGGAGGTGTGGCCTGACGCTGTGCCGGACTTGAAGCAGTAGGTGTGGCCTGACACGGTGTCAGACTTGAAACAGGAGGAGTGGCCTGACGCTATGCCGGACTTGAAGCAGGAGTCTGCTCACGCGTTCGTGGACTTGGAGGAGCGGGAGTCTGCTGACACGGTGGCGGACTTCGAGGAGGAATCGGCAGACACGGTGTCGGTGGACTTCGAAAGATGATGCAATCCTTTCTCCATAGGATGATACGATGTATGGCCTCTCCCAGTGTGTGCTCGTTGTCACCTCCAGGAATGTCAAGATCTAGCCTCGAATATGGGTCCACCACCTCATCAACCAAGACACGAGCATAGCCCTCTGGAATCGGGGCGCAATGGAAGGTTGCTTCGGGGGTAATTGGAAAAGCAACGGCGTCCGCCACCTTCATGGACATGTTCTTCATTTTGAAGTGTAGCTCACAGTTAGTGTTCTCTATGATGTCATCCACAGGGTATGTATCCAGCAGTGCGTCGCCCGGGGCGGAACCAACGCTGCTTCTCGGCATGGATGGGACGGTGCTATCCAATGCTGGATGATCATCCGCTTGATGCTGCCGCTGCTGAGACCCCCTTTCCTGGCTAAGTGAGTCGATCTGCTGCTGCTGCTGCTGCTGGAATTTGAGTGCCAAGTCTGCGTGCCTTGCTTCTAGGCCTTGAAGGCGTTCCGCATCCTGCTTCCTCTGATCCTCCTCCAGCTTCCTCTTCTTCTCCTCCTCGATCTTCTTTCTTGCACGGGTCCTGTAGTCGTCGTTCCATTCCGAAAAGCCCTCATGCCAGCGAATAACGCCCTTGCCTCGTGTTCTTCCCGGGTGTTCAGGATTTCCCAGGGCGCGCGTAAGCTCGTCGTTCTCTCCGTTGGGCGTGAACACCCCCTTTCGAGCATCTTCTATTGCGTCAAGTAACTTTTGTTCTGCTCCTTTTAGACTTGCCTTCTTCGAAACCAGGCCTGTCTTCGGGTCCAACGCCCCCCATGCGCATAGAACCAAGTTCTGCACCTGGGGTCCAGCTCCTAGTAACCGGAGTGACCCCTGCATCCTCCATCTCTTGCTCAGACTTATCCCACTTAGGCATTGCCACCGCGTAGCCACCTGGACCCAGCCTATGGAACTGCGTCTTTTTTGCGCCATTGGCCTTGTTTTTTCTCGACCGTTCCTTAGATAATTCTGAGTCCTTGAATTTCACGAAAGCGGGCCAGTGTTCTCTTTGCTTCTCCAGTGTTGCCTTGAATTCTAGAGTCTTCCTTTCTGCAGCGAGGTAGTTGGCCCATACAGTTTTCTTGTGGGTGTTGAATGCAATTGCCATCTTCTTAAGAGCAACGTCCTTGACTTTCGGCACATCTGCATGAGTGAAATAATCTGGTAGGCTGAAATGTTCCATCAGAGATTCCCAAAGCTTTTGTTTTGCTCTGTCGTCGACCCAAGTAACATCTGGGCGTTTAGTTTTTGGCTCTTTCCATTCTTGAATGGAGATCGGGAGTTGGTCCTTCACAAGAACTCTGCACTGACGAACGAACTTGTTCGCAATGTTCTTAGGCGTGAGGGGTTCGCCACTAGCTTTGACGGAATCGATGTTGTACTTTACACCCTCCTTCAACTTTTTGCCCGGGCCACGCTTTGTCCTGCTGTCTGTAGAAGCAGATTTGCTCGATCCGGAGGGCTGAAAGAAGAAAGATCGATTCATTAATATATCTTCAAATAAAAAAACAGGTGATGATCACTAGATGCCTGCTTATATAAATATACCTCGCCGGTAGTCTTTGTTATTTCAAGATCAACATTGTATTCGTCATCATAATCATTGTCTGCGTCATCATAATCATAATCATAGTTCATGACTTCATAAGCTCGGTCGTCGAGATCGAATATCTTATCATCACCCTCCCCGGTATTGTTCAGATATTGGGAGCCGTCATTTGCTTCATTCAGATCATCTGGCCTGCTAGGGCTGCGTATGATCTCGAACAGGGCCTCTTCTCCCTCTCTGCCGGTATTGTCCGCCATAGCTTTTATTTAACTAATACCGAAGAAATATAAAACAATTTAGTATTCAAATTACAATGCATGGATGCAATCAATAAGGAAAAACTGAATCATATAGTACATAATATGCATCGTCTCGAATAATATATAATCTCGAATACATCGTCTCGAATAATATATAATCTCAAATACATCGTCTCGAATAATATATAATCTCGAATACATCGTCTCGAATAATATATAATCTTGAATACATCATCTCGAATAATATATAATCTCGAATACATCACTGGTAGGTAGCTAATAAAGATCAAATACTATAGAAGAATCTAGGCCACTCGCGGTTCCTGGGGCGCGGGCAGTGGACACCCAAAGACAAGGAACCATCACAGGATCATATCTCCGGTCATCTGCCCAAAGAACCTGCCAGGTATTGGAGAACCTGACGTCCATAGCAGCCATGTAGCGATGGACGTGCTCGTCCTCCTCCCTGACACGACGACGCACCACCTCCGGCGGGGCCGGCTCCCTCTGCACCGAATGTGGCCCACGCGAACGCCACCAAAGGAGATCAGGGTCGACGACGGGACCCGAGGCCGGGTTCCTCACCAAGCGTCGCGCCCCTCCAGGTAGCACCTCCCAGTGCCAGCCCGGTGGAGCCCAATCCCGGACATGGGTCCTCTGAAGCAGGACGTCGTCGCGAACGGGTCGACGGCGAGGATGCGGGCCGGGCATCGTCGACAACATATACTATATGCCGCAAAAGTAAAGTAACATTTTTTAAATGATTGGATTGTGATTTCTTATATGCAAATTCTAAATTTTATAACTAAAAATATAATAAACTAAAAAAACATCGACCATATCTAAAACTAACATTTCTAACATTTCTATAACTAAAATTGTATAACTAATTTTTTTTTAACATTTCTATATAACAAACATTTCTATAACATTAATACAGAAAAAACTAACATTTCTATATATAACTAACATTTCTATATAACTAACATTTCTAGAACATTAATACAGAAAGAACTGAAAAAACTAAAAATTAATAACTAATAACAGAAAAACTAAAAACTAAAAACTAAAAACAGAACAAAAATTGTGTATGTGTGTGTATGGTGTGTGTGTGTGTGTGTATGTGTGTGTATGTGTTGTGTGTGCAGGCGACGGCGACGGCAAGCCAAGGCGATGGCGCCGGCGGCGCGCGCGGCGGCTTCGATTGGTGGGAGAGGAGAGGGGGACAGAGGCTCATAGCGCAGGCGAGGTCGAGGTGACGGCGACGGCGACGGCGACGCGGGCCGGTGCGGGGACGGGGACGCGGGCCGGTGCGGGGATGGGGACGGGCCGGCAACGTGGACGGCGCGACGAGGACGAGGGCGGCGCGGAGTCGACGGGGACGGCGCAACGGCGGCGGCGACGGTGCGGGACGGGGCGGCGGCGATGAAGCAGAGAGAAGTGGGAGGAAACTGACGAAATTTTCGTAAGTGTTGTTTATATAGGACGGGCCTTTAGAACCGGTTGGAGCCACCAACCGGTACTAAAGGTCGATTTTGGCCAGGCCAAGCGGCGGGAAGCGCACCCCTTTAGTACCGGGTGGTGGCTGCAACCGGTACTAAAGGCCCCCCCTTTAGTACCGGTTGGAGCCACCACCCGGTACTAAAGGGGGTGTGCTGGCGCAGGTGCGGTGCGGCAAGTTTAGTCCCACCTCGCTAGCCGAGGGGTGCCAGCACTGGTTTATAAGCCCCAGTGCGGTAGCTCTCTCGAGCTCCTCTCCAAAGCAGGCCTACTGGGCCTAAATGTTCTGAACTGCCCTGTGGGCCTACTGGGCCTTTGTGGCACAGTAGGCGGGCTTTTTTATTTTCTTATTTTTTTTGCTTTATTTATTTATTTTTGAGTCGTTTTTTGCTGTATTTAGAGTTTCTTTGTGAATATTTTTGCTTTAGGTACAAAAAAGTACAAACTTTCTATTAGTGCCAGTAGTTTACAAATTTGAATAGTTTACATTTTGAATTATTTGAAATTTGTGTGAATCACTAGTTTGTGAATAACTTAACTTTGAAAATAGATTTTTCAGTGATTCTTTAATCTTATGTTTAATATTAGTGTGTTTTATCATTATATTTAATTTGGTAATGCTTAGGTTATTCAAAAAATGAAATGCCTTTGTAACGGATGAGTTTTCGTCTGAAACCCTGATACTTCGAAAGAGATTGTCCATTTTGTACACGGAGTGCATCCAGTTTTTGCGGTAACCCTCTCTACTTTTTTGCACATGCTATGTGGGTGAAATTATGATACCATGCCAACTTTCAACCTTTTCTGAGTTCATTTGAAATGCTTTTCAATTTCAGGGTCATTTAGCTGAAAAAATCAGTAAATGCATGAAAGAATTTGTTTGCACATAAAATTTCTTCGCGTTTCAAATGCCAAAACACATAACTACCCTAACTATTATAGAGATTCCCTCCTGGGTGTGAAACACAGAAGAAAGTGATGATAGTGAAGCCGATCACTTCCCAGATCTTTGGGTGTGAAACTTTTTCTTCGCGTGTGTCCCTTTGCGCCGTAGCCATGGAAAATCTTCATCATTTAACTGGATGCTCGGGTCAATATTCACTGTGAATGGAGCAAATTCATCAAACTTTTCATAATCTTCGGACATGTCTGTCTTGTCATCCACTCCCACGATGTTTCTCTTCCCAGAAAGAACTATGTGGCGCTTTGGCTCATCGTATGATGCATTCGCTTCCTTATCTTTTCTTTTTCTCGGCTTGGTAGACATATCCTTCACATAGAAAACCTGTGCCACATCATTAGCTAGGACGAATGGTTCGTCTGCATACGCAAGATTGTTGAGATCCACTGTTGTCATTCCATACTGCGGGTCTTCCGTTACCCCACCTCGTGTCATATTGACCCATTTGCACTGAAACAAAGGGACCTTCAAACCACGTCCATAGTCAAGTTCCCATATCTCCTCTATGTAACCATAATATGTTTCCTTTCCCGTCTTGGTTGTTGCATCAAAGCGGACACCTCTGTTTTGGTTGGTGCTCTTCTTATCTTGGGCGATCGTGTAAAATGTATTACCATTTATCTTGTACCCTTTGAAAGTCATTATATTCGAAGATGGTAACTGGGACAGCGAGTACATGTCATCTTCAATAGAGGCGTCATGCATGGTACGTGTCTGCAACCAGCCGGCGAAACTCCTGGTTTGTTCACGTGTAATCCAGTCATCAGACCGCTCCGGGTGTTTGGAGCGTAGAAAATTCTTGTGTTCGTCCATATACGGAGCCACCAAGGCGGAATTCTGTAGAACTGTGTAGTGTGCTTCAGTGAGAGAATGTCCGTCCATACATATTAGTTGATTCCCTCCTAGCGTGCGTTTTCCCTCTAGTCTGCCCTTATGCCGCGATTCAGGAACACCAATCGGCTTAAGGTCAGGAATAAAGTCAATACAAAACTCAATGACCTCCTCATTGTGATGGCCCTTGGAGATTCTTCCTTCTGGCCTAGCACGGTTATGAACATATTTCTTTAAGACTCCCATGAACCTCTCAAAGGGGAACATATTGTGTAGAAATACAGGACCCAAAACGTTAATCTCTTCGCATAGGTGAACTAGGACGTGCGTCATGATGTTGAAGAAGGATGGTGGGAACACCAACTCGAAACTGACAAGACATTGCACCAAATCATTCTCTAACCTTGGTATGATTTCTGGATCGATTACCTTCTGAGAGATTGCATTGAGGAATGCACATAGCTTCACAATGGCTAATCGAACGTTATCCGGTAGAAGCCTCCTCAATGCAACCGGAAGCAATTGCATCATAATCACGTGGCAGTCATGAGACTTTAGGTTCGGGAACTTTTTCTCTGCCATGTTTATTATTCCCTTTATATTCGACGAGAAGCCAGACGGTACCTTAATATTGAGCATGCATTCAAAGAAGATTTCCTTCTCTTCTTTGGTAAGAGCGTAGCTGGCATGATCCTGATGTATGCCGTCTTTTCCGTGCATACGTTGCTGGTCCTCCCGTGCCTCAGGTGTATCTTTTGTCTTCCCATACACGCCCAAGAAGCCAAGCAGGGTAATGCAAAGATTCTTCGTCACGTGCATCACGTCGATTGCGGAGCGGACCTCTATGTCTTTCCAATAGGGCAGGTCCCAAAATATATATTTCTTCTTCCACATGGGTGCGCGTCCGTCAGCGTCATTCGGAACAGGTTGTCCGCCAGGACCCTTTCCAAAGACTACCTTCAAATCCTTGACCATATCATGTACATCAGCACCAGTACGGTGGCGAGGCTTCGTCCGGTGATCCGCCTCACCTTTGAAATGCTTGCCTTTCTTTCTTACGGGATGCCTGCTCGGAAGAAATCGACGATGTCCCAGGTACACATTCTTCCTACAATTTTCCAAATATATACTGTCGGTATCATCCAAACAGTGCGTGCATGCGCGGTATCCCTTGTTTGTCAGTCCTGAAAGGTTACTAAGAGCAGGCCAATCATTGATGGTCACGAACAGCAACAACTTTAGGTCAAATTCTTCCCCCACGTGCTCATCCCACGCACGTACACCTGTTCCATTCCACTGCTGTAAGAGTTCTTCAACTAATGGCCTTAGTTACACATCAATGTCGTTGCCGGGTTGCTTAGGGCCTTGGATGAGCACTGGCATCGTAATGAACTTCCGCTTCATGCACAACCAAGGAGGAAGGTTATAGAAACATAGAGTCACAGGCCAGGTGCTATGGTTGCTGCTCTGCTCCCCAAAAGGATTAATGCCATATGCGCTTAGACCAAACCATACGTTCCTTGCGTCATCTGCAAACTCCTTCCTGTACTTTCTCTCGATTTTTCTCCACTGCGATCCGTCAGCGGATACTCTCAACTTTCCGTCTTTCTTACGGTCTTCTCCGTGCCATCGCATCGCCTTGGCATGCTCTTAGTTTTGGAACAAACGTTTCAACCGTGGTATTATAGGAGCATACCACATCACCTTGGGAGGAATCTTCTTCCTGGGGCGCTCGCCCTCGACATCACCAGGGTCATCGCGGCTGATCTTATAGCGCAATGCACCGCATTCCGGGCAAGCGTTCAAATCCTCGTACTCACCGCGGTAGAGGATGCAGTCATTAGGGCATGCATGTATCTTCTGCACCTCTAACCTTAGAGAGCAGACATCCTTCTTTGCTTCGTACGTACTCCCGGGTAATTCGTTGTCCTTTGGAAGCATATTCTTTATCATTACCAGCAACTTTCCAAATCCCTTATCAGATACACCATTCTCTGCCTTCCATTGCAGCAATTCCAGTGTGGTGCCCAACTTTTTCTTGTCAGCTTCGCAATTCGGGTACAACAATTTCTTGTGATCCTCTAACATGCGCTGCAACTTCTTCTTCTCCAAATCACTTGCGCAGTTTCTATTTGCATCGGCAATGGCCCGACCTAGATCATCAGCGGGCTCATCTGAAGCCTCTTCTTCAGCTTCTTCCCGCATTGCCGGCTCAGCTTCTTCCCCCATTGTTGTATCATTGTATTCAGGGAACCCATGGCCAGGATAGCTGTCGTCGTCCTCTTCTTCTTCATTGTCTTCCATCATAGCCCCTCTTTCTCCGTGCTTGGTCCAAACATTATAGTGGGGCATGAAACTGGACTTAAACGGGTGGACGTGAATGGTTCTTGACGTAGAGTAATTGTGATCATTCTTACAGACAGCACATGGGCAAGGCATAAAACCATCCGCCCGCTTGTTTGCCTCAGCTGCAAGCAGAAAAGTTTGCATGCCATTAATGAACTCGGGAGAGCATCGGTCATCGTACATCCATTGTCGGCTCATCTTCATTACACAACACTGAAAAGACCAAATTAATACAAGTTCATACATAAAGTTCATACAACACTTAAATGCAACAAACAAATAACTCTCTAACTAAAGCATTTAAATGCAACAACAAATGTGATCAAGATCGCAACTAAGGTAACAATTGATCCAACAGCATAATGATACCAAGCCTCACTATCAATGGCATATTTTCTAATCTTTCTAATCTTCAGGCGCATTTTCTCCATCTTGATCTTGTGATCATCGACGACATCGGCAACATGCAACTCCAATTCCATCTTCTCCCCCTCAATTCTTTTCAATTTTTCTTTCAAATACTCGTTTTCTCTTTCAACTAAATTTAACCTCTCGACAATAGGGTCGGTTGGAATTTCCGGTTCACAAACCTCCTAGATAAAAATATCTATGTCAACTTGATGGGCATAATAATTTGTCATAAACACGAAATGCAACAACTAGTTTTAAAAGAGAATATACCACATCCGAATCATAACAAGGACGAGGGCCGACGGGGACGGATATCAAAACCATGGCACTATGTATAACAAACAACGTACGGGTAAGATAATTATACGAGTAACTATATATCCAAATCACACAAACATCAATTTGGTAATGTAAAACATTCATGAACAAGAGGCTCACCACAAGGTGGTGCCGGCGACGGGACGGTGCGGGCGATCGACGGTGGTTACGACAGAGATTTAGAAGGCACTAAGTAAACCACACCTACATCTGCAAACTAAGTGTTATTTTTGACCTCAAATTGCATATAAATCAAATACTAGCACATATATTTCCTCCCAAATTACTAACTCATAAATTAATCACTATACAAAGCATTGCAAGAGCTAACCTAGCAATGAGAGATGAAAGTACAAAGTTGCTAACCGTTGTGATCATTTGAATGGATGGGGGCCTTCAAATCTTGACAAATTTTGGGCAAAATATGTGATGAGCTCGAGAGGAAGAGGGGAAGAACGGAGAGGAGAGGGGAAAGGGGAAGAACAGAGCGAGCTCGGGTGGACGAAGGGTTTATGTACGACGACCTTTAGCACCGGTTCGTGCCACGAACCGGTACTAAAGGTGCTGGAGGGGCCCCAGACTGACAACATCCTGCCACCACTCACTTTAGTACCGGTCCGTGGCACGTACTGGTGCTAAAGGTTCGCCACGAACCGGTACTAATGAGAGCGGCCGGCCGTTGGAACTGGCACTAATGCACACATTAGTGCCGGCTCAAAATCAAACCGGCACTAATGTGCTTGACATTTGACTCTTTTTCTACTAGTGCCATGGCATAATGCACTGCTGAATTTTCTTGTTAGTGCTCACTGACAATATTTGTTCTCACGTACGGTAATGCCTTTCAGTTAAACTAGGAATTAGTTCATTATTGAAAGGTTTCATCTGCATTTTTTTTGCTTCATTCATTTTTGGTCTATTTATTTTGCATAGAAAACCATCTTTGGTATGCTTTGATACGGCTTATTTAATACAGTACAAGCAAAATTGGAAGTAACCATGAAAAGTTTGAGAGACCATGCAAACCACAAGAAATGATGTGTTTTGCCATGATCTTGTGGCCCAATTCCAAGGCTCTATCAACTAATGTTAGCTACTTGCTTCTTTAGATGCCTTAATTAGAGCCAGCGAGGAAGATGGGGAAGACAGAGCCAGCAAGTAAGATGGCTCGGCCCTACCGCCGATGCCCACCGGCCACTTCCATTAGGCTCCGTCGTGGGAGGGGGCGCACCATTTTTGGGTGTTCCTTCCTACAGCTATCTTGACCATTTCTTTGGAAGGAGTAATTCAACTCAGGAAGAACAAATAATTTGAGAGTTTTTGTCTTTCCTACGATATGTTCAGGTTGATCATTCTTTTTTTGGCCTGTCATTTTTTTATTTGCTTTGGCAGTGTATTTGGGTTATTTCTTTTTTCTGGAGCTTGGGCATATTGGTTGTCTTGTTGGCTCTTTTTACTAGCAGTCTTTCCTTTTCAGTTTATGGGAGAGATTACTAACTTACATATATAGTTTAGTTATTAAGTTTCTACGTAAGTTCAGCCTCAGAGTACAGATTTTGTATCTATTGCTTATTTAATCAATTGAGATCTATTCTCTCTGGTTCATACAGTATGTTAGCATTTAACTTGGAAATTGTATGCTTACTTCAAAATTGGAATGTGACTTTTGCTTGCTGATAGATTCAGTTATGGCATGGTTGCCTACTACTCAAAATGATTTTATACCGTATCATAAATTTCAGGAACTGTATCACAACAGATCATTGGCATTGTAGCTTCAGTGGACATGTATGCTGAATATCCCCTCACTGGACAAGATTGGATTTTAGTGTATACAAGCCCTCCTCTCAGCTGCTCAGGTAGTTATTCTTTCTCATTATCAATAAATAAGTTGGTTATAAAATATGCTTGAAGATTGCAACACAGAGAGATTACTTGGCAGACTAAAATAATTGGGAGCTTCTGATTGGACCCTTCAAGCAATAGTGTTGTTAATATGTTAATTATTAGATTATGTTACTAGAATAATTATTGGAGACACACACATGCACACACACACACACACACAAACACACAATTATGTTTGTTCATGTATTATATCCTTATATGCAAACTACTTTTTTTTATACACAGGGACCTATGTTGTATGTTGGATGCATATTTTTGCACCCCTTTTGAAATTATTATGGTGCATCTGTGATATACCTAGCTTGTACTCATTCCAACCGAAGGGGTGTGTCTTTAATTTTCCTTTTAAGAAGAAACCTTCTACAGTGATATGTCTCTATATTGGCAAATGATTATGATAGAAATACCAGGAAACTAACTGGAACTCATAAAGCTCATGAGCATCACGGATGCCAGGTTCACCTTTTTTCTTTTCTTTATCTTACTCAGAGCCCACAGTGTGATAAATTTTATTTTGTGTGTGCAACTTTTGGTATCACAAAGCAAGAATAAACCCCATACATCGTACCGCACCTTTAACTACATTATTTGTTGTGCTATTGTGGATATACCTACCAGATATTTGAATAAACTTTAGCCATTCAATATACATACGGGGAAATTTAGACGCTCTTGTTCGTCACAGGCATAAACACCTTACTGCAAATGTTCTTCGTGTGTCGCCTCCCCGTCGTGATGGGTGGCTCCTACAGCTTCGCCATGCCAACCATCTCCATCATCTTGGCTGGACGCTACGACATGTGGGAGATCCGCACGAGGTACTTACTACCCAGCAGAATTGACTTCTTATCACATAAGAGTTGTTGTACGCAAGCTAAGAAATGTGTGTCGCTGCAATAGATAAAACTGGTTCTTTACTAATTAACCATTGTTTGTTCATGTATTATTTGTGAAATTTGATTACTACTATTTTGATCTTGAGAAGAACATGGCAGCACCTGCAGATTAAACAACCAGTATATCTCTACTTATTAGCTTCATGATGTGTTTTTGCTTCTAGATAGACATGTTTATTTCTTTCGCTGTCATTGCACAAACTTTTTTATTGTGTATACTGCAATGTTGAGCTTTCAATTCTTTTACCCAGTTTAACACATTGGAGGGTGGGAGGATATGTCGGTGCAATGGATGAACCAAGAGTACCAAGAGGTCAATTGCGTGAGTATATGCCAACTATCTGAATACATATGGCATGAGACTGACGCCCCTTGGTTCCTCCCTGAATGTTTGCTTGTTGACTGCCAGGTCTTCTTCCATCGGAAATTGTTGTGCACTGATAATTTTATTAGTTCTCATCCTCCCTATTCAAACAAAATTCAAGCATATTACGTGATGTATGTATATAAGAAGCTTAGTCGTGTGTCAGGCTTTGCAAATAAAACTTAGAGCTCAAGTAGTTCAGAATCATACTGAATATCGCTTATCATGTATCTATAATAACAAGCATAACTGACTATGATTTTTTTAGGATATTATTTTCAGATTTAAGGAAAGGAAACCTGACAGAGTTTCAGGGAAGTGGAGTGAGTTCTCTATTTACATTTAAATTGTACTCACTTCTTGAAAAGAAGGCATATCAGTTTTGGTCAAAGTTAAACAATGTATTGGTTTGCTCTTTTGCTACATGTTCTTAAATTATTGCATGATGCATCTCTAGGCGGTGAGACCAGAAGCTGGGTGATCAAAGCAACTACATGATGCATCTCTATCTATGTAGCTGCTTACCATAAGCTGGGTGATCAAAGCAATCGACATGATGCATCTCTATCTATGTAGCTTTACTTAGCATAAACTGATCTTAATGACTTTGTTTAAACCTATGAGCCTACCATCTATGTAGCTTCATACCATCTATATAATGTATCCCTTCCTATCTACTTCCCTTGTGTATCACATTGTAACGAAGCATTTATGTACCAGCAGTAAAGACTTGGGTGTTTGAATATTCTCACAATACTTGGCTCCCTCTCACCCTTTGCGCCATTGGCACAACGAGTCATCTAGTGTGAACAAAAGACCACACCAGTTGGTCCAAAAGGAATTTCATTTGTCTCATCCAATACACGTGGTTTTCACTGAGAACTAGAACTGCTCAATTCCGTCCAAAAGGGTATATTTGAGATGAGGTTTTCCCCTTTTGGGGGGACAGGAGGCAGACGCGAACGTGCTCGAGTAACAAGCGCGTTGAAGGGTACATCATAAATAAGTTGGCGATGTTGATTTTGCTGCTTGGCTGGTTTTTCGATCTGTCCACACCCCCCCCCCCCCCCCCGGGGGTCCTTGTTGTTTACACTAGTGATGATCTTTACATTATAGACCTTGGCTTGTATATCCCAATGATAAGTTTCCTCAAATGATCTAGGTCTTCATTAGCAAGCAAGTTGGATGCACATCTCACTAGCCAATAGGAGAGCTTTCTTATATTCATAGGTCTAGTGCATTCGTTGCATCACAATCCCTAGTATTTGCATTAAAATTGATTGTAAAGCTTCTAGATTGCCTAATGATCGGTTACGTTGATGCAAAAGTATCTTTCTTTTGACATCTCATAGACCATATCACTATATTCTTTATCTCATAAACGATAAGGCCTATACTCATACTCAAGCATGTGTATTGAGTGGATAATGTAGAAAGATTAAGTAGTTATTGTCCCTTGGTCGGCCTTCGGTTAATTTACGTTAAAATTTCCCATAGTACACATATGAAAGACCAAAATAATGTTGAATTCCCAACATAATATTGGCATTCTTTCTTGACCTTTTCCAACAGGAACACAAACTTGAAAGCACTCATTCATGAAAAGCAAGAACTTCATTACTGTTATGTCTTAATGTTACTCCCTCCGTCCCAAAATTCTTGTCTTAGAATTGTCTTAGATCATGCATCCGTATTTAGACAAATCTAAGACAAGAATTTTGGGACGGAGGGAGTACTTGGTTATTATCAACTGTAGACAATTGCATTGCATCGCTTTATCTTTTGAATTAAACTTTTGCAAGATACATCAGATGATCAAGTTCATGTTAAGGTAGCTTTCACAATCAAAATTTATTTTGTTTTATTATCTACCTACTTGAGGACGAGTAGGGACTATAAGTTTGGGGATGCTCATGCCTCTCAAACATATATACAATTTTTTGTTCTTTCGTGTTACTTTTATATCATAATTGCATGCCTTTGGCACCAATTTATATCATTTTTCGGTAGTAACCTATTAAATCAGTGGCTAGAGTTGATTGTCATTTTTTGTTGTTTTGATAATTTTTTAGAAAAAAACATTCTACGTGACCAAAAAATAAAGAAATAATACCACCCGAAGTTTCAGGAAGGGGCGGACCCAGCCAGCACCGGAGGCCACCGAGGGCGCCTCGTGGGCCCCGCACAACCCTGGCCCTCGCCTAGGAAGGGTTCCGTGTGGAGGGTCGCACGGGTCCCATGGAGGTCATCTCTAGCATATCTTTTCACCGTGGCCATAATATACTCCTAAAATTCTCCGTCACAATTATCGAGGAATTTTTCACTGCCGCCATGTCTCAGTTCCATGAAGATCTAATTTGGAGACATGTACTGGTACTTCGCCAAGGGGGAATCCATCAATTGATCTATCTTCATCAACCTTGTTGCCATCATGCCTATGTGTGAGTAGCCCTTCTTGGACTATGGGTTCATAGCAGTATCTCAATGGCATCTTCTTTCCCTTGTTCTTCAATAGAAAGATCTCATGAGCTGCCCTACATGATTGAGATCAATATGATGTAATTCTTGGTGAGCTTGTTGCAGTGTGATGAATTTTCGCTTTATAAAAAAAATCATGATTCATTATGAATTACTTTTATTTTTTGTTCTGTGCTTTATATAAGTATATGTTCTTCGATCTATTTGTCTTCCACTAGCCATGTTTAGATGCATGATCTTCAAGAGGGCGTTGTGCATTCTTGGTTTGGTTCAATCGTGCAAGTAAACTACAATAGTGACAGAAACTGGAAATAGCTTGTCTTGTGTTGTTGCCACTAAGAATAAATACATAGTTGTGTACTTGTCTCGGTGAAATATCTGGAGGTAAAGACAATATACGATCAACATTATGTCATCTTTCTTAATGCAGTGCCCTATTTTACTTAATACTTTGAGATGCATGTTGGATAGCGGTCTTGGGGTGGAGCATTAGCTATAGATGCAATTGGATAACAATTTGTAGATATAAGGATGTAATGCCTATATGCAATCATGCCATGAATAATAAGTCATAAAAGTTGTAATTTAATTAATACGCAATTCTAATGTGTTCAAGAAACCTATGATATGCTTTTTGAAGAGATGCCTCTTGTGAAACTATGGATTCTAGTTCATTTATTCCAATTGCTTACATTGATGACTTACTATCATGTTTGCTTACAATCTGATATGTTTCATTTATTACTTGCAATCATCAATTGAAGGAAAGACAAGAAGATTGGCAACCTTGTTGGCCAAGTTATGGACAAGTAGAAGTTTGTTAACTATGTGCAGATACTCATCATTGACCGAATACTCATTGTTTCTACCAGGTCGATAAATGTGGGTTCCCAACTAACAAAAATATGTGCTTGCTGGATTACATCATCCCTTCCACTCGGGAATTCAAAAAATGTTCGTGAAGTTTGGGAAAACAATAAATTCAAAAAAATATTTGAGAAATTGAAACAGCTGAAAATTTTAAAAATGTTCATAAATTCAAAAATTATGTGTGAATTACATAAAGATTCATAAGTTCAAAAAATCTTTGAAAAATTAAAAATATACAAGAATTTAAATCATGAATAAAAAAATGTTCACAAATTTTATTGTTTAGTAATTTTTAAATGAAGAAAATTAAAAACATGAAAAAGAAAATGATAAAAAAGAAATAAAATAGGAAAATCGGCATATAAGAAAGATAAAAAATATGAAACGGAGAACAATTGGAACCTTCTTTAAACCACAAGAAATTCGCAACACCCGATATCCCAAACCAGGCCGGCCTACCATGAGTGATTTGTATGCCTAATGATTTCTATAAGTGATATATAGGGTTCGTGGGGTTTTCTCTGTCCTCTTGGAGAACATGAACATGAATGTGAATTTTGTGAAGACACGTGCGAGAGCTTCTATTCTTCTTCTTTTTTTTGACATCATGAGATGTTCCTTATATGTCCACGGACGTGTCCGCATATTGTCGGCAGACAATGTCCGCTCACCCCTCATTTGTTTGCCCGATAACCCCTTCCTCCATTTTCAGACCCTCAATTTCATGTAACTACATGCAACATAGATCTAATCATAGGTGGCTCATACAAAAGACTAAAAAGGATATTACATGACTACACTAATCCTACACATTTGAGCAGATGTTGATGACCCCTTACCATAGTTGTCGGCCTTGTGGTCATTAACGGTTGGAGTGAATATCTGGTGTCTCCTCCTCTTTGTCGTTGTCTGTGAAGAGTCGCTTCTGCCTCACGTCGTGGCGGTGGTTCTTGAGCACCTCCTACTCGGACTAGAGCGAGTCGGGGATGGCCCGATTTTCCACCATGAGGCCGGGATCGCTTATGAGCATAGTGAAGGCGGCAGCACCCGCTTTCTCCGCCTCCAACTGCACCTTTGCCGCGAGGTATTCCGCCTCCAACTCTACAGCTTGTGCGAGATGGACCTCGGCCTCCTCCATGTAAAATCCATCGGGCTCAACTTCCATGATTGACACCTCATCCTCCATGTTGGCATCCTTCACCTCCTCCTCCATGCCCACCTCTTCCTCCTTCACTGCTGCCTCATCATCCAAGACTACCTCCTTCACCTGCTCCTCCATGTCAGCCTCCTCCTCCACAATTCGTGTGGTTTGAAGTGCGTCGACGAGCGACGTTCCTCAGTGGCGCACATCTCCCATGCGATCTCCGCCCAACACTCGGGCATGAATATTTTGTAGTAGGTGATCTTCTGCAGGACCATGACAGATGGTGAGGACTGGGAAAAGGAAGCAGACAAGGGAAGTGGTGGCGGCGTGGACAAGAAAATGGGGAAAGGACGTGGATTTTTGAAGCTCAGGCTTTCGGACACCTCTTATCCATACCCTCCAATGTTGCTTTGAGATCTGTGCTACACAACTAAGTCACCACATGTAATTTTCTTTTCTTTTTCTGTTTCTTCAAAACAAAACAACATACGAGCTTCAAACTTTGCAGGACAACAAAACATTCTTACTACAATGTGGGTAAAAACTTTCATATTTTTTTGTCCGACATAAATATACACAAAACATACGAACTTCAATCTGAAAGTTTTTTCCCACATTCTAGTTAGAATGTTTTGTTGTCCTGCAAAGTTTCAAGTTCATATGTTGTTTTATTTGAAAGAAGCAAAAAAGACAAAAGTTCTTGCATGAATCTTGATGAAGAAATGGATGGCTAGATAAGGGGGTGTTCCAAAGCCTATGCTTTCTCAAATGTTAACCGGAAATGGGGGCGGCTAGGGTGTCCCTTGTCATCCATCTTAAATAGCCGGATTTGGCCCCTCGGACGGCATGCCAAAGAGGCGACGTGAATGCTTCCTCACTAAACCATTGAGCTCCCCCGCAAACCGCTGAGTTTTCGCATGAGCCTATCGTTCAGTCCGATGTGGCGAACATGTCCGGGCTATATCTCCCCGTGTATGAGCTTAATATGAGAGGGGTCGGACAGCCTAGATGCTTGGTCGGATTTGTGACGTTTTTTATGGAGGCGTTGCCTGGGCTATCGCCCGGACGTTCAGGCAAAAGTAAGGTCAGGTTGTAGATGCTCCAAAGTCGCGCAATTAGTATGCGCGGAGTGATCTGGATCCAAACAGAGTTTATTCTATTCTATAGATTGATCGACCGTTTGACAAACGATAGCCGCGCGCGTCGGTACGTGCCGCACTATCAGCTAGCTAGATCCGCTATGTGCGGAGCAGTAAACTAGAGCAGACTCATCGTTCATGGCTGGCTCCGTCGTGAAGCGGCCATCAACGAGAATCCCGGCACGCTCATCGGATTCGGGTCTACTCTGCTCGCCGTATATAACCAGCAAGCAATGGCACCTCGATGCACCACAGGTCCACAGCACTGGCCAGTCCAAAATGTGGCAACCAAAATACCTCATCCTCGTCGCGGTCTCGCTCTCTGTCCTTGCATGCGCGGTGGTGGGAGACGGTGGCGGCAGGCCACTGGTGACGGCCGTCACCAAGGACGCGGCCACCTCCCTCTACACCATCCCCGTCAAGTCCGGCCGCCCGCTGGTCCTCGACCTCTCCGGCCCCATCGTCTGGTCCACGTGCGCCGATGGCGCCCCCCATGACACGCTCGAGTGCAACAACATCGACTGCATGCGCGCGCACCGCTTCCACCCGCCCGGCTGCCCGCACACCGGCTACGGCATGCCCGACGTCCACAACCCCTTCCGGTGCAAGTGCACGGCGCACCCGCACAACCCCGTCTCCGGCGACACCGCGTCGGGGAACATGACGCGCGTGGCGCTCTCCGCCAACGCCACCGACGGCATGAACCCGTTGGGCCCGGTGTCGTTCACCGCCGTGACGTCCTGCGCGCCGAACACCCTGCTACAGGGGCTGCCGGCGGGGGCCGTGGGCGTGGTGGGGCTCGCGCGCTTCAGCCTCGCGTTCCCAGCGCAGGTCGCGGGCACGCAGGGCGTCGCTAACTCGTTCGCGCTCTGCCTCCCTAGCAACCCAGGCAACGGCGTCGCCATCTTCGGCGGTGGCCCGCTCTTCGTCCTGGGGCAGCCCATCTCGGAGATGCTGGGCGGCAGCACCCCCCTCCGCAAGCACGGGGACTCCCCCGGCTACTACATCAGGGCCAGCAAGGGCATCACCGTGGACGGACTGCGGATACTGCCGGGCGATCACGCACCGCTCACCATCGGCCTCTCCACGACGACCCCCTACACGGAGCTACGCAGCGACGTGTACCGCCTGTTCATCAACGCGTTCGACCAGGCGATGGAGCGCTGGGGTGCTGCCGCTTTGAGGGTCCCCTCCCCGGCCGAGTCGCCGTTCGAGCTGTGCTACAACAATTCGAAGCTGTCGCAGACGCGGTTCGGCTTCTTCGTGCCGAGGATCACCCTGATGCTGGACGGCGGCACGAGCTGGCAGGTGTTCGGCATGAACTCCATTGTGCGGCTGAACCGCGCCACGGCGTGCTTAGCTTTCGTCGAGATGAAGGCGGGGAACAAGGCTGGGTATGGCGGCGGTGCGGCGCCGGCGGTGGTCATCGGAGGGTTCCAGATGGAGAACATGCTGCTGGTGTTCGACGAGGAGAAGCAGACGCTCGGATTCACCACCGGGCGGCACCTCATCACGGGGCTCTCCTGCGGCCACTTCAATTTTACGATGCCCGCCTAGCCTACTGTTGCTTGGTCTAATTAGTGCGGTGTCATTTTGTTGCTTGGATTTCGAATTTCCGTGCGTCTATTTGACTAGTTTTTTCCCCTCATTTCCTGCAAACAACATTAACCCCAGCACCAAAGTAAATTACACACATCCAAGAACGTCGAGATCTGAGAAGTCAGAAGCCCACACAAAATTATTCCGTTGTACTTGGCTATTTGACTATTTCCCATCCTATATAGAAGGGGAACTTTCGCTCTATGGGGACATATACACCCTATATGGGGAAAAAATTAGTAATTCAACAAAAAGTCAAACAATTCTGAAAATATTTTTAAAATAAACTTGACCTTACATTGTACTTGTGAGAAAATTTTCACAAAAAGAAAATTCCCCTTTGACTTCTTCTCAAAAAAGACAAAATTTTGGTCAAAATAGTGTGAATTGTGACCTATAATAGCAAATAAATTTTGTCTTTTCTGCTGTGAAGTCAACGTTGGTTTTTTTGGAAATTTATATACTAGTGCAAAAGTAAGTCCACTTTATTCTAAAAAAACTTCTAAACTATTTTTGACTTCTTGTTTAATTATTAAAAAATATCCCCATATAGGGTGTATATACAACCAGGAACCGAAGTGTATCTCCCATCCTGTATAGCACTATCAAACGGCCATGTAGGTTCCATAACCTTTCGTCGAAGAGGGTGTTCGCAAAGTGTGTGTATGAATATCCCGATCAAAAAAAAGGTGTGTGTATGAATATGATATCCTCTCTCTTCTATGTCCCATCCCATAGAAAAGAAAAGGGAGATGGTACTCTACGTCAATGTACGGATTAAACTTACTGCCTCCTCATTTCCAATTAAATGGTGCCAAATCAATTATCAAAGTGTTGTCCTGAAATTTCAAGACTATTATACAGTTGGATAGGGTTCGAGATGTTCTTTCGGCTGAAGCTCTGGCTCTGAAACATGTTTTGCTCTTAGGAGAATCCATGGGTTGCAATAGAGTTGTTGTGCGCTCTAACAGTATAGAATTAATATAAATTTTGAAAAATGAAAGACCACCTACGGGTATAGCTGCAACGATTTTTTATGGTTGTTATTCCATGGAGTGAGATTTTGTATAGGTTAAGTATGAACATGCCATTAGGGACAATATTATGTAGCTCATGAACTAGCCCAGTTGGCTAATTTGCAGATCTGACGGGTCTGATGATCCCCCAACCCTCTATTGTACCTCTCATTGTGACGCATGTAACATTACAACTATTGAATAAAGCAGGTTTTTTGGTAACAAAAAGAGAACTCTTCTTAAAGGGAATTCAACGACATCTTTAACCCACACAACTCGATGATGTGTCGTGAGTGTAGCCCACACAACTCGATGATGTGTCGTGAGTGTAGCTCAACCCCGCATATATTTCATATCCTGGAACAAATAGCCATTCCAATTGCAGATAGGAATTAATCGAACGTTGCCAGGAGGTGCCAACGACGATTATATAAAGCATGGACCATCCACCTAGACTAGGTCAAGATTGTACTACGATACTCAACTCCAAGTCTGACACTAAAGCCTCCATCGCAGGGGAACCGATGCAGAAGAGTTAACGCTTCTCCCCAACAGCCTCACAAGTCGAATATGTGGAAACCAGCCCTCACCATCCTCACCACGACGACGTCGGAACCAACATCACACGATGGGGCGGGGCTAGAGATACTTATTGCATTGTTTTATCAGCTTCACCGCCCAGCCTACAGGCATGCGGACTCCAAAACCTAACAAACCATACCAAAACTCCATCTAGGTTTGAAGATTCATGGTCTGCCCTAAAGTCAGCAGCATAGGGAGAGCACCAGCTTAACTTGTCACATGAAGTGCAACGCCGATAATGCACTAGCAAATCCCATGAAGGAAAACATAAAATAGTTTTTTATTCCAATCCAGTAGTATAAGGTCAAATAGTTTAGTTTTCGATTATTCGACAATAATTGTAGTAAAGTGAGTAGGTTACTTGGCCAATTTGTACATGTTGGTTATCTCTAGAGACCAGGGTTCAAATGCTACGAAACTGCGTTGGACTTTTCGGAGACAAAGGTTTGGATCCTATGAGACTCGTCATGTTATCTCTGGTTGTCACAAAACCACTCACCTGGAATTCTAAAATCGAAGTATTCATGGATTACATATTCCAATAACTTACACCTTATATGTGTATTTCGATACAACTCAACCAATGTATATATCTTGCTATTGTATTAAAAGGAATACTCGTCCTATATGATATATATAGTACTAAATTGGTGGTCCTCATTAAAATATCAGTTTTGCTAAAGCGCATCTAGGTGTGCCATAAGTATTGCACATCTAAGTTCTATGTCATTGATCTTACATGGAGATTCGTGTGGGTATTTTCTTTTTTTTCTTTTTCTTTATGCTTGATTGAATCACTTAAATGTGTAATAACTAGATGTGCCCTAGATAAATCCTTAAAATATTTCTCTTAACATGGAAAATACCATGCAACCACGCATTGAAATTTTTTCACAAAAAATTAAAAGTATTCATTAAATTTCAAAAAATGTTCACAAACTTTAAATAAAGAATTGTTAACAACTCTTTAAAAATATTCACAATTTTTTAATGTTTGCTCAAAATAAAAATATCCATGTTGTATGGAAAAAGAAAAGAAAAATTAAAACCAATTGAAATCGGTAGAAAACCGATATTATAACGGTTATGCTCGAAACCAGTGAGCAACACAACTGGGACAGATCTCCCTACAGACAGTGGTGGAGGACTCGATTGGGGGGGGGGGGGGGGGTCCTATCCCCCCCAAAGGCCAAAACTGAGTTTCAGTTGTACCCTTTTGGACAAAATTGACCGGTTCTTGTTCTCAGTGCAAACCATGTGCAGTCGATGAGACAAATGAAATTCCTTTTTGGACCAACTGTTGTGGTCTTTTGTTTACATGAGTAGTTTTGTTGCAGTATGAAGCGGATTTAAGGGCATGTACAATGGTGTACAGTCAGCTGTCTGTAGCATATGACACATAGGAACATAAATGACGTGGAAGAAAGAGAACAGGAAAACCAGGGAGTCCGTCTGCAGAAATAACGACGGTCTGTTGCCGTGCAAATCGCTACTTACCGGCGATCTTTTTCCCTTTGTATGGAGCGTGTCGCATGTGGTGGGATCGTGGGCCTCGTGGCCGGTAGCAAACTAGCAGAATACAAGTCGTGGGCCTCGTGACTGGTTAACAAACTAGCAAAACAATGGGATTTAAGTTGGGTAACGTAATTTTGTAGCCGTTGGGTGTTTCTTTTTTTTGGAGTCGGTAGTGTTATAGATAGACAAAAAACACCCTGTTGTAGAATATGTCTGTAGTTTTGTTATAAGTGACGTGGAATAATATTATAGACAGCGGTTGTCTGAACTGTTGTACATGCCCTAACTAAACATGACAAGAAGATAAAAATAGTAATAACAAGGAACCAGGCCAAGTGAGATGACGTTTGAGTAATGAAGTCGTTCTCAAGGTTTCGGATTCATCACCACCAGAGTAGTAAACTTGATTTTGTGAAAGCACAATTCTAGGTTCTGATATATAATCCATTCTATACGTTTTTATGTGTCGGCAGAGCCATATAAAGACACATTTATACGGCCACATCTCGGTATCACGCGCGCCACCACCGTATACGTGCGTACAACTAACATTAGTGATGCTCTTATTTGTTATCTTTAAATAGAAGAAATGAAAAAGGTCAAAAATAATCAAGGAAGTGAATCTACTATAAAGTAATTAAGAAATCCAAGACATCTTTTCCAAGTAACTTTATTCTTTCTTTCAACCTTATAGTTAGCCCATTGATTGGTATCTTCTGAATTTATCCATCTTTTCTTATCATGTAGGATAATCTACACTAGAAGTTACGGAAGATACATATATATAGTACAATGTTGTTTGAAATTTTTAACGCCATGTCACGCTGACTTGAGCTCCAACTCCATCCCTGGGAGTAAGGGTGCCTATTCCTTCTTGGCATTGTTGCGAAAATAATCGACTTAGTAATCTATGTATTTATTTCATATTTTGTAATGATTCAACCATGATCACCTTTACTTTGTTAACCTCCTTTTTTAAAAGAAAAAAAGACGTGTGTGCGCTCCTGTACTGTACTGTGATATTTGATGCAGGGTGTTTGTTCGTCACACGTGTGACACTTATTATTTGAAAATAAATAAGCTTTTTTAACAGTCGAAATAATAGATGCAAGGAAATCCGAAATCCACACGACACGATCACAAACTTTGACCAAGCAACACTAGATCCATGCGTGTAACTAAGACCAACCACTAGGCGGGCACGGTAAAATTGAAGTTGCTGCAGAAGAGCCCTCTGCCGTTGATCTGCCCGGTGAAGGCCATCGTCTGCTTCTCCTCGTTGAACACCACAAGGTTCTCCTCCATCTGCAACCCTCCGAGCACCACCGCCGGCGCCGGACCGCCGCCATAGCCGGCCTTGTCCCCCTCCTTCATCTCCACGAAACCGAAGCACGCCGTCGGGCGTCCGATCACCAGCGCCATGGAGTTGATGCCCTGCACCGCCCAGCCCGAGCCGCCCTCCAGCCCAAAGCCAACCGTCGGCACGAAGTAGCCGAACCGCGTCAGTGACAGCCTCGAAGAGTTGTAGCACAGCTCGAACGGCGACCCGGCCGGGGAGGGGACCCTCGCTCCGGCGGTAATCGCACCGTCGCGTTCCATGGCCTGGTCGAACGCGTCGATGAGCGGGCGGTACACGTCGCGGCGTACCAGCGCGTACGGGGTCGTCGTGGAGAAGCCAATGGTGAGCGGTGCGTACGTGTCCAGGGGCACCTTCACTCCGTCGACGAAGACGCCCCGGCTGGCCGAGACGTAGTAGCCGGGGGATTCCCCGTGCTTGCGGAGCGGGGTGTCGCCGCCCAGCATCTCCGTGATGGACCGCCCGTTCGCCGCGAAGAGCGGGCCCCCGCCGAAGATGGCGACGCCGTCGCGTTCGCGGTTCCCGAGGCAGAGCGCGAACGAGTTGGCGACGCCCTGCGTACGCGCGACCTGAGCGGGGAACGCGAGGCCGGAGCGTGCGAGCCCCGCGACGCCGACGGCCCCCGCCGGCAGCCCCGCTAACAGGGAGTCCGGCGCGCAGGACGTCACGGCGGTGAACGACACCGGGCCCAAAGGGTTCCTGCCGTCGGTGGCGTTGGCGGAGAGCGTGACGCGCGTCATGTCCGCTGACGCGGTGCCGCCCGAGACGGGGTTGTGCGGGTGCGCGGTGCACTTGCAGCGGTAGGGGTTGCCGGGGTCGGGCATGCCGTAGCCGGTATGCTGGCAGTTGGGCGGGTGGAAGCGGTGCGCGCGCATGCAGTCGATGCTGTTGCACTCGAGCGTGTCGTGGGAGGCGCCGTCGTCGCAGGTGGACCAGACCATGGGGCCGGAGAGGTCGAGGACCAGCGGGCTGCCGGACTTGACGGGGATGGTGTAGAGGGAGGTGGCGGCGTCCCTTGTGACGGCCGTCACCAGGGGCCTGCCGCCGCCGTCGCCCGCCACCGTGCTCGCAAGCACACAGAGCGAGACGGCGACGAGGATGAGGTCTTTCGTTTGCCACATTTTGAAATTTGGACTGGGCAGTGCTGTGTTGTGGTCGATCGAGGTGCCATTGTTAGCTTGTTATATACCGCGCGCAGAGCACGGTGACTAGATCGATAGTGTGTACGTGAGAGATAATGTTTGCTGGTTTTCTAACCAAGTTTTTCGCTGGAAGTGGAAGTTAGAGAGTAGACCCGATGAGCGTGCCGGGATTCTCGTTGATGGCTGCCACACGACGGAGCCATGAGCTAGAGCGATGAGTCCGCGATGATATGCACTAGTTTATTGATCCGGGTGGCGTACATAGTGGATCTAGCTAACTGATGGTGTGGCACTCCATGCCATAGTGATAATTATGGTCAAATGATCGATCATCAAACTATAGAAGAAACTCTGCTTGGATCCAGATCTCTCCGCGCATAGAAAGAGAAGCTCTGCACGTTGTTTCATGTGGAATTTGGATTCATGACAATTGACGCATACAAGTAGAGGAATCAAGTCCTTTGGAGCGGAGTCTACCCAAAGACTAGGAGGGGCAAACCTAGCCCATTTTGCCAATTCATGCGCTACATGATTGAACTCCCTAAGGCCTCGTTTGATATAGAGGGCTTGTTCTTTTACTAGGATGGCAGATAAAACAGTTTTAGAATCTTCCAGTGTTTTTTTTGTTTTATGTGTTTCTTTTATCATTTTTTTGTGGTTTCTTGTGTTTTTCTTTTTCCTTTTATTCTTTTTGTGTGTTTTCTTTGTGTTTGGTTTTCTATGCGGACTTTCACTACTTTCTAGGTCTGTTTTCAGCGCTTTTATTTTGGTATTGATTTTCTGTGTTTCTTTATCTTTTTTTATTTACACATGTCTAATTTTTTCATGCACATCTTACATTTTTCGTATAAATTGAAAATATTTGTAAATAAATTGTGTATAAATAGGAATTATTTGTATCTACTTTTCTTCGGATGATAGGCGGCTAACCTAGCGTGCCATGCAGATCCATATCTATCCATAGAGACCTCATCATGTTGGAGAAATTCGACGCCCACCGGCGGCAAGCAGTGCACGTGATACCTGAACCGAGCGCCAATAGGCCGGCCCAATTTTGAAGAGCTCCACTTGAGCGATTTTTTTTTTGAACTAGCTGTTTGCTATTTTGCTCTTATGTTTTTTTCTTTACGATTGCTTTTCAGAAATTTGTTGGCTGCGTGCTTCAAATAGTTTTGTGTGTATTAAAAAAAAGTTCAGCTACGTATGTTAAAAAAGTTCAGCTACATTAAAAAAGTTCACCTTTTAAAATAAAAGGTTCAACGTATGTTAAAAAAGCTCAGTCTACACTAAAACACTATTAATAAAGATGAACATTTAAAATTCAGCCTACACTTAAACATGTTTGTTTAATATTAAAATAATGTTCATTGTATATAAAGAAAAATAACCAAAAGAAAAAACGAAATGAAATAAAATACAACCCAGTTAGTAGAAAAAAAAAATAGAAACTACAAAAAAAAGAGTGGCAAACTAAACACACGACCTCTTTTCATAGTTTTTCCATGCACATCTTACATTTTTCGCATAAATTGGAAATATTTGTATCTACTTGAAATATTTTTTGTATAAATTGGAAATATTTGCATCTACTTTTGTTCGGATGATGGGCTGATAACCTGGCATGGCTGCAGATCCATATCTGCCCTAAAAAAAATTCTATCCATGAGACACCTGATGTTCGAGAAATTCGACGCCGACTGGGCGTCAAGCAGTGCACCTGATACCGGAACCGGGCGACATTGAGCGGGCCCAATTATGAAAAGCTCCGCGTGAGCGATTTTTAACTAGCTACTTGATGTTTTTCTCATACTTTTTTATTTTAAAAAAAATTCAGAAATTTGTTGGCTGTCTGGTAAAAAAAATCTGTGTCTATTAAAAATGTTGAGCATATATTATTAGAAGTTCACCATACATTAAGAAAAAATTCACCTTGTAAAAGAAAAGTTCACCATAGGTTACAAAAAAAGCTCATCATACATTACAAAAGTTCACTATATATAAAATGTTCATCACATATTAAACAATTAAGCCTACATTACAAAATATTTGTTTTATGTGAAAATAATGTTCATCGTATATAATGAGAAAAAAATAAAAGCAAAAACAAAACGCAAGAAATAAGAAAAGAAATAAAGTACAAACCAGTTAGAATAAGAAAATAAAAGAACAGAAAAAGAAACTACAAAAAAGAAAGGAAAAGGAGTGGCCAACTAAACATGCGAGCATTTTTTAATAGTTTTCGTTGCAATGAGTTAGTCTACTTTTCCATATACACAAACATACTCGAAATAGCTGCACTATTTTTACTGCCTTTGTTATACGAACAACACAAAAGAAGACGTGTGAGAATGTTGTAAGGTTTCCCTAGTCGGTGGCCCACCAAATTTTACTCGCAGCAGGAGAGAAGTGATAGTGGTCAATTTCTGGTGGCCCTGCTTTTGCTCGGTCGCCGCACATAGGAAGCGGCGAGAAAACCAAAAATAAAAAAAGGAAGCGAGAAAGAACAATCTTGTCGGTAGTAGACTCCACACACGTGGTCGCGAGTAGTCCATTTTTGCGGCAGAGCGGTAGCAGTACCATCCAAGCTGTAGGGTCGGCATGGTTTGTCTACGCATATCTTCCCGCGTAGGGTCGCCAGTGAATCCGGTGTGCAGAGATCGCACTTGCTCCTGTCCACAACCCACGCTATATAATGAGACGCACATGCGTCGATCCGGACATCCTCCACTTCCACACTCACAAAACAATTCCACGCTCCTCCATCTGTGCAAGAAAGATGCCACCAGTGCTCCTGCTCGTCCTGGCCGCCTCGCTCGTGGCGCTGCCGTCGTGCCAAAGCCTTCCGGTGCTCGCTCCGGTGACCAAGGACCCCGCCACCTCCCTCTACACAATCCCCTTCCACGACGGCGCCAGCCTCGTCCTCGACGTCGCCGGCCCGCTCGTCTGGTCCACGTGCGAGGGCGGCCAGCCGCCGGCGGAGATCCCGTGCAGCAGCCCCACCTGCCTCCTCGCCAACGCCTACCCCGCCCCGGGCTGCCCAGCGCCCAGCTGCGGCAGCGACACGCACGACAAGCCGTGCACGGCGTACCCGTACAACCCGGTCACCGGCGCGTGCGCCGCCGGGAGCCTCTTCCACACCAGGTTCGCAGCCAACACCACCGATGGGAGCAAGCCGGTGAGCAAGGTGAACGTGGGGGTCCTGGCGGCCTGCGCGCCGAGCAAGCTCCTGGCGTCGCTGCCCCGGGGCTCCACGGGCGTGGCCGGGCTCGCGGACTCCGGCCTGGCGCTGCCGGCGCAGGTGGCGTCCGCGCAGAAGGTCGCCAAAAGGTTCCTCCTCTGCCTCCCCACCGGCGGCCCTGGCGTGGCCATCTTCGGCGGCGGCCCGCTCCCGTGGCCGCAATTCACGCAGTCGATGCCGTACACGCCGCTCGTCACCAAGGGCGGCAGCCCCGCACACTATATCTCGGCCAGGTTCATCGAAGTGGGGGACACCCGCGTCCCCGTATCGGAGGGCGCGCTCGCCACCGGCGGCGTGATGCTCAGCACGAGGCTGCCCTACGCCGTGCTCCGCCGCGACGTGTACCGCCCGTTGGTGGACGCGTTCACCAAGGCCCTGGCGGCGCAGCATGCCAACGGAGCGCCCGTGGCGCGCGCAGTGGAGCCTGTGGCGCCGTTCGGGGTGTGCTACGACACGAAGACGCTGGGCAACAACCTCGGCGGGTACTCGGTGCCCAACGTCCAGCTGGCGCTCGATGGCGGGAGTGACACCTGGACGATGACCGGGAAGAACTCGATGGTGGACGTCAAGCCGGGGACGGCGTGCGTTGCGTTCGTGGAGATGAAGGGGGTGGAGGCCGGCGACGGCAGGGCGCCGGCGGTGATCCTCGGAGGGGCCCAGATGGAGGACTTCGTGCTCGACTTCGACATGGAGAAGAAGCGGCTCGGGTTTAGCAGGCTGCCGCACTTTACGGGTTGCGGCGGCCTGTAATAATAAGTCTGTTTAACGACAGTGTATTCGTCGACTACTGCATGTAATAAATAAGGGAAACACTCTCTTCCATCAATGGTCTGATAAAAAGCAGTTATCAGACCTATCAGCGTCCGTCAATTCTGGTTGAATCTCACGGTCAAGATACCTCTTATCCGGTCGCCCTTTAAAACAATCATGTCATTCGTAATGACCCGCATTGGTCGCCCATAACCCCCTCCAAAATCTCCCGCACGAATATCCTTCCGAGGCTCCGACCCTCCCCACTTCGTATCTCTTGCCTCACGCACCTCCCTAATCTCGCCGCCAACTGCACCGACCCCGTCCTATGCGATTGCGTTCCCCATTGCATGCTTCATCCACGCGTCCTCGTCAACCCCGTACTACGCCGTCACTAGGGCATTTTTAACCGATCCCCTAAAAACACCCCCCCCCTCCCCCCCCCGCATCGTCTCCTCTGAGGCAACTCGGGGGACAACCCTAGCCGCTGCATTTAGCCCCTTTCCCTCCCTTCCTCACCCCTTCACTGTCGCTAGAGGAGCCCATCGGCACGCCCGCGAGGCTCCGATGAAGGTGGCTGCGGGGATCCCGGTGGATCCACCCCGTGTGAAGGGCCTTGGCTTCCGGGGCGGCGGCCCTGGGTGGCGGTGCGCGACATGGCCTGTGCGGCGGGCGGCGGCGGCGGGTGCAGGTGGGCTGCCTCCCTGGCCGTGCGGGTAGCGCGAAGGTGTCGGGTGTCATCTGCTGCGGCAGCCCCTCGGGGTCTGTGTGCCATGGAGAAGAGGCGTCCTCAACTTCGAGCGCGTTACCCATGCCACGTCGACAGAGGGCCCAACCGGCTGGCAAGAAAAATACATTGGTGGTCCTAAAAGTTTCTGAGCAGTGTCACTTTAGTCCTACTTCTTTCAACCTGCACGTTTAGGTCCTAATTCTACAGTAAGTGGCTCACCCAACATCCTTTTTCGCACAATCATTCACAGACCTGCTTGGTTGCATGTTGACCCATGCCACGTCCATTTAGGGTCATTAGCAGATGAGGAACATTGCAAAAAATCCTATTTTTTCGCCGTTATCGTCCCGTAGCTATGTGATTTCCTCTATCTGCCACAATCACTAGCTGTAGGCATTGATTTAGTTCGATTTGCACTATTTTATTAGTTTCCTCAAATCGCTTGCTTCGATTTGGGGTTAGGCAGTAGGAGCATGTGGAGGAGGCAGCGTTGCCGACGCTGCTGCAACACTCCTCTTCGTCACTCATTTCTTTGCCGAGGACCTTGCTGCCCCAGCCATGGCGACGGTGTGGGCACGAGAGAGAGAGAGAGAGAAAGAAAGAGAGAGAGAGATTCGGTAGGGGTTGGGAAATGTCAAGAGGGAGGGTTACAAGGGGCTTTCCGTAAAAAAAAAGGAGCAACCACAATTGCCTCTAAGTTGACGTGGCCTGGGTCAACGCGTCACCCAAGCAGGTCAGCGAAAGATCGTGCAAAAAAGGACCTCGTGTGAACCACTTACTATAAAATTAGGATCTAAACATGCATTTTTAAAGATGTAGGACTAAAGTGACACTGGCGAGAAGCTTTTAGGACCTCCGGTGTATTTTTCTCGCCTGGCGATTGGGCCCTCGACATGGCGTGGGTCAACGCGCCACGCGGGTAGGTCAACGAGCGCTCGTGAAAAAAGGACCTCGCATGAACCACTTGTTGGGGAACGTAGCAATTTCAAAAAAAAATTCCTACGCACACGCAAGATCATGGTGATGCATAGCAACGAGAGGGGAGAGTGTTGTCCACGAACCCTCGTAGACCGAAAGCGGAAGCGTTAGCACAACGCGGTTATGTAGTCGTACGTCTTCACGATCCGACCGATCCAAGTACCGAACGTACGGCACCTCCGAGTTCAGCACATGTTCAGCTCGACGACGTCCCGCGAACTCCTATCCAGCAGAGCTTCACGGGAGAGTTCCGTCAGCACGACGGTGTGATGACGGTGATGATGTTGCTACCGACGCAGGGCTTCGCCTAAGCACCGCTACGATATGACCGAGGTGGAATATGGTGGAGGGGGGCACCGCACACGGCTGAGAGAGATCAACAGATCAACCTATGTGTTCTAGGGTGCCCCCTGCCCCCGTATATAAAGGAGCAAGGGGGGAGGCCGGCCGGCCCCTGTAGGGCGCGCCAGGAGGAGGAGTCATCCTCCTGGTAGGAGTAGGACTCCCCTTTCCTACTCCTACTAGGAGGAGGAAAGGAAGGAGGAGAGGGAGAAGGAAGGAGAGGGAGGAAAAGGAGGAAAGGGGGGCCGGCCCCCTAGTCCAATTCGGTTTGGGCTAGGGGGGCCGAGCGCCCTGCCTCCTCTCTTCCACCACTTGGCCCATGAGGCCCATTACTTCTTCCTCGTATTCCCGTAACTCCCATGTACCCCGAAAAATACCCGAATCACTCGGAACCTTTCCGATGTCCGAATATAGTTGTCCAATATATTGATCTTTACGTCTCGACCATTTCGAGACTCCTCGTCATGTCCCCGATCTCATCCGGGACTCCGAACTACCTTCGGTACATCAAATCACATAAATGCATAATACCGATCGTCACAGAACTTTAAGCGTGCGGACCCTGCGGGTTCGAGAACTATGTAGACATGACCGAGACACGACTCCGGTCAATAACCAATAGCGGAACCTGGATGCTCATATTGGCTCCCACATATTCTACGAAGTTTTTTGTCGGTCAAACCGCATAAAAGCATACGTTGTTCCCTTTGTCATCGGTATGTTACTTGCCCGAGATTCGATCGTCGGTATCTCAATACCTAGCTCAATCTCATTACCGGCAAGTTTCTTTACTCGTTCCGTAATACATCATCCCATAACTAACTCATTAGTCACATTGCTTGCAAGGCTTATAGTGATGTGCATTATCGAGAGGGCCCAGAGATACCTCTCCGACAATCGGAGTGACAAATCCTAATCTCGATCTATGCCAACTCAACAAGTACCATCGGAGACACCTGTAGAGCACCTTTATAATCACCCAGTTACGTTGTGACGTTTGGTAGCACACAAAGTGTTCCTCCGGTATTCGGGAGTTGCATAATCTCATAGTCATAGGAACATGTATAAGTCATGAAGAAAGCAATGGCAACATATTAAACGATCAAGTGCTAAGCTAATGGAATGGGTCAAGTCAATCACATCATTCTCTAATGATGTGATCTCGTTAATCAAATGACAACTCATGTCTATGGCTAGGAAATTTAACCATCTTTGATTCAACGAGCTAGTCAAGTAGAGGCATACTAGTGACACTCTGTTTGTCTATGTATTCACACATGTATCAAGTTTACGGTTAATACAATTCTAGCATGAATAATAAACATTTATCATGAAATAAGGAAATAAATAATAACTTTATTATTGCCTCTAGGGCATATTTCCTTCAGTCTCCCACTTGCACTAGAGTCAATAATCTAGTTCACATCGCCATGTGATTTAACACCAATAGTTCACACAACCATGTGATTAACACCCATAGTTCACATCGTCATGTGACCAACACCCAAAGGGTTTACTAGAGTCAATAATCTAGTTCACATCGCTATGTGATTAACACCGAAAGAGTACTAAGGTGTGATCATGTTTTGCTTGTGAGAGTAGTTTAGTCAACGGGTCTGCAACATTCAAATCCGTATGTATTTTGCAAATTTCTATGTCAACAATGCTCTGCACGGAGCTACTCTAGCTAATTGCTCCCACTTTCAATATGTACCCAGATTGAGACTTAGAGTTATCTGGATCAGTGTCAAAAATTGCATCGATGTAACCCTTTACGACGAACCTTTTGTCACCTCCATAATCGAGAAACATATCCTTATTCCACTAAGGATAATTTTGACCGCTGTCCAGTGATCTACTCCTAGATTACTATTGTACTCCCTTGCTAAACTCAGTGTAGGGTATACAATAGATCTGGTACACAGCATGGCATACTTTATAGAACCTATGGCTGAGGCATAGGGAATGACTTTCATTCTCTTTCTATCTTCTGCTGTGGTCGGGCTTTGAGTCTTACTCAATTTCACACCTTGTAACACAGGCAAGAACTCTTTCTTTGACTGTTCCATTTTGAACTACTTCAAAATCTTGTTAAGGTATGTACTCATTGAAAAAACTTATCAAGCGTCTTGATCTATCTCTATAGATCTTGATGCTCAATATGTAAGCAGCTTCACCGAGGTCTTTATTTGAAAAACTCCTTTCAAATACTCCTTTATGCTTTATAGAAAAATTCTACATTATTTCCGATTAACAATATGTCATTCACATATACTTATCAGAAATGTTGTAGTGCTCCCACTCATTTTCTTGTAAATACAGGCTTCACTGCAAGTCTGTATAAAACTATATGCTTTAATCAACTCATCAAAGCGTATATTCCTGTTGGAAATATGCCCTAGAGGCAATAATAAAATGGTTATTATTATATTTCCTTGTTCATGATAATTGTCTATTGTTCATGCTATAATTGTGTTATCCGGAAATCGTAATACATGTGTGAACACATAGACCATAACATGTCCCTAGTGAGCCTCTAGTTGACTAGCTCGTTGATCAATAGATGGTTACGGTTTCCTGACCATGCACATTGGATGTCATTGATACCGGGATCACATCATTAGGAGAATGATGTGATGGACAAGACCCAATCCTAAGCATAGCACTAGATCGTGTAGTTCGTCTGCTAAAGCTTTTCTAATGTCAAGTAGCATTTCCTTAGACCATGAGATCGTGCAACTCCCGGATACCGTAGGAATGCTTTGGGTGTACCAAACGTCACAACGTAACTGGGTGGCTATAAAGGTGCACTACAGGTATCTCCGAAAGTGTCTGTTGGGTTGGCACAGATCGAGACTGGGATTTGTCACTCCGTATGACGGAGAGGTATCTCTGGGCCCACTCGGTATAGCATCATCATAATGAGCTCAATGTGACTAAGTAGTTAGTCACGGGATCATGCATTACGGAACGAGTAAAGTGACTTACCGGTAACGAGATTGAACGAGGTATTGGGATACCGACGATCGAATCTCGGGTAAGTAAAGTACCGATTGACAAAGGGAATTGTATACGGGATTACTTGAATCCTCGACATCGTGGTTCATCCGATGAGATCATCGTGGAACATGTGGGAGCCAACATGGGTATCCAGATCCCGCTGTTGGTTATTGACCGGGGAGTCGTCTCGGTCATGTCTGCATGTCTCCCGAACCCGTAGGGTCTACACACTTAAGGTTCGGTGACGCTAGGGTTGTATAGATATTAGTATGCGGAAATCCAAAAGTTGTTCGGAGTCCTGGATGAGATCCCGGACGTCACGAGGAGTTCCGGAATGGTCCGGAGGTGAAACATTATATATAGGAAGTCCAGTTTCGGCCACCGGGAAAGTTTCGGGGGTCACCGGTATTGTACCGGGACCACCGGAAGGGTCCCGGGCGTCCACCGGGTGGGGCCACCTATCCCGGAGGGCCCCATGGGCTGAAGAGGGAGGGGAACCAGCCCCTGGTGGGCTGGTGCACCCCCCTTGGGCCTCCCCCTGCGCCTAGGGTTGGAAACCCTAGGGGTGGGGGGCGCCCCACTTGGCTTGGGGGCAAGCCACCCCCCTTGGCCGCCGCCCCCCTTGGAGATTGGATCTCCCAGGGGCCCTATATATAGTGGGGGGAGGGAGGGCAGCCGCACCTGAAGCCCTGGAGCCTCCCTCTCCCTCCCGTGACACCTCTTCCTCCCCGCTTGCGCTTGGCGAAGCCCTGCCGGGATCCCGCTACTTCCACGAGGCCGTCGTGCTGCTGGATCTCCATCAACTTCTCCTCCCCCCTTGCTGGATCAAGAAGGAGGAGACGTCCCCGCTCCGTACGTGTGTTGAACGCGGAGGTGCCGTCCGTTCGGCGCTAGGATCATCGGTGATTTGGATCACGACGAGTACGACTCCATCATCCCCGTTCTCTTGAACGCTTCCGCTCGTGATCTACAAGGGTATGTAGATGCACTCCTCCCCTCTCGTTGCTAGTAAACTCCATAGATTGATCTTGGTGATGCGTAGAAATATTTTAATTTCTGCAACGATCCCCAACAGTGGCATCATGAGCTAGGTCTATGCGTAGTTACTATGCACGAGTAGAACACAAGATTGTTGTGGGCGTAGATCATGTCAATTTACTTGCCGCTACTAGTCTTATCTTGATTCGGTGGCATCGTGGGATGAAGCGGCCCGGATCGACCTTACACGTACGCTTACGTGAGACAGGTTCCACCGACTGACATGCACTAGTTGCATAAGGTGGCTAGCGGGTGTCTGTCTCTCCCACTTTAGTCGGATCGGATTCGATGAAAAGGGTCCTTATGAAGGGTAAATAGTAATTGGCATATCACGTTGTGGTTTTACGTAGGTAAGAAACGTTCTTGCTAGAAACCTATAGAAGCCACGTAAAAACATGCAACAACAATTAGAGGACGTCTAACTTGTTTTTGCAGCATATGCCTTGTGATGTGATATGGCCAGAAGATGTGATGAATGATATATGTGATGTATGAGATTGATCATGTTCTTGTAATAGGAATCACGACTTGCATGTCGATGAGTATGACAACCGGCAGGAGCCATAGGAGTTGTCTTTATTTTTTGTATGACCTGCGTGTCATTGAATAACGCCATGTAAATTACTTTACTTTATTGCTAAACATGTTAGCCATAGAAGTAGAAGTAATCGTTGGCGTGACAACTTCATGAAGACACGATGATGGAGATCATGATGATGGAGATCATGGTGTCATGCCGGTGACGAAGATGATCATGGCGCCCCGAAGATGGAGATCAAAAGGAGCAAAATGATATTGGCCATATCATGTCACTATTTGATTGCATGTGGTGTTTATCATGTTTTTACTTCTTATTTGCTTAGTACGACGGTAGTAAATAAGATGATCCCTTATAATAATTTCTAGAAAGTGTTCCCCCTAACTGTGCGCCGTTGCGAAAGTTCGTTGTTTCGAAGCACGACATGATGACCGGGTGTGATAGATTCCAACGTTCACATACACGGGTGTAAGACAGATTTACACATGCAAAACACTTAGGTTGACTTGACGAGCCTAGCATGTACAGACATGGCCTCGGAACACAAGAGACCAAAAGGTCGAACATGAGTCGTATGGAAGATACGATCAACATGGAGATGTTCACCGATGATGACTAGTCCGTCTCACGTGATGATCGGACACGGCCTAGTTGACTCGGATCATGTATCACTTAGATGACTAGAGGGATGTCTGTCTGAGTGGGAGTTCATTAAATAATTTGATTAGATGAACTTAATTATCATGAACTTAGTCTAAAATCTTTACAATATGTCTTGCAGATCAAATGGCCCACGCTAATGTCAACCTCAACTTCAACGCGTTCCTAGAGAAAACCAAGCTGAAAGACGATGGTAGCAACTGTACGGACTGGGTCCGGAACTTGAGGATCATCCTCATAGCTACCAAGAAAGCATATGTCCTTGAAGCACCGCTAGGTGAAGCACCCGTCCCAGCACACCCAGACGTTATGAACGCCTGGCAAACACGTGTTGATGATTACTCCCTGGTTCAGTGCGGCATGCTTTACAACTTAGAACCGGGGCTCCAAAAGCGTTTTGAGCAGCACGGAGCATATGAGATGTTCCAAGAGCTGAAAATGGTTTTCCAAGCTCATGCCCGGGTCGAGAGATATGAAGTCTCCGACAAGTTCTACAGTTGTAAGATGGAGGAGAATAGTTCCGTCAGCGAACACATACTCAAAATGTCTGACTTGCACAACCGCTTGTCTCAGCTGGGAGTTAATCTCCCAGATGACGCGGTCGTTGACAGAATCCTTCAGTCGCTCCCACCTAGCTACAAGAGCTTTGTGATGAACTTCAATATGCAGGGGATGGAAAAGACCATCCCTGAGGTATATTCAATGCTGAAATCAGCGGAGGTGGAGATCAAAAAGGAACATCAAGTGTTGATGGTGAATAAAACCACAAAGTTCAAGAAAGGCAAGGGTAAGAAGAACTTCAAGAAGGACGGCAAAGGAGTTGCCGCGCCCGGTAAGCCAGTTGCCGGGAAGAAGACAAAGAATGGACCTAAGCCTAAGACTGAGTGCTTTTATTGCAAGGGAAACAGTCACTGGAAGCGGAACTGGCCCAAGTACTTAGCGGATAAGAAGGCCGGCAATACCAAAGGTATATGTGATATACATGTTATTGATGTGTACCTAACCAGCTCTCGTAGTAGCTCCTGGGTATTTGATACCGGTGTGGTTGCTCATATTTGTAACTCAAAGTAGGAGCTGCGGAATAAGCGGAAACTGGCGAAGGACGAGGTGACGATGCGCGTCGGGAATGGTTCCAAGGTCGATGTGATCGCCGTCGGCACGCTACCTCTACATTTACCTAAGGGATTAGTTTTAGACCTCAATAATTGTTATTTAGTGCCAGCTTTGAGCATGAACATTGTATCTGGATCTCGTTTAATGCGAGATGGCTAATCATTTAAATCCGAGAATAATGGTTGTTCTATTTATATGAGAGATATGTTTTATGGTCATGCCCCGCTGGTCAATGGTTTATTCTTGATGAATCTCGAACGTGATGTTACACATATTCATAGTGTGAATGCCAAGAAATGTAAGGTTGATAATGATGGTCCCACATATTTGTGGCACTGCCGCCTTGGTCACATTGGTGTCAAACGCATGAAGAAACTCCATGCAGATGGACTTTTGGAGTCTCTTGATTATGAATCATTTGACACGTGCGAACCATGCCTCATGGGCAAAATGACCAAGACTCCGTTCTCCGGAATAATGGAGCGAGCAACCAACTTATTGGAAATCATACATACTGATGTGTGCGGTCCAATGAGCGTTGAGGCTCGCGGTGGCTATCATTATGTTCTCACCCTCACTGATGACTTGAGTAGATATGGGTATGTCTACTTAATGAAACACAAGTCTGAGACCTTCGAAAAGTTCAAGGAATTTCAGAGTGAGGTTGAGAATCAACGTGATAGGAAAATAAAGTTCTTACGATCAGATCGTGGAGGGGAATATTTGAGTCACGAATTTGGCACACACTTAAGGAAATGTGGAATTGTTTCACAACTCACGCCGCCTGGAACACCTCAGCGTAATGGTGTGTCCGAACGTCGTAATCGCACTCTATTGGATATGGTGCGATCTATGATGTCTCTTACCGATCTATCGTTATCTTTCTGGGGTTATGCTTTAGAGACTGCCGCATTCACTTTAAATAGGGCTCCGTCTAAATCCGTTGAGACGACACCGTATGAATTATGGTTTGGAAAGAAATCTAAGCTGTCGTTTCTTAAAGTTTGGGGATGCGATGCTTATGTCAAGAAACTTCAACCTGAAAAGCTCGAACCCAAGTCGGAAAAATGCGTCTTCATAGGATACCCTAAGGAAACCATTGGGTATACCTTCTACCTCAGATCCGAAGGCAAGATCTTCGTTGCCAAGAATGGGTCCTTTCTGGAGAAAGAGTTTCTCTCAAAAGAAGTAAGTGGGAGGAAAGTGGAACTTGATGAGATGACCCCTCTCGAACCAGAAAGTAGCACAGCACAAGAAAATGTTTCTATGGTGCCTACACCGACTAGAAAGGAAGTTAATGATGACGATCATGATCAAGTTGCCACAGAACTTCGTAGGTCCACAAGGACACGTTTCGCACCAGAGTGGTACGGCAACCCTGTTCTGGAAATCATGTTGTTGGACAACGGTGAACCTTCGAACTATGAAGAAGCAATGGCGGGTCCAGATTCCAACAAATGGCTTGAAGCCATGCAATCCGAGATAGGATCCATGTATGAAAACAAAGTATGGACTTTGACAGACTTGCCCGATGATCGGCGAGCGATAGAAAATAAATGGATCTTTAAGAAGAAGACGGACGTGGATGAAAATGTTACCATCTATAAAGCTCGACTTATCGCTAAGGGTTATCGACAAGTTCAAGGTGTTGACTACGATGAGACCTTCTCACCCGTAGCGAAACTGAAGTCCGTCCAAATCATGTTAGCAATTGCCGCATTCTACGATTATGAGATATGGCAAATGGACGTCAAAACGACATTCCTTAACGGCTTCCTTAAGGAAGAATTGTATATGATGCAGCCGGAAGGTTTTGTCGATCCTAAGAATGCTAACGAAGTATGCAAGCTCCAACGCTCAATCTATGGGCTGGTGCAGGCATCTCGGAGTTGGAACATTCGCTTTGATGAGATGATCAAAGCGTTTGGGTTTACGCAGACTTATGGAGAAGCCTGTGTTTACAAGAAAGTGAGTGGGAGCTCTGTACCATTTCTCATATTATATGTGGATGACATACTATTGATGGGAAATGATATAGAATTCTTGGAAAGTATAAAGGCCTACTTGAATAAGTGTTTTTCAATGAAGGACCTTGGAGAAGCTGCTTACATATTAGGCATCAAGATCTATAGAGATAGATCGAGACGCCTCATAGGTCTTTCACAAAGCACATACCTTGACAAGATATTGAAGAAGTTCAATATGGGTCAGTCCAAGAAGGGGTTCTTGCCTGTATTGCAAGGTGTGAGATTGAGCACGGCTCAATGCCCGACCACGGCAGAAGATAGAGAAAAGATGAGTGTCGTCCCCTATGCCTCGGCCATAGGGTCTATTATGTATGCCATGCTGTGTACCAGACCTGATGTAAACCTTGCCGTAAGTTTGGTAGGAAGGTACCAAAGTAATCCCGGCATGGAACACTGGATAGCGGTCAAGTACCTGAAAAGGACTAAGGATATGATTCTCGTTTATGGAGGTGACGAAGAGCTCGTCGTAAAGGGTTACGTCGATGCTAGCTTCGACACAGATCTGGATGACTCTAAGTCACAAACCGGATACGTGTATATTTTGAATGGTGGGGCAGTCAGCTGGTGCAGTTGCAAGCAAAGCGTCGTGGCGGGATCTACATGTGAAGCGGAGTACATGGCAGCCTCGGAGGCAGCACATGAAGCAATCTGGATGAAGGAGTTCATTGCCGACCTAGGAGTTATTCCCAATGCATCGGGGCCGATGACTCTCTTCTGTGACAACACTGGAGCTATTGCCCTTGCCAAGGAGCCTAGGTTTCACAAGAAGACTAGGCACATCAAGCGTCGCTTCAACTCCATTCGCGAAAATGTTCAAAATGGAGACATAGATATTTGTAAAGTGCATACGGATTTGAATGTCGCAGATCCGTTGACTAAACCTCTTCCACGAGCGAAACATGATCAACACCAGAACGCTATGGGTGTACGATTCATCACAATGTAACTAGATTATTGACTCTAGTGCAAGTGGGAGACTGTTGGAAATATGCCCTAGAGGCAATAATAAAATGGTTATTATTATATTTCCTTGTTCATGATAATTGTCTATTGTTCATGCTATAATTGTGTTATCCGGAAATCGTAATACATGTGTGAACACATAGACCATAACATGTCCCTAGTGAGCCTCTAGTTGACTAGCTCGTTGATCAATAGATGGTTACGGTTTCCTGACCATGGACATTGGATGTCATTGATAACGGGATCACATTATTAGGAGAATGATGTGATGGACAAGACCCAATCCTAAGCATAGCACTAGATCGTGTAGTTCGTCTGCTAAAGCTTTTCTAATGTCAAGTAGCATTTCCTTAGACCATGAGATCGTGCAACTCCCGGATACCGTAGGAATGCTTTGGGTGTACCAAACGTCACAACGTAACTGGGTGGCTATAAAGGTGCACTACAGGTATCTCCGAAAGTGTCTGTTGGGTTGGCACGGATCGAGACTGGGATCTGTCACTCCGTATGACGGAGAGGTATCTCTGGGCCCACTCGGTATTGCATCATCATAATGAGCTCAAGTAGTTAGTCACGGGATCATGCATTACGGAACGAGTAGAGTGACTTACCGGTAATGAGATTGAGCGAGGTATTGGGATACCGACGATCGAATCTCGGGTAAGTAAAGTACAGATTGACAAAGGGAATTGTATACGGGATTACTTGAATCCTCGACATCGTGGTTCATCCGATGAGATCATCGTGGAACATGTGGGAGACAACATGGGTATCCAGATCCCGCTGTTGGTTATTGACCGGAGAGTCGTCTCGGTCATGTCTGCATGTCTCCCGAACCCGTAGGGTCTACACACTTAAGGTTCGGTGACGCTAGGGTTGTAGAGATATTAGTATGCGGAAATCCCAAAGTTGTTCGGAGTCCCAGATGAGATCCCGGACGTCACGAGGAGTTCCGGAATGGTCCGGAGGTGAAGAATTATATATAGGAAGTCCAGTTTCGGCCACCGAGAAAGTTTCGGGGGTCACCGGTATTGTACCGGGACCACCGGAAGGGTCCCGGGGGTCCACCGGGTGGGGCCACCTATCCCGGAGGGCCCCATGGGCTGAAGAGGGAGGGGAACCAGCCCCTGGTGGGCTGGTGCGCCCCCTTGGGCCCCCACCTGCGCCTAGGGTTGGAAACCCTAGGGGTGGGGGGCGCCCCACTTGGCCTGGGCGGCAAGCCACCCCCCTTGGCCGCCGCCCCCTTGGAGATTGGATCTCCCAGGGCCGGCGCCCCCCCAGGGGCCCTATATATAGTGGGGGGGAGGGAGGGCAGCCGCACCTGAAGCCCTGGCGCCTCCCTCTCCCTCCCGTGACACCTCTTCCTCCCCGCTTGCGCTTGGCGAAGCCCTGCCGGGATCCGGCTACTTCCACCACCACGCCGTCGTGCTGCTGGATCTCCATCAACCTCTCCTTCCCCCTTGCTGGATCAAGAAGGAGGAGACGTCGCTGCTCCGTACGTGTGTTGAACGCGGAGGTGCCGTCCGTTCGGCGCTAGGATCATCGGTGATTTGGATCACGACGAGTACGACTCCATCATCCCCGTTCTCTTGAACGCTTCCGCTCGCGATCTACAAGGGTATGTAGATGCACTCCTCCCCTCTCGTTGCTAGTAAACTCCATAGATTGATCTTGGTGATGCGTAGAATTTTTTTAATTTCTGCAACGATCCCCAACAATTCCAACTCCGAGATGCTTGCACCAGTCCATAGATGGATCGCTGGAGCTTGCTCATTTTGTTAGCACCTTTAGGATCGGCAAAACCTTCTGGTTGCATCATATACAACTCTTCTTTAAGAAATCCATTAAGGAATGTAGTTTTGTCAACCATTTGCCAGATTTTATAAAATATGGCAATTTGCTAACATGATTTGGACAGAGTTAAGCATCGCTACGAGTGAGATAATCTCATCGTAGTCAACACCTTGAACTTTGTCAAAAACCTTTTTCGACAAGTCTAGCTTTGTAGATAGTAACACTAATATCAGCGTCTGTCTTCCTCTTGAAGATCCATTTATTATCAATGGCTCACCGATCATCGGGCAAGTCAATCAAAGTCCATACTTTGTTCTCATACATGGAACCCATCTCAGATTTCATGGCCTCAAGCCATTTCGCGGAATCTGGGCTTATCATCGCTTCCTCATAGTTCGTAGGTTCGTCATGGTCAAGTAACATGACCTCCAGAACAGGACTACCATACCACTCTGGTGCGGATCTTACTCTGGTTGACCTACGAGGTTCAGTAGTAACTTGATCTGAAGTTACATGATCATCATCATTAGCTTCCTCACTAATTGGTGTAGGAGTCACAGGAACAGATTTCTTGTGATGAACTACTTTCCAATAAGGGAGTAGGTACAGTTACCTCCTCAAGTTCTACTTTCCTCCCACTCACTTCTTTCGAGAGAAAACTCCTTCTCTAGAAAGGATCCATTCTTAGCAACGAATGTCTTGACTTCGGATCTGTGGTAGAAGGTGTACCCAACTGTCTCCTTTGGGTATCCTATGAAAACACATTTCTCCGATTTAGGTTTGAGCTCATCAGGATGAAACTTTTTCACGTAAGCATCACAACCCCAAACTTTAAGAAACGACAACTTTGGTTTCTTGCCAAACCACAGTTCATAAGGCGTCGTCTCAACGGATTTTGATGGTGCCCTATTTAAAGTGAATGCAGCTGTCTCTAATGCATAACCCCAAAACGATAGTGGTAAATCGGTAAGATACATCATAGATCGCACCATATCCAATAAAGTGCGGTTACGACGTTCGGACACACCATTACGCTGTGGTGTCCCATGTGGCGTGAGCTGTGAAACTATTCCACATTGTTTTTAAATGAAGGCCAAACTCGTAACTCAAATACTCTCCTCTACGATCAGATTGTAGAAACTTTATTTTCTTGTTACGATGATTCTCCACTTCACTCTGAAATTCTTTGAACTTTTCAAATGTTTCAGACTTGTGCTTCATTAAGTAGATATACTCATATCTTCTCAAATCATCTGTGAAGGTCAAAAAATAACGATACCCGCCACGAGCAACAATACTCATTGCACCGCATACATCGGTATGTATTATTTCCAACAAGTCAGTAGCTCGTTCCATTGTTCCGGAGAATGGAGTTTTAGTCATCTTGCCCAAAAGCCACGGTTCGCAAGCATGAAATGATTCATAACCAAGTGATTCCAAAAGTCCATCTTTATGGAGTTTCTTCATGCGCTTTACACCGATATGACCCAAACGGCAGTGCCACAAATAAGTTGCACTATCATTATCAACTTTACATCTTTTGGCATCAATATTATGAATATGTGTATCACTACGATCGAGATCCAACAAACTATTTTCATTGGGTGTATGACCATCGAAGGTTTTATTCATGTAAACAGAACAACAATTATTCTCTGACTTTAAATGAATAACCGTATTGCAATAAACATGATCAAATCATATTCATGCTCAACGCAAACGCCAAATAACATTTATTTAGGTTTAACACTAATCCCGAAAGTATAGGGAGTGTGCGATGATGATTATATCAATCTTGAAACCACTTCCAACACACATCGTCATTTCACCCTCAACTAGTCTTTGTTTATTCTGTAACTCCTGTTTCGAGTTACTAATTTTTAGCAACCGAACAAGTATCAAATACCAAGGGGCTACTATAAACACTAGTAAGGTACACATCAATAACCTGTATATCAAATATACCCTTGTTCACTTTGCCATCCTTCTTATTCACCAAATATTCAGGACATTTCCGCTTCCAGTGACCATTTCTTTTGCAGTAGAAGCACTCAGTTTCAGGCTTTAGTCTAGCTTTGGGCTTCTTCACAGAAGTGACAACTTGCTTGCCATTCTACATGAAGTTCCCTTTCTTTCCCTTTGCCCTTTTCTTGAAACTAGTGGTCTTGTTAATCATCAACACTTGATGCTCTTTCTTGATTTCTACCTTCATCGATTTCATCATCATGAAAAGCTCGGGAATCGTTTTCGCCATCCCTTGCATACTATAGTTCATCACGAAGTTCTACTAACTTGGTGATGGTGACTAGAGAATTCTGTCAATCACTATCTTATCTGGAAGATTAACTCCCACTTGATTCAAGCGATTGTAGTACCCAGACAATCTGAGCACATGCTCACTGCTTGAGCTATTCTCCTCCATCTTTTAGCCATAGAACTTGTTGGAGACTTCATATCTCTCAGCTCGGGTATTTGCTTGAAATATTAACTTCAACTCCTGGAACATCTCATATGGTCCATGACGTTCAAAACGTCTTTGAAGTCCCGATTCTAAGCCGTTAAGCATGGTGCACTAAACTATCAAGTAGTCATCATATTGAGCTAGCCAAACGTTCATAACGTCTGCATCTGCTCCTGCAATAGGTCTGTCACCTAGCGGTGCATCAAGGACATAATTCTTCTGTGCAGCAATGAGGATAAACCTTAGATCACGGACCCAGTCCGCATCATTGCTACTATCATCTTTCAACTTAGTTTTCTCTAGGAACACATATAAAACATAGGGAAGCAACAACGCGAGCTATTGATCTACAACATTATTTGCAAAATACTATCAGGACTAAGTTCATGATAAATTAAAGTTCAATTAATCATATTACTTAAGAACTCCCACTTAGATAGACATCCCTCTAATCATCTAAGTGATCACGTGATCCAAATCAACTAAACCATGTCCGATCATCACGTGAGATGGAGTAGTTTTCAATGATGAACATCACTATGTTGATCATATCTACTATATGATTCACGCTCGACCTTTCCGTCTCCAGTGTTCCGAGGCCATATCTGCATATGCTAGGCTCGTCAAGTTTAACCCGAGTATTCTGCGTGTGCAAAACTGGCTTACACCCGTTGTATGTGAACATAGAGCTTATCACACCCGATCATCACGTGGTGTCTCAGCACGAAGAACTGTCGCAACGGTGCATACTCAGGGAGAGTACCTTGAAATTTTAGTAAGGAATCATCTTATAAAGCTACCGCCGAACTAAGCAAAAAAAGATGTATAAAAGATAAACATCACATGCAATCAAAATATGTGACATGATATGGCCATCAACATCTTGTGCCTTTGATCTCCATCTCCAAAGAATCGTCATGATCTCCATCGTCACCGGCATGACACCATGATCTCCATCATCTTGATCTATATCAATGTGTCGTCACATGGTCGTCTCGCCAACTATTGCTCTTGCAACTATTGCTATCGCATAGCGATAAAGTAAAGCAATTATTTGGCGCTTGCATCTTATGCAATAAAAAGACAACCATAAGGATTCTGCCGGTTGCCGATAACTTCAACAAAACATGATCATCTCATACAACAACTTATATCTCATCACGTCTTGACCATATCACATCACAACATGCCCTGCAAAAACAAGTTAGACGTCCTCTACTTTGTTGTTGCAAGTTTTACGTCGCTGCTACGGGCTGAGCAAGAACCGTTCTTACCTTCGCATCAAAACCACAACGATATTTCGTCAAGTTAGTGCTGTTTTAACCTTCTCAAGGACCGGGCGTAGCCACACTCGGTACAACTAAAGTTGGAGAAACTGACAGCCGCCAGCCACCTGTGTGCAAAGCACGTCGGTAGAACCAGTCTCGCGTAAGCGTACGCGTAATGTCGGTCCGGGCCGCTTCATCCAACAATACCGCCGAACCAAAGTATGACATGCTGGTAAGCAGTATGACTTGTATCGCCCACAACTCACTTGTGTTCTACTCGTGCATATAACATCTACGCATAAACCAGGCTCGGATGCCACTGTTGGGGAACGTAGTAATTTCAAAAAAAATTCCTACGCACACGCAAGATCATGGTGATGCATAGCAACGAGAGGGGAGAGTGTTGTCCACGTACCCTCGTAGACCGAAAACGGAAGCGTTAGCACAACGCGGTTGATGTAGTCGTACGTCTTCATGATCCGACCGATCCAAGTACCGAACGTACGGCACCTCCGAGTTCAGCACACGTTCAGCTCGATGACGTCCTGCGAATTCCGATCCAGCAGAGCTTCACGGGAGAGTTCCGTCAGCACGACGGCGTGATGACGGTGATGATGTTGCTATCAACGCAGGGCTTCACCTAAGCACCGCTACGATATGACCGAGGTGGAATATGGTGAAGGGGGGCACCGCACACGGCTGGGAGAGATCAACAGGTCAACTTGTGTGTTCTAGGGTGCCCCCCTGCCCCCGTATATAAAGGAGCAAGGGGGGAGGCCGGCTGGCCCCTGTAGGGCGCGCTAGGAGGAGTCCTCCTCCTAGTAGGAGTAGGACTCCCCTTTCCTACTCCTACTAGGAGGAGGAAAGGAAGGAGGAGAGGGAGAAGGAAGGAGAGGGAGGAAAAGGAGGAAAGAGGGGCCGGCCCCCTAGTCCAATTCGGTTTGGGCTAGGGGGGCCGCGCACCCTGCCTCCTCTCTTCCACCACTTGGCCATGAGGCCCATTACTTCTTCCTCGTATTCCCGTAACTTCCCGGTACCCCGAAAAATACCCGAATCACTCGGAACCTTTCCGATGTCCGAATATAGTCGTCCAATATATCGATCTTTACGTCTCGACCATTTCGAGACTCCTCGTCATGTCCTCGATCTCATTCGGGACTTCGAACAACCTTCGGTACATCAAATCACATAAACTCATAATACCGATCGTCACAGAACTTTAAGCGTGCGGACCCTATGGGTTCGAGAACTATGTAGACATGACCGAGACACGTCTCCGGTCAATAACCAATAGCGGAACCTGGATGCTCATATTGGCTCCCACATATTCTACGAAGATCTTTATCGGTCAAACCGCATAACAGCATACGTTGTTCCCTTTGTCATCGGTATGTTACTTGCCCGAGATTCGATCGTCGGTATCTCAATACCTAGCTCAGTCTCGTTACCGGCAAGTTTCTTTACTCGTTCCGCAATACATCATCTTGTAACTAACTCATTAGTCACATTGCTTGCAAGGCTTACAGTGATGTGCATTATCGAGCGGGCCCAGAGATACCTCTCCGATAATCGGAGTGACAAATCCTAATCTCGATCTATGCCAACTCAACAAGTACCATCGGAGACACCTGTAGAGCACCTTTATAATCACCCAGTTACATTGTGACGTTTGGTAGCACACAAAGTGTTCCTCCGGTATTCGGGAGTTGCATAATCTCATAGTCATAGGAACATGTATAAGTCATGAAGAAAGCAATAGCAACATATTAAACGATCAAGTGCTAAGCTAACAGAATGGGTCAAGTCAATCACATCATTCTCTAATGATGTGATCTCGTTAATGAAATGACAACTCATGTCTATGGCTAGGAAACTTAACCATCTTTGATTCAACGAGCTAGTCAAATAGAGGCATACTAGTGAAACTCTGTTTGTCTATGTATTCACACATGTATCAAGTTTCTGGTTAATATAATTCTAGCATGAATAATAAACATTTATCATGAAATAAGGAAATAAATAATAACTTTATTATTGCCTCTAGGGCATATTTCCTTCACCACTTACTAAAGAATTAGGACCTAAAGGTGCATTTTGAAAGAATTAGGACTAAAGTGACACCCCGATGAAACTTTTAGGACCTCCAGTGCATTTAACTCTTTTTAGATCTGTTCGCTTCATTTAAGTCATTCAATACATATCTACAAATTTAGTTATGTTGATAAAAATTTAAATTGTAAATGCATGAAAAAAAGAAACAATTGAGTTAAAAAAATCATATTTGTGTTCTCGTGTCCATGTTTAGTCCTTATCAAAGAATGAAAATGAATTCCAAACATGAGGGTGCCAGGAGACAACCCCGAACATTAAGTTTTTTTTAGTTGTGAAAAATGGAAACGAAGTCAGAAAAAAGAATGAAACTTGGCATGATGCCCACATATCACACCTAGAGGCTAAATTAAATGTTTGAGAATGTTCTCAAGAGTTGTGCCGTACATTACTTAGAAAGCGGACAATCTTCAAGAAAAGATCATGGTTTCGAAATGGAACATGTAATATTTGAAGGCAAAGCGGCTGCTGCTTCATCCGCTGGCCTTGAATTTTTTGCATGGCAGTGCACGGCCTAGCTAGCTCTCGGTGTATGTATCATATCTTGAGTTCGTTGTTGACACGTTTTGTACCTCTACGTGCCAGCTGCATCGTTTCACTCCCGGGAGCGTTCCCTCTATGTAGAGAGGAGATATAGAGGAGAGACGAATACACACACATGCGATTTTCATTAGTGCCGAGCTGTTTCTCCGGCGACCCCATCTCAATGACTGCGTGCAAAACCGTCCGAGAGTGCGTGCCTCCAAAATACGTGCTCCTTGAGAACCCGATTTTGCCTTTATTTGCGTGAGTCAAACCAAATATGCTAGACACATGGACCTTTATGGATGAGCTGACTTGTCATTTTCTAATTAGGCTAAATAACCCTCTTCTCCTAGTTAATGGGCCCCCCTGATTTTAACTGATGGGGGTGGGCGCTAAGGCCCGTAAAGCCCCGTAATCCTCTGTTGATGTAGCGAAGCCGGAGTCAAACTGTTGAAAAATATAGGGTACAACCCGAGTTGTCTTTCCGTACTGTTGTCCCGAAGAGAAATTTGACAGGAGAGAAAAAAAACAACGACCACAGGGGAGTCGAACCCAAGACCTTCTGATCCGAAGTCAGACGCGCTAATCCACTGCGCTATGCGGTCACTATGCTGGTAAAACATTAACACAGTACTGGAGATCGCGGTTTATCAAGTTCAGAGTAAGGACGTACACACAAAGAAAGCACAACACGTAATCCACTGCGCAAGGCCAGAACCAATGATCTCCAGGAGCTAGTAATAATTGCAAACCGTTCAACAGATAAATGCAATAAGATATTCACAGATTTCAGGGGGCGCAGAACAATACCATCCTGGTTACAACCAGAAACACAGACAATCACCATTCACGGTGGTAGATGCAGTAGAAAACTGAATTATAACAGAATGCTTCATTGACAAGTCTGGAACTACGATGAAACATGCAAGTAATTAAATTTAAAAAATTGTACCCCAAGGTGTTCTACAAGGTAGCAAAGGGAAAAATCTGCAGCTTCTCATTGTCAGCTACAACAAAGGGTGCAAACAGGAAACACACTAAAAGTTGACTATTAAGATGACCACTTATCAAGCGGTCAAATCAATTCTCCAGTAAAGCAAAGCAAGTAGTGATATGAGGCATAAATATTGCTAAATATCAAATACAGAGAAGACCATAAGAGCATCTCAACTAGCCTCCTCAGGACGCCCCACAGGACACCTTTTTAGGCTCGGTTTTAGGCTTGGACGGCACTTTTCGTCGAAAAACGGCCCAGCCACGCCCCCAACGCCTCCCAGGACGTCAAAATAGCGCCGGCAAACTCAGGCGAAACCCGACGCGTTGGGGTCTCTTGGGGGCGCCGCCGGAAGTTTCGGCGAATCCTGTCTCACCAGATGTCCTTTTTCTTGGCCCACTTAATCATTCTCCTCACAAACTTTTGCGTGGGGTGGGGTGTGACTGGGAAGATGCCCTCTTTATTTCGCCGGATGACCCCCAAGACACCAACTTTTTTGGTTCGGTGATGTTCTTGAGGGTGCCAACGGCTGGAGATTCTCTAAGGCGGATTGGCAAATATTTCAGGAGCAAAGTAAAACGACTTGGTAACTGTAGCATCAACACAACCAATAGCCCCTTTCAGCCGGAAAGTTCATCGAAACAAGAATCCCATTGTTAGATTGTGGAGGAAAATGAAGCCTTCTCAGGATGTTTGCTCTCTGAGCCGTCAGATTGGCCGTCCAAAAAGATCCAGGCCGTTGGATCTTGATGGATGGATGTGGGCCGTTGGACGAAACTGATGTTACAACCAATGAATAGTGCTGCATCTTTCTTACTTCTGGTTTTTTTCCATATCTCGCTGACTGGTGAGCCAAGCCCTGGGTGGTCCACCACTCTCAGTGACTCTGGAGCCCTGTGCGACCGGTGCAATTTCAAGTGGGCGCGGGGTCATGCCACCGCGTGTAAAATTGGGTGGCCGCCGAGGGTAATTTCGTCAATCCATGTTATTGCCCTCGCGTGGCGCTTCATGTATGGCTGGTCATGCTTAGAGGCGAGACAGTGATTGGAATCGGAGGAATCCTAGCCGACGGCATCGTTCCTCTGCCCTTCCTCTCTCTGGCCCGAGCCACCACCTCTCTGCGCCTCCCCACCGGATCCTATTGCCAATGCTCAAGTCTTGGCGAACACCCGACGATGGTCGATAAGGAGATCCAGCGCGAGTCGCTGCCGCCGCATCTTCTCCACCTCCAGCGCATCATTCCCCGATCTCTTGTGCTCCCCCGCTCCCCTGTCTGGCGGTGCTCCCTACCGCCGCCGTCACGACATCTTCTCCTCCCCCACCGTCGGTCAAAGGAGAAAGGAAGAAGTGGTCGAACAGGCCCGGGGCAGCAACCTCACGAAATGATTACAACAACAAAAATAATGAAGATCAGAGCGTCGAATATAGAAGACACGAAGGAGGAAAGGAAGATGCGCCGCCTGGCCGCTGCTGCTCAACAAGCGAGTACAGATCAATCTGATCTCCACGCTATGTCTATCTCCGCTTGCCTAGATCATATCAATCTTATCTCAACGCTATGTCTATCTTCGTTTGCCTAGATAATATCAATTTGATCTCCACGCTATGTTTATCTCGGATTCTCCGTTTGCCAACAATATTCATGGAGAGATGCATATCAAACTCATGGAGAATGATGAATTCCTGCCTCGGGAATCCATATCAGTTATGACAGAGGCGTGAGGATTTACAGCTCGGCCAGATCTTTCTTTCTTGTTTGCAATCACGTAATAAGAGGGGGCATGTTAAAAAACCCTCATATAAATAAGATAAGATGCACGTGAGAAAAAAAATAGTGTATGTCATAGGTGGGTAATTTTTTTCCTTCTTTTTTTTGCGAGATAATTTCTTTCATCTTTAATGTAAATAGGTAATGGTTGAGATCCAACAGCACACATGCACACCCTATCCCTATGAGTACCTCCGAAAGACTGAACCAACATATCATCTTAAAATTTACGAAGTCACTGTAGGCACATCGTCGTCGACGGGAACGGCTCCTTTCACTGAATGAGCATCGTCGGAAATCCTCAAATAAATCCAGCAATAAATGCGAGCATCAGGATTTGAACCCTGGTAGGCTAGGGATACCACAGTCCCTCTAACCGTCTCGTTTTTTAAGATATTAAATTGAGGGTCGGATATTTCTGATTAACATGAGCATTTCTAGCTTATTTCCCTATTTTTGAACCGTATTTTTGTTTCAGTATATTGTAGATATACGCTCCAAATACTTGACTATGTTTTACTGCGGTTGACATATCGGAACAACACAGTGACGATGTTGTGTACACATCGTAAAGTCAGCGGCCTTCTCTCGCTGGTCGCTGCAGGAGAAGTGCTCGTCAATTTCTGCGGACCGTGCTTTTGCTCGGCCGCCGCACATTGGAAGCGACGAGAGAGCGAAAGTTTGGCGGCTACAAGAGAATGAACAATCTGGTGGGTAGTGGGCTCCATACATATATGCGAGTATACTTTTTCAGTTTGTCTAATTTACATCTAGATGTTTTTTAATAATGTCATATATAATCTTTTACAAATACATAATGCAACAATAAAAAATAAAAAAAACTAGAAAAAAAAATCACAAATAGAGTTGACATCAGTTTAGATGTGACATAACTATGTCATATGTAGATGTGTCCTAAACAGACCTATACTTTTTTGTGCAATCCAATAGGGTCAAGCATGGTTTGTCTACGCACATTGCATGCATATCTTCCCGCTTGCCACGAATCCGGTGTGCAAAGATCACACTTGCTCCGTAGAATCCAACCCACCATATAATGACACGCACACGCGTCGATCCAGACATCCACTTCCACACTGACAAACAAAGATGACACGAGTGCTCCTCCTCGTCCTGGCCGCGTCGCTCGTTGCGCTGGCGTATTCGTCAAAAACGCGAGTTTTCCTCTAAACCCTAGAACCCCTGGCGGCGACTAGGTTTTGGGTGGATCTCGACGGCGGCCGCTGAATCCATCGGCGGGCCGCAAGGAAAAGCTCGGGGACGATGGCAACATCGGCTGCCGGCAAAGGATGGAAGAGGAGCGGTGCCCTATCCCCTCGCTCCGCGCGGGCGCAGATGGAGGAGGCACTTGGCAAGCTGGACATCTCCGAGGAGGAGGCGACGCCTCTGGTGATCGACGATGCCAACGATGATGCTCCGGCAAAGTGGCTACTGGCAGGGAAGGTTTTGCACCGGAATCTCCTCCACATACAAACGATCTGCAACGCCTTATGTCCTGCATGGGGAAACCCTAGGGGGCTGGAATTCCGGCCCCTAGGGGAGAACTTGTTCGCTGCTGAATTCGACTCCAAGCGAGATCGAGATCGCGTCTGGGAAGGCGCTCCTTGGCACATTAGCAAAAACGCGGTGATCCTGGAGTACTTTGAAGAGCACATGCAGCCGTCGGAACTCAAGTACGACAGGTTGCCGGTCTGGGTTAGGGTAGTTAATCTACCTTTTAACCTCAGGAATAACACAAGAGGCTTGGCGATAGCGCGCCAGATTGACAAAAATGCTGCCATCGCCCAGATTGATCCAGTGGGGGGGGGGGTTCCTCAGGGCACGAGTCACCATCGACGTGCTCAAACCCCTCCGCAGATGGATTGTCATTGAATCAACCAAGAGAGATCAAGTGGACTGCTATGATATTGAGTATCAATAGATACGCCACTTCTGTTTCTCTTGTGGACGATTAGGTCATGCCGATCTCTTCTGTCCCACCCCAGGGACAAGGGATGCTAATGGCGATCTTCCCTTCAAGGTAAGCCTCCGGGCGCCCGAGGATCGGAAGAAAGGTTTTTCTGGGGAGAACTTGACAAAGGCGAAGCCAGAGTCGCAGCGCAGCACACGAGAATCACGCTCGTCTAGTTCCAAGCAGAAAGATGGGGTTGAAGTGACCTCTCCTGTCAAGAGCCCATCTCTGAACAAGAGGAAAGGAGGGCCACCTACTCAAGTCTATCAGAAAGTGGTGACAACTCCCCTTGCTATCACATAGAAAGGAGAAGCGCTTGAAAACGAAAATGATCAGCGGGGAGTGGCTCCAGTTGGAGAGACAGAGGATCTGGGATCCGTCTTTGTGGAGAGAGAAACAAAGAAGAAGAAACCGACACCCCCTTCGTCGGAAACATCGGCAGCGACTGCTAGTCAGCGCTGCCAGTCGCAATGAGTACTATCAGCTGGAACTGTCGAGGGCTTGGGAACCCTCAGACAGTTCGAGAGCTTCGCAAGATTGTGAAGCAAGAAGGACCCGCCCTTCTGTTCGTAATGGAGACCAAGATCAAGGGCAAAAGAGTGGAAGATCCGAAATTTACTTTAGGTTTTTCTGGTTGTTATGCCGTCGACAGCGACGGGCTTAGTGGAGACGTTAGTCTGAATAATTTCAGTCAATCTCACATTGATGTATCTGTCAAACAGGATAATAAAACTTGGCGTTTCACTGGTTTCTATGGAGCGCCACGAGTGGAAAATAGACATCACAGCTGGCGGTTTCTCTGCACGCTTTTTGCTGTCCCGCATGATGCATGGATCTGCATGGGTGATTTTAATGAAACGATGCAAGCGGACGAGCATTTCAGTGTTAATGCGCGGCCGGAATACCAGATGAGGGCGTTCCGGGATGCGGTTGACGATTGTTCCTTACAAGACTTGGGATGGAGAGGTATTCCCTATACATGGGATAACAGATAACCTGGACTCGCAAACGTGAAAGCCAGGTTGGATCGAGTGCTTGCCAATGCGGGGTTTCTGAACCTGTTTCAGTTTACTTCGGTCAAGCATTTAAGCAGTGTGGAGTCAGACCATTGCTTCGTCGTAGCCGAACTCAGAACAAGTTTGAATAACAGTTGGCCTCGAGCAAAACGAAGCTTCAGATACGAAGATGTATGGCAATCTCATAGTCAGTATGACCAGCTCGTGCGCAATTTATGGCAAGCCGGTGCTGGCCAGAGAGGTTTGCAAGGTGTAGTGGATGCACTAGGGACAGTGTAGAAAGATCTAGGAGCCTGGGGCGAGCGAGAATTTGGAAATCTCTCAAAGAAAGTTCGCAAATTTCAGAAGCGCCTAGACCGGCTACGGAGCGCCTCGATGGGCCGAGGGCCTACGGAGGAGGAGCTAGCGGTAGCATCGCAACTGCGAGAAGCCATGAGACAAGAGGAGATCTGGCTTAAGCAAAGGTCGCGAGTGCTCTGGTTACGGGTGGGAGATCGCAATAACGGATACTTTCAAGCTCAAGCCGCCCATCGCAAGAGGATTAACCGTATCACTTCTCTGGAAAATTCACAAGGCCAAATTCTGCAAGATCCAGAGGAGGTGAAGGAGGAAATTAGCAACTTCTATCACGCTTTGTATCAGACACAAGGTTTCGAACCCATGGATGAACTTTTGAACTGCGTGCAACCCAGCATCACCGAGCAAATGAACGATCATATTAATAAACAATATGTGGCGGCAGAAGTGAAAAAGGCCCTGTTTGACATGGCGCCATCCAAGGCCCCGGGGGTCGATGGTTTTACAGCAGGTTTTTACCAACGGCATTGGGAGATCCTTGGCGAGGATATTACAATGGCCGTGCTAGAGTTCCTGAACGGAGGAGAATTACCTTTGGGACTGAACGACACTTCCATCACATTGATTCCCAAGGTACGACATCCACAAAAAATTTCTCAGTTCAGGCCGATTGCACTATGCCCTGTCCTTGATAAGATTGCAGTGAAAGCAATTGCAAATAGAGTTCGAGGGATTTTGGATGAGGTGATTGGAGAGGAACAAAGCGCCTTCGTCCCGGGACGCTTAGTCACAGATAACATACTGGTGGCGTACGAAAGTATTCATGCTATCAAGAGGCGAAAGAAGGGGAAAAATGCATGTTGCGCGGTGAAGCTTGACATGCTCAAAGCATATGATAGAGTGGAATGGCATTATCTCAAGGCGATGCTCTTCAGGCTGGGCTTCGGTGATAACTTTATTCGTTTGATTATGAAGTGTGTGACTTCAGTCCGGTTCACGATCAAGGTTAATGGAGATCTTCTCCCTTATTTTACCCCTTCAAGGGGGCTTCGTCAAGGATGCCCCATGTCACCATACTTGTTCTTAATATGTGCTCAGGGCCTTACATCACTCCTGAATAATTTTGGTGGCGCATATGTTGATAGAGGCATCCGGGTGAGCGTTCATGCACCGTGGGTTAACCACCTACTATTTGCTGACGACAGCTTGATTTTCCTCAGTGCAAAATCTCAAAGCACAGAGATGCTCAATGAGATTCTCCGGATTTACGCTGAGTGTTCTGGACAGGCAATGAACCGAGAGAAAAGTTCGATCTATTTCAGTGCCAACATGGGACAGCCCCTACGACAGAGTTTGAAGCAATCCCTTGGCATTTTCGTGGAAGCTTTCTCTGAACGTTACCTGGGCCTCCCGACGGCGATTGGCAAAATCACCAGTGGGACTTTTGATCACATGGTGGACAGGTGTCGCGATAAAATGCGTGGCTGGTCAGAGCGAAACATGGCCTGTGCGGCTAGGGAGGTTCTTCTCAAGACAGTCGTCCAGTCGATTCCCACTTTCAGTATGAGTTGTTTCCTCCTGACTAAGAAAGTTTGCAAGTCGATCACTTCCTGTATGGCTAAGTACTGGTGGGGCAGTTCGATCGACAAACGTTCCCTACATTGGCTCTCTTGGGAAAAGCTGGAGGTGCCGAAAGTGAAGGGCGGCATGGGTTTCCGCAACATGCAAGGTTTCAACCTAGCGATGCTTGGGAAACACGGCTGGCGCCTTCTCACCAGACCGGATTCTTTGTGTGCTAGGGTACTGAAGGGCAAATATTATCCTCACACGGATTTTCTTAATGCGACAGTTCCGGCCAGAGCTTCGGCAACCTGGAAGGCCATAGTTGCAGGGCGAGATGCATGACATGTTGGTCTCATTCGTCGAGTAGGCGATGACTCAACCATCTCAACATGGACAGATAGTTGGATTCCGAATACGACCGCACTGAAACCCTCGGGGCGCATCGGCACTGCGTCGTTAACAAGGGTCTCAGATCTTATTGATGAATACACGGGGAACTGGAATGAACAACTTGTCCGTCAGAATTTCTTGCACCCGGACGCGGTAGCCATCCTAAATATACCACTCAATCCGGCGGGTGGTGAAGATACTTTGGCCTGGGCTTTGGAGAAGTCGGGTATCTACACTGTGAAATCAGCGTATCGTTCTCTTATGACTCGCAATGAGCTTGGCTCTTTAGAGGAAGGGGCGATTACAGAAACTTCATCAGCTAACAAACAGTTGTGGACTGCTTTATGGCGACTACGAGTCGTTCCCAAAGTTCGGGTATTTTGGTGGAGAGTTCTCCGAGGGATACTCCCTGACTCGACCACCTTGCGCTATCGTCACATCAAGCAGTTGGGTCTGTGCGATGTTTGCAAAGCGATGGACGAGGACATGCTACATGCACTAATCCATTGTACTCATGCAAAGGCTTTCTGGGCTGCCGCTAAGGACAGATTCCAGCTCTCTCTCCCACGCTTGCACCATGACACGTGGGCACCTGATATTCTGCTTGATCCTATGTTCATTGATGAGGAAAGATGCAAGATAATTACCATTATACACAACATTTGGTCGTCACGGAACAATTGGACTCATGATCGTGAAGGTTACAACCCTGTTCAAGCGTTGAAGTGGATTCACGAGACCTTGGCGATCCTGGAACTTCCTTCCTTGGTAAGGAAAGCGAGGGCGGGTCAGTGCTGGAGGCCACCTGAAGCTGGTTGGCTCACTATAAACACTTACGGCGCACTTATGTTGAGGACATGAAGGGAGGAGCAGGAGGCGTGGCTAGGTCACACATTGCGTTCCTTGGTGCCTGGTGCAAACCTCTGGTTGGCATTACGGACCCCTTCATTGCGGAGTTGTTTGCTCTTCGAGACGGGATGATTTTTGCGCAACTTCGTGGTTTCTCACATGTGATCATGGAGATTGACTGCCTGGAGCTAGTTGATCTATGAAAATCGCGCAGCAACACAAGATCAGTTGCTGCGCCTATCTTGAATGAATTAGAGGAAATTGGTGCTACCTTTGCTTCTCTTTCGGTTACTCATGTGAGTAGGGAAGCTAATATGCCGGCGCATCAGTGTGCTCGTCTAGCTAGTACACTGGATGGCACCGAGAGTTGGCTTGATGCAAGCCCTGATTTTTTGGTTTCTTGCCTGCGGGCTGATTGTAACACTATGATCCTACGTTAATAAAGTTCCTGAATTCGACGAAAAAAAAAGGACCCCGCTACCTCCCTCTACACAATCCCCTTCCACCAGGGCGCCAGCCTCGTCCTTGACATAGCCGGCCCGCTGGTCTGGTCCACGTGCCAGCGCGGCGATCTGCCGACAGATATCCCGTGCAGTAGCCCCAGCTGCCTCCTCGCCAACGCCTACCCCGCCCCGGGCTGCCCCGCGCCCAGCTGCGGCAGCGGCAGCCACGACAAGCGGTGCACGGCGTACCCATACAACCCGGTCACCGGCGCGTGCGCCGCCGGGAGCCTCGCCCGCACGACGCTCGTAGCCGACACCACCGACGGGAATAACCCGGTGAGCGAGGTGTACGTCCGGGTCCTGGCGGCGTGCGCGCCGAGGAAGCTCTTGGCGTCGCTGCCCGGCCCGGGGCTCCACGGGTGTAGCCGGGCTCGGGGGCTCCGGCCTTGCGCTGCCGGCTCAGGTGGCGTCCACCCAGAAGGTCGCCAACAAGTTTCTCCTCTGCCTCCCCAGCGGCGGCCCTGGCGTGGCCATCTTCGGCGGCGGCCCGCTCCCGTGGCCGCAATTGACGCAGTCGATGCCGTACACGCCGCTCGTCACCAAGGGCGGCAGCCCCGCGCACTACATCTCCGTCAAGGCCATCCAAGTGGAGGACACCCGCGTCTCCGTCTCAGAGCGCGTGCTCGCCACCGGCGGCGTGATGCTCAGCACGAGGCTGCCCTACGCCTTGCTCCGCCACGACGTGTACCGCCCGTTGGTGGACGCGTTCACCAAGGCCCTGGCGGCGCAGCCTGCCAACGGAGCGCCCGTGGCGCGCGCCGTGAAGCCTGTGGCACCGTTCGAGCTGTGCTACGACACGAAGTCGCTGGGCAACAACCCCGGCGGGTACTGGGTGCCGAACGTCGGGCTGGCGCTCGACGGCGGGAGTGACTGGTGGATGACTGGGAAGAACTTCATGGTGGACGTCAAGCCGGGGACGGCGTGCGTTGCGTTCGTGGAGATGAAGGGGGTGGAGGCCGGCGACGGCAGGGCGCCGGCGGTGATCCTCGGAGGAGCCCAGTTGGAGGAGCTCGTGCTCGACTTCGACATGGAGAAGAAGCGGCTCGGGTTTCTCAGGTTGCTACACTATATGGATTGCAGCAGATTCAATTTCACTCGAAGCGCTTAGAACTGTCACTGCCTGTAATGATAAGTTTGTATATCTACGGTATATTATTCGACCACTCCCTGAATAATTCAGGATGGACGCGGTCCGGGCCGGACCGGTCCGGTCCCTAACCGAGCCTCCCTTTGGACCGGCCGAAACTGGCACGGACCGGATCCTGTTTCCTAGGACCGGACCGGCTGCGCCTCAGCTCGGTGCGGACCGAAGGGACCGACTGGACCGAGTACAGTTTGTGCGTGGGAGTGCGCTGGAAGCCTTTTTAGAACTATTTTGACAACAAATTTGAACGTATAGATCATTAGGTTGCAAAAGAGGTTCAAATGGACGAAAAATAAGCAAGTTTGCAACAAAAACAGCACAGGAAGGTGTCCAACTGAAGAAAGTTCAGAGGGACTGAACAAATACCAACTGAAGAAAGTTCAGAGGGACTGAACAATTACCAACTGAAGAAATTTCAGAGAGATGGAACAAGTACAAACTGTCGGCGTGGACATGCAGGACTTCAGGTGCACGTGCAGCAGCTCCGACCCCCGCGTCCTCCAGCTTTGTGCTCGACGGCGGCTAACAGGCGAGGAGGTGGTCGAAGACGGGCAGGTGGTGTTGGGGAACGTAGTAATTTCAAAAAAATTCCTACGCACACGCAAGATCATGGTGATGCATAGCAACGAGAGGGGAGAGTGACGTCCATGTACCCTCGTAGACCGTTAAGCGGAAGCGTTATAACAACGCGGTTGATGTAGTCGTACATCTTCACGATCGACCGATCCTCAGCACCGAACGTACGGCACCTCTACGTTCAGCACACGTTCAGCTCGGTGACGTCCCGCGAACTCACGATCCAATAGAGCTTCCGGGAAGAGCTTCGTCAGCACGACGGCATGGTGACGGTGATGATGATGCTACCGACGCAGGGCTTCACCTAAGCACCGCTACGATATGACTGAGATGGATTATGGTGGAGGGGGCACCACACACGGCTAAGAGATCAATAGATCAATTGTTGTGTCTTTGGGGTGCCCCCCTACCTCTGTATATAAAGGGGGGAGGAGGAGAGGGTCGGCCAAGGGAGAGGCGCGCCCAAGGGGGGGCAATCCTACTCCAATTAGGTTTGTCCTCTACCTTTCCTATTCCAAGAAGGAGAAGGGGGAAGGAGGAGGTGGAGAGAAGGAAGGAGAGGGGGGCCGCCGCCCCTTCCCCTTGTCCAATTCGCATTGGGGCAAGGGGGGCCGCGTGCCACCTCCTGGCTGCCCTCTCTCTTCTCCACTAAGGCCCAATAGCTTCCCGGGGGGGGGGGGGGTTCCGGTAACCCCCGGTACTCCGGTATATGTCCGAAACCTCCCGGAACCTTTCCGGTGTCCAAACATAGTCGTCCAATATATCGATCTTTACGTCTCGACCATTTCGAGACTCCTCATCATGTCCGTGATCACATCCGGGACTCCGAACTACCTTCGGTATATCAAAACATAAAAACTAATAATACCGATCGTCACAGAACTTTAAGCGTGCGGACCCTACGGGTTAGAGAACTATGTAGACATGACCGAGACACGTCTCGGGTCAATAACAAATAGCGCAACCTGGATGCTCATATTGGCTCCTACATATTCTACGAAGATCTTTATCGGTCAAATCGCATAACAACATACGTTGTTCCCTTTGTCATCGGTATGTTACTTGCCCGAGATTCGATCGTCGGTATCTCAATACCTAGCTCAATCTCGTTACCGGCAAGTCTCTTTACTCGTTACGTAAGGCATCATCCCGCAACTAACTCATTAGTCACATTACTTGCAAGGCTTATTGTGATGTGCATTACCGAGAGGGCCCAGAGATACCTCTCCGACAACCGGAGTGACAAATCCTAATCTCGATCTATGCCAACTCAACAAGTACCATTGGAGATACCTGTAGAGCACCTTTATAATCACCTAGTTACATTATGACGTTTGGTAGCACACAAAGTGTTCCTCCGGTAATCGGGAGTTGCATAATCTCATAGTCATAGGAACATGTATAAGTCATGAAGAAAGCAATAGCAGTAAACTAAACGATCAAGTGCTAAGCTAGCGGAATGGGTCAAGTCAATCACATCATTCTTCTAATGATGTGATCCCGTTAATCAAATGACAACTCATGTCCATGGCTAGGAAACTTAACCATCTTTGATTAACGAGCTAGTCAAGTAGAGGCATACTAGTGACACTATGTTTGTCTATGTATTCACACATGTATTATGTTTCCGGTTAATACAATTCTAGCATGAATAATAAACATTTATCATGATATGGGGAAATAAATAATAACTTTATTATTGCCTCTAGGGCATATTTCCTTCAGTCTCCCACTTGCACTAGAGTCAATAATTACACAGTAGTGATTCTAACACCCATTGAGTAGTGGTGTTTATCATGTTTTGCTCGTGGAAGAGGCTTAGTCAACGGGTCTGCAACATTCAGATCCGTATGTATATTGCAAATCTCTATGTCTCCCACCTGGACTTGATCCCGGATGGAATTAAAGCGTCTCTTGATGTGCTTGGTTCTCTTGTGAAATCTGAATTCCTTTGCCAAGGCAATTGCACCAGTATTGTCACAAAAGATTTTCATTGGTCCCGATGCACTAGGTATGACACCTAGATCGGATATGAACTCCTTCATCCAGACTCCTTCATTTGCTGCTTCCGAAGCAGCTATGTACTCCGCTTCACACGTAGATCCCGCCACGACGCTTTGTTTAGAACTGCACCAACTGACAGCTCCACCGTTCAATGTAAGCACGTATCCGGTTTGCGATTTAGAATCGTCCGGATCAGTGTCAAAGCTTACATCGACGTAACCATTTACGACGAGCTCTTTGTCACCACCATAAACGAGAAACATATCCTTAGTCCTTTTCAGGTATTTCAGGATGTTCTTGACCGCTGTCTAGTGATCCACTCCTGGATTACTTTGGTACCTCCCTGCTAAGCTAATAGCAAGGCACACATCAGGTCTGGTACACAGCATTGCATACATGATAGAGCCTATGGCTGAAGCATAGGGAACACTTTTCATTTTCTCTCTATCTTCTGCAGTGGTCGGGCATTGAGTCTGACTCAACTTCACACCTTATAACACAGGCAACAACCCTTTCTTTACTTGATCCATTTTGAACTTTTTCAAAACTTTGTCAAGGTATGTGCTTTGTGAAAGTCCAATTAAGCGTCTTGATCTATCTCTATAGATCTTGATGCCCAATATGTAAGCAGCTTCACCAAGGTCTTTCATTGAAAAACTCTTATTCAAGTATCCTTTTATGCTATCCAGAAATTCTATATCATTTCCAATCAGCAATATGTCATCCACATATAATATTAGAAATGCTACAGAGCTCCCACTCACTTTCTTGTAAATGCAGGCTTCTCCAAAAGTCTGTATAAATCCATATGCTTTGATCACACTATCAAAAATTTTATTCCAACTCCGAGAGGCTTGCACCAGTCCATAAATGGATCGCTGGAGCTTGCACACTTTGTTAGCTCCCTTTGGATCGACAAAACCTTCCGGCTGCATCATATACAACTCTTCTTCCAGAAATCCATTCAGAAATGCAGTTTTGACATTCATTGGGAAAATTTCATAATCATAAAATGCGGCAATTGCTAACATGATTCGGACAGACTTAAGCATCGCTACGGGTGAGAAAGTCTCATCGTAGTCAACTCCTTGAACTTGTCGAAAACCTTTCGCAACAAGTCGAGCTTTGTAGACAGTAACATTACCGTCAGCGTCAGTCTTTTTCTTGAAGATCCATTTGTTCTCTATGGCTTGCCGATCATCGGGCAAGTCAACCAAAGTCCATACTTTGTTCTCATACATGGATCCCATCTCAGATTTCATGGCCTCAAGCCATTTTGCGGAATCTGGGCTCACCATCGCTTCTTCATAGTTCGTAGGTTCACCTTTGTCATGTAACATGACCTCCAGAATAAGATTATCGTACCACTCTGGTGCGGATCTTACTCTGGTTGACCTACGAGATTCGGTAGTAACTTGATCTGAAGTTTCATGATCAACATCATTAGCTTCCTCACTAATTGGTGTAGGTGTCACAGGAACCGGTTTCTGTGATGAACTACTTTCCAATAAGGGAGCAGGTACAGTTACCTCATCAAGTTCTATTTTCCTCCCACTCACTTCTTTCGAGAGAAAACTCCTTCTCTAGAAAGGATCCATTCTTAGCAACGAATGTCTTGACTTCGGATCTGTGGTAGAAGGTGTACCCAACTGTCTCCTTTGGGTATCCTATGAAAACACATTTCTCCGATTTAGGTTTGAGCTCATCAGGATGAAACTTTTTCACGTAAGCATCACAACCCCAAACTTTAAGAAACGACAACTTTGGTTTCTTGCCAAACCACAGTTCATAAGGCGTCGTCTCAACGGATTTTGATGGTGCCCTATTTAAAGTGAATGCAGCTGTCTCTAATGCATAACCCCAAAACGATAGTGGTAAATCGGTAAGATACATCATAGATCGCACCATATCCAATAAAGTGCGGTTACGACGTTCGGACACACCATTATGTTGTGGTGTTCCGGGTGGCGTGAGTTGTGAAACTATTCCGCATTGTTTCAAATGTAGACCAAACTCGTAACTCAAATATTCTCCTCCACGATCAGATCGTAGAAACTTTATTTTCTTGTTACGATGATTTTCCAGTTCACTCTGAAATTCTTTGAACTTTTCAAATGTTTCAGACTTATGTTTCATTAAGTAGATATACCCATATCTGCTCAAATTATCTGTGAAGGTGAGAAAGTAACGATACTCGCCGCGAGCCTCAATATTCATCGGACCACATACATCAGTATGTATGATTTTCAACAAATCTGTTGCTCGCTCCATTGTTCCAGAGAACGGCGTTTTAGTCATCTTGCCCATGAGGCATGGTTCGCAAGTACCAAGTGATTAATAATCAAGTGATTCCAAAAGTCCATCAGTATGGAGTTTCTTCATGCGCTTTACACCAATATGACCCAAACGGCAGTGCCACAAATAAGTTGCACTATCATTATCAATTCTGCATCTTTTGGCTTCAACATTATGAATATGTGTATCACTACTATCACAAATAGACCACTCTTTAAGGGTGCATTACCATAAAAGATATTACTCATATAAATAGAACAACCATTATTCTCATATTTAAATGAATAACCGTCTCGCATCAAACAAGATCCAGATATAATGTCCATGCTTAACGCTGGCACCAAATAACAATTATTCAGGTCTAAAACTAATCCCGAAGGTAGATGTAGAGGTAGCGTGCCGACGGCGATCACATCGACTTTGGAACCATTTCCCACACGCATTGTCACCTCGTCCTTAGCTAGTCTTCGCTTAATCCGTAGTCCCTATTTCGAGTTGCAAATATTGGCAATAGAACCAGTATCAAATACCCAGGTGCTACTGCGAGCTCTAGAAAGGTACACATCAATAATATGTATATCACATATACCTTTGTTCACCTTGCCATCCTTCTTATCCGCCAAATACTTGGGGCAGTTCCGCTTCCAATGACCAGTCTGTTTGCAATAGAAGCACTCAGTCTCAGGCTTAGGTCTAGACATGGGTTTCTTCTCTTGAGCAGCAACTTGTTTGCCGTTCTTCTTGAAGTTCCCCTTCTTCTTCCCTTTACCCTTTTTCTTGAAACTGGTGGTCTTGTTGACCATCAACACTTGATGCTCCTTCTTGATTTCTACCTCCGCAGCCTTTAGCATTGCGAAGAGCTCGGGAATTGTCTTATCCATCCCTTGCATATTATAGTTCATCATGAAGCCCTTGTAGCATGGTGGCAGTGATTGAAGAATTCTGTCAATGACACTATCATCCGGATTAACTCCTAGTTGAATCAAGTGATTGTTATACCCAGACATTTTGAGTATATGTTCACTGATAGAACTATTCTCCTCCATCTTGCAGCTGTAGAACTTATTGGAGACTTCATATCTCTCAATCCGGGCATTTGCTTGAAATATTAACATCAACTCCTGGAACATCTCATATGCTCCATGACGTTCAAAACGTCGTTGAAGTCCCGGTTCTAAGCCGTAAAGCATGGCACACTGAACTATCGAGTAGTCATCAGCTTTGCTCTGCCAGACGTTCTTAACATCGTCAGTTGCATCTGTAGCAGGCCTGGCACCCAGCGCTGCTTCCAAGACGTAATTCTTCTGTGCAGCAATGAGGATAATCCTCAAGTTACGGAACCAGTCCGTGTAATTGCTACCATCATCTTTCAACTTTGCTTTCTCAAGGAATGCATTAAAATTCAACAGAACAACAACACGGGCCATCTATCTAGAACAACATAGACAAGCAAAATACTATCAGGTACTAAGTTCATGATAAATTTAAGTTCAATTAATCATATTACTTAAGAACTCCCACTTAGATAGACATCCCTCTAATCATCTAAGTGATCACGTGATCCATATCAACTAAACCATAACCGATCATCACGTGAAATGGAGTAGTTTTCAATGGTGAACATCACTATGTTGATCATATCTATTATATGATTCACGCTCGACCTTTTGGTCTCAGTGTTCCCAGGCCATATCACACCCTACACAATGATATCGTCAAGACGAGAACCATTAAACTGCGCCAATTAGGGGTCTCAAGCATGATTCCTCTTTTTTTCGCTGCAATATGTGAAATTTGCAGTAGATAGATCAATCCGAGAATGACGTTTGGCTCCCGGGTTCGCGCACTCCCATGTGAATAGTAAACAAAAATATATAATAAATGTTTTGAAAAAATTCTGAAATATTTTTTAGATGTTCGTGTTAGTGTCGGAAGCGTACTTGAAATTTTTCATGCGAAACGAAGCAGTTGTGTTTCGCCAGTGAAAAAAACAAATTTAGGGTGAAATTTTGGGGTAACATTTGGTGTTTATTTTTTTGGCCTGCAAATTTGTGTAGGGTAACGCAGCAGAAAACAAAAAAATCTCCGACCTACACATCAGCCCAGGACCACTATGGAGACTGCATACAAGGTTTGATCTTTTTCATTACCGACTCATAGCGCAGCGGAAGTAGAGTCGATGACGATCGGCGGTGCAGATCCCCGCAGCAAGGATTTACAACCTCCCAACCGCGAGGATGTATACCCTCACCTGCCCCTCGGACAGCCCCCCGGGAGGCGGTCGGACAGTCCCCCGGACGGTGTCGCGGACAACCCTTCGGGAGGAGCTTCGAAACTCGGGCGATCACTCGGACAGCCCTTCGGGAGGACCTTCGAAACTCGGACGGTCACACAGACAGCCCTTTGGGAGGCACTCTCGAACTAAGAGCGAAACCACGATCTCTCTACAGAGTTGCACACATACGGTGTCATCTATCCGGCAGGGCTTCGCTGTCCAGAACTAGTTCCTCTCGGAACCCATACAGCCTTTCGGCTCTACGAAACTATTTCGCTGGGAGGGAGAGAGAAATCCAGATCATGCATGGCACTTGTATGTGAGAAAGAGTGAGTGTGGAGAGTGCATCTCCATCTCTATTTATAGGAAAACCCAAGGGGAAAGGTGGGACATGGAAACCCAAAATACCTATGTTTTATGTCACACATAAAGGGCATTATGGGGAAGCAAGTGGGGCTCCATGGAGCAGCCCCTCTTGGACGTCCAAAACCCTTGTGGGACCCCCCAAAATGGGTTCCCGTCCTTCCATGTCATCCCTAGATATTTTAGGGCAAAGCCCAAAAAGGTGGCTTTCCATAAAGTAACCAAGCTGATTTCGCTATTCACGACGACATTTTTCAGTGTCCGTTCGAACCGAAAATATTTATGTGGGCTTAGAATATTTCCAGTACCCACTAAAATAATTTTCGACGTGTTCCGAAACAATTCCGGATTAGTGATTTTCATCTGCGAAAAGCAACCAAACCGGTTCCGGCAGCTCCAGAACATTTCCGGTTTTTATCCCGGAAAATTCCTAGAAGTTTCCAGAATAATTCTGGCACCCTCCAAGAATTATCAGGCGTGTCCCGAAACCAATTTAACAATGGTATACCCCGAAACAACGTTTCGGCCGGCTTTACGAAACTATTTCGATGTTCTCTCTCCGGAACTCTTCCACTGTCTCCGAAACTTTTTCGGCGAATTTCTCTCAGACTCCCTATCTAGTATTCAACAGATAGATGACCCTTAAGCATGTGACCCTATAGGTTCGGTGAAGTATAGACATGACCGGAACCCTTTCCGATCAATGATCAACATCGGAGCCATGGACACCCATATTGACCCCTATACCCACACACATGAATATTCGAGTGAACCTCCAGTTGCCGTGTGCTATTCCTGTTGCTTCGCGATATGTTACAAATACCCGAGGTGAGATGTATTGGCATCCCCGTGGATCAACAACTTTGTCCACTATGCCAGTTACCTCGTTACCGGTATTGTTCTCTTTTCTCGTTCCTGTGTTCCGGCATCCCTGTGATCAAATCACAATGTGTCTGGCCAGACGATGATGGATACCGTAACACCAAGAGGGCCCAGAGATATATCTCCATCAATGGAGGAGCAAATCGCAATCTTGAGCTATCAAGTTACTTGACATACTTTTCATGAACACGCAAGCCGCCGTAATAGCCACCCATTTACGGATGACCTTTAACAAACCCCAAAGTTCATGAAGCAAGCATGAAGAAACTCGATACTCTCATGGTCTAAGGAATTATCCAAACGTAAACTTCCTCTGTGTTATTAACCATTAACTTGTGACGAAGGTACCTCATAGCATAACATTAAATGGGTTGATTCAACCACAAGTGTTCTACTAACATTGTGTCCCCAAAGTTGCCGGCATAGTCATGCCCATGATCAGGAAAATAGAACCATCATGCAACACTTGAGCTAGTCTTAGAGGCCAGACTAGGAATACATTTTGCCGTTTATTATTCCATACGTGCATATGAGTCTTCCTCCAAGCCTCGTGTCACTGTAGACTCGAGAACCATAGCAGTTATAGCATGGAACATAAACATAATGATGAACATGGAGATAAATAATAAGATTTATTATTGCCTCTAGGGCATATCTCCTACAATTTGTATGTAGGATTTGGATGTGACAAGTAACACATAGAATTTCTGTTGATTTTTTTATATTTAAAAATATATTTTCACGTGCTCCCGGGAGCACTAACGGATTTCGGGATCCATGTAATTGTGTCAGCAAGATAGCAGTGCAGGTTCTTTGCGTGAGCGAGCTAGCATGCATCGAACATCGCCTTTGCGCGAAAGAGTGGGAGCAATAACGCATTGGACCACGGCCATCCGATCCAAGCTTTCTTTTTAGTTCTGCTCATCAATCTGGCTCCACCCGGGGCAGGGCATCTGAGCTACTCGTATCTGACCAATCTTGGCTACTATTATCTGAAGTGTTCTCGCCATTTTTTGTTCCGATGATCAGTGATATTAGCCCACAAGTTTGCCCACTTTATGTTTTGTAAGTTCAATGCGTGATTGCTTTTATTTTAGTTGTATGCCCCTTGAATTGAAATATGTGTTCAGTGCGAGTTGGATGCGATTCGATGAGGTTAGCTAGATATTGACATCCCTCTCTCATTATTTTGCAATAGAGATTGGGTTAGGCAGGGAAGGGGAGTATTTATAAATTTCTAAATTGTTAGAAATCATATTCTAGTTCACATATTGCCAAAATGCAGATGAAGATGTAGCCATGGCAAATGGGGTTTACAAAGTTTTAAGTAGCAATTTTTAGATGATAACTCCTAGGTTTGTGACATGGCAAATTGGGTTTTGTAGAGTATTAAGATGATAACTCCTTTTGTTTTGTGTCATGGCAATTTTTGGTTCACGAGGTGAAAATTGTTGGAAGTCACATGGGCAATTGTAGAAAACCTTTTTTATGTTCTAAATCTGAAAGCAATGCATACAACCTATATTTTGTGGGCAAACACTTCGGAATTTGTCCCATTTTCCTTCATTTTTTCTGCCCCATTTTCCCTTAATTTTTTCCATGGACACTTATGTTTAGTACTACATCTATGTAATAGCATTGCAACTTCAACATGTTTTTGCCATGTTCCCTTCAGTTTTTTTTGTTAGATCTACCTTCACTATATGTCAATTTTACTTGCGTTTCTAGCTACTAAACTATACATGGAAAACTTTTCTGATTCTTTTGCCATATGCACTTGAAGTTCTATACTATATTCTCAATAACTTTCCATATGCCATTTTCCTATTGCTTTGTTCTTTTTCTAATGAACAAAATCCTTTAGAAGTTGCCATCTTCTATGAGAACATTTCTCTTCCTAAAATTTTCCATTTGCAAATGAAACTTGTGGCAAATTCATATGCTACCATAAAAGCAATTTTCCAAGGAAAAATATTTATGACAAATTTAGTTTATAGATCATGGCAAATTTAGTAACTGACCATGGAAAATTTAATTTATGTATCATGGCAAACTTGTTCTTACCATGGCAATTTTCACTTTTCAAATCACGTACACTTTAGTTTCATGGTCTTCTTTTGAGAATCATGTAAATTGGGTTCTATCTAGCATGGTTAGTTTTACCATCATGACGAAATTGACCTAAATCTACCATCATCACGAACTTGCATACATTCTTTGGATTAATGCCATTTTCCTAACCACAGGCAAGCATCTCATGTGCATCATGACAAATTTACACCACTTTGTCCACCATGGCAAACTTACACACATGTTTTTTGCCATTAACATGTGCTTTTAAGACCGTCGCAATTTCTTTTCTTTTTGCAACATGGCAAAAACTACTTTTTATGGGACCATGGCAATTTTATTTTATGGGTCATGGCAATTTTAGTTTATGCATCACAGCAAATTTAGTGCATGGGCCATGGCAATTTTCATTTTTTATGGACCATGGCAAGTTTGCTTTCTGGGCCATGGAAAATTTGATTCAAACATCATGGCAATTTCAGTTAATGTACCGTGACAAATTTATTCCATTTTTTGCCATGGAAATTTTGATATTGGACCATGGAAATTGTTTTGCTTGTTTCATACACAAAACCATGTAGTTTTTGCCATGGAGATTTGTGTTCACTTAAAAAATGCCATAGTATTTGCAATAGATTTACCACCAATATTAAAAAAAATTACAATGTTCCTTTCATAAAAATTTCTCCATAAAATAAATTACCGTAAACTCAAAAAGCATCATGACATGTCAATTATCATGTGTTTTTGCCATTGTATTTTCTGACACTAATTTTTTTGTTGAAATTGATACTAAAAGTGACAACATAAAAGAATTTTTGGCAAGGAAAAACTGCTCATGGCAAATTTGTAGTAGCCACAGGAATTTTAGTAATTAACCATCGCAAAATTTCTTTTAAGTTTATGGATCATGTTAAATTTTCATAATTAACCATGGCAAATTTAGTTTCTGAATCTTGTAAAATTTAGTAATTCACCATGGAAAATTTAGTTTATAGATCATGGCAAATTTATTGTTCTCATGACAATATTCACTTTTTGTGATCTTGGCAATTTAGTTGTTGATTTCTTATTTGAGCATCATGGCAAAATATTTGTACGCATCATGAAATTTTTAGTGTATGGATCGTGTAAATTTTTTGGATCAACTAAAGTTTTAAATTTATCTCGACAAATTTATTTTTTATAGGACGTCAATTTTATTTTTTCTGTCATTGTTTCGTACATGGAGAATTTCTCATACTGAACATGGAAATTTTAATTAAAATACCACCTTAGTTTTTATTATGAATCTGGCATGGCAATTCTTTGTTTCATATTTTGGTTTTCATTTGTTCATTTGATATTTTTTTTGGACATCAGTGAGTCCCGAACCAATTTGACCATGTCGAATCGAATGTTTTTATGGCAATTTATATTTTTTGACCATGGCAAGTTTAGTTGGTAAGCATTGCAAATCCGCCCTCAGTTTGTTTTTGCAAAAAAAAATTGTGCTTGCCAACTAATCTTGGCATCCTTGTGTCAACTAAAGTTGCTATAAAAAACGTTCGAATTGCCATGGGCAAATCCCGAACTTTGGGATTTATCATTTCCAATATATTTTTCGTGGTAACATTTGCCATGTCATTTTTCTAAATATAGATTCTCTTCCATGACAATTCTAGAAATTTGCCATGTGATCAAGATCAGTGTTATTGTTAGAATATTTCTGTTTATATTGTTTGGCATTTTTTGGCTGACCACATAGCAATTTTTCCCTAGGGAATTTGGGTCAGTTTTGTCTAGTTTTTGGCTTAGGTAATTAGTGAGAGAACTGGGGAGTATAAATCAGTGTGCACAAACTCGTTGTTTTTGTGTAGCTATTCAAAATGAGTTGAAGTTTTGTTTTGGACAAAATATAATTTAAAATGTGGAAAACATGTGTCATGGAAATTTTGTTGGATTTTGTCTAGCTATTAAAAATGAGGTCCAAACACCAATTTTGAAGTCTTGAGTCGTAACAAACAATGAGCCTTTTTTTGGCCCAGTTGGAGGCTGTTAAGGCCCAGCCGAAGTCTGTTTTCGTGCTGCTGGGGGAACTGTCGAAATCAGTAATTAACTAGAAGAACGCCCGTGCGTTGCAAAGGGGCCACATTAAATTTAAAAGTTCAATACCAATTATGTTAATATTATATTTAATATTCTCATACATATTAAGTGACATTGACGACTTTTTTACCATCAAATTCTCACACACACACCCTCTCCCTCCCTCTTCCTCACTGTCTCTCCCCCTCTCCCTCACTCGGGAGGTGGGACGAAAATAAACCCGGAACGGAGACTACCAACTGAGACATTAGGAGTAGAGATCATTTAGTTGATAAGAATAAATAAAAAACGGTATTAAAAAGGAGAAACAGATTAGAATACATTGAAAAACCAAAAGGACGACGTAAAAGGGGATTCGCCCTGCCCCCCGGGCCTTGCCACCGAACCGGCTCAGTGGTCCAGTCCCCGCGCGGTCGTCTTCTCTTGTTCCCCGAGCCGTGTCACTACAGAGCCGGGCTCCCGCCCGACCACCTCGCTGGCATCGAAGGGGAATGGATAAGGGTGACGCCCTTCTTCCCTGCCCCCATGGCCTCACTCCTCCTCGACGCCCCCTCCCAAATCCACTACTCCTCCTCGCTCGCTCGATCCCGTCGATCTGGACGAAGTCAGACGCCACGGCCACCATGACCGACCCCGTCCACATGGCCACTGCCCTCCCTGCGGGCTAGGAGCTTGTCGAGGAGCTCCGAACGCCTTCGCTACTTCGTCTGCGCCAATGAGATCAAGTCCAGCACCCCCGCATCGACATCGCTGCCGTCTTCCTCAACCTTGGGCCACCGCGACATTGTCGTTCGATCCGCGCCGCCCCGAGCTCCCATGTCTTCCCCTAGGGCGCCATTGACACCGCCATGATCTCCTCTTGCCTTTCCCTGTTTCCCCTCTCGTTTGCTCTCGTTAGGTATTTCGCCGTGGCCGAGAACCACCGTCCGCCATGGCCATTGCAGGGGTAGCCACCGAGCTCCTCGGATTGACCCCGTGGCACATGCCCGCTCCTATGCACGCCCATGCCCGAGCCTGTCGCTCTTCTTCCGCGCCCGCGGGGCCACTCCCTCTCCATGCCCACGCCCGTGCTACACCGTGTCGGTCGCGCCCGCCGCTGCCGTCGTGCTGGCCGCAGCCACCGCACCACTGAGCCCCGCGCGACACACACCCTGGTCGTGCGCCACACTCTCGCTGGCTGCGCTCGCCCCGTCTACTGCCGCCTAGCCCTTCGCTCGCCCCGCTGTCGCGCCCCTGCCTCACGCCGCCTCAAGTCGTGGCCATCTTCTGCCGGCCGCCCCCTCAGCAACGCCGGCCGCATCTCTGCCCTCCACCGTCGGCCGCTCGCCTCGCCTGCTGCGTGTTGCTTCCTGCTGCTATGCACTGCTCTACTGCTGGTACGCTGCTGCGCCATGCTCTCGACACCACCGTGGACAAATGTGGCGGAGGGATTGTTAATGGAGTACGAGAAGGAGGTGGCGGAGAAGGTGTGGAGAGGCAGGAGGTCTGGGGCGGTGTCACCTGGCTGTGGTGGAGGTGTTTTTGCGAGAAGGAGCCGGAGTGGAAGGAGAGGTCACAATTGGAAAGAATCTTAAAAAAAACATAACCCGGAGATCTCAGTTCAAAAAAATGCTAATATCGATGGAGGGGTGATTTCCTTCAATAGGTGGAAAACATAGGAAATATTGGTTGTTATCAAGGAAAGTAAAAATTTACGAAAGTTAGGATTTTTGAACCGATTTCTATGCAAATGGGGTTTTATTGTTTGGTAACGTGATATCATTACCTGCCTGTTTGTGACGTGTCTGATTACGAAAGTTTGCAAATGTTAAGAAACTATTTATTGGGAGGAAAGTTGTGACGTGTCTGTTATTTGTTTCCTAAAACAAATTTCACTAATAAGAGAAATCGATTGATTTAGATAAGTTAGGAAAATTAGATTAAAATGTATTATTTGTTTCCTGAAAATCTGTTATTTGTTTCCTAAGACAAATTGAACCAATAAAAGGAATCGATTGATTTGCATAATTTAAGGAAGTTAGATTAAAATGTATTATTTGTTTCCTGAAAATCTGTTATTTGTTTCCTAAGACAAATTGAACCAATAAAAGGAATCGATTGATTTGCATAATTTAAGGAAGTTAGATTCGTGATTTGTTATACTTTAGGAAAGTTCTGGTTGTAACAAAGAGTGGAGAGAAAAATAAACCGATGGACCAGGGTGGGAGGGGGTGGTGGGAGGAGAGACAAAAAAAAACAGCGAAAATAAACCGCGGATCAGGGTGGGAGGGGGTGGTGGGAGGGACGAAAAAAAACCAGCGAAAATAAACCGCGGAGACGATTCACCAACTCGTCCATTAGGAGTAGAGATAAGTACTCCTTCCAAAGATTACTCCCACCTCTTCAGGTTGCGACAAGTGGCGATCCGTTTATTCAAAATGTTTTATGTCTTAAACTGTGCGTATAAATCTCGAACCGTTCTCACCATTGGATTCCTCGTATTGAGATCTTAAAAACTATATCTCATATTGATAGGTTTTGATGAAGTCCTCTGTCACGAAAAAATGGACGAAAAACCCGAATCGAGAGCCTCTTTTTTCCCGTTCCGAAAGCCGTTCTCGAGACGCATGGCCGTGTCTCTCATGGAAGTAAATCCGTGGCTCTCGCGAAAGCAAAACCGTGCCTCTCGTGAAAGGGAAATAACACATTTGTCTTTGTTTTTCCTTTTGTGAGAGGCATGGTTTTGCATCCGTGAAAGCCACGATTTTGCTTTTGCGGGAGGTGCGGCCATGCCTCTCGCAAACAGAACATTGCCAAAAAAAAGTGTTTTTTTTCATTTTTGAGAAAATGTGTTTTTTTTCATTTTTGAAAGGTACGGCCGTGCCTCTTGAGGAAGCAAAACCCTGCCTCTCGCGGAAGCAAAACCGTGCCTCTCATGAAAATAAAAAATATGAGAAAATGCGTTTTTTTGTTCCGACAGGCCTCATCGAACAAAACCGTTCGGTGGGGCGATCGGGGAACGACTAGTTCGGCGTGAGGTGGTTAAAAATCTGACGTTCTGTGGTTATCCTAGTTGATGGCCCATCGAATTTTACTGGCAGCAGGAGAGAAGTGCATAGGAAAGGACTTCAGAGCGATAGTACGGCGCCTACACGAGAGAAAGAACAATGTTTCCCTCAAAAAAAAAGAAAAAAAAAAGAACAATGTGGTGGGGTACTGAGCCCCACATGCGTGGACTGGATGCGAGTCCGATTTGACCGCAACTTGTGGGATCAGGTTGACGCCTAGGTTCAGCATGGTTTGTCTACACACATTGCATGCATAGCTTCCCGTCATCATCCCGTGTCGCCGTTGAATCCGGCGGGCCGAGCTCGCACTCGCGCTCACATGCTCCGGAACCCACTATATGAAGAGACGCACACGCACATGCTCCAGACCATCTCCCCCCACTGGTGCGAGCAAAGATGGCACGGGTCCTCCTCCTCTTGCTGGCCGCCTCGCTCGTTGCGCTGGCGTCGTCCAAAGGTCTTCCGGTGCTCGCTCCGGTCACCAAGGACACCGCCACTTCCCTCTACACAATCCCCTTCCACGACGGCGCCAGCCTCGTCCTCGACGTCGCCGGCCCGCTCGTCTGGTCCACGTGCGACGGCGGCCAGCCGCCGGCGGAGATCCCGTGCAGCAGCCCCACCTGCCTCCTCGCCAACGCCTACCCCGCCCCGGGCTGCCCCGCGCCCAGCTGCGGCAGCGACAAGCACGACAAGCCGTGCACGGCGTACCCGTACAACCCGGTCACCGGCGCGTGCGCCGCCGGGAGCCTCTTCCACACCAGGTTCGCAGCCAACACCACCGACGGGAGCAAGCCGGTGAGCAAGGTGAATGTCGGGGTCCTGGCGGCGTGCCCGCCGAGCAAGCTGCTGGCGTCGCTGCCCCGGGGCTCCACGGGCGTTGCCGGGCTCGCGGACTCCGGCCTGGCGCTGCCGGCGCAGGTGGCGTCTGCGCAGAAGGTCGCCAACAGGTTCCTCCTCTGCCTCCCCACCGGCGGCCCTGGCGTGGCCATCTTTGGCGGCGGCCCGGTCCCGTGGCCGCAATTCACGCAGTCGATGCCGTACACGCCGCTCGTTACCAAGGGCGGCAGCCCCGCACACTACATCTCGGCCAGGTTCATCGAAGTGGGGGACACCCGCGTCCCCGTATCGGAGGGCGCGCTCGCCACCGGCGGCGTGATGCTCAGCACGAGGCTGCCCTACGCCGTGCTCCGCCGCGACGTGTACCGCCCGTTGGTGGACGCGTTCACCAAGGCCCTGGCGGCGCAGCATGCCAACGGAGCGCCCGTGGCGCGCGCAGCGGAGCCTGTGGCGCCGTTCGGGGTGTGCTACGACACGAAGACGCTGGGCAACAACCTCGGCGGGTACTCGGTGCCCAACGTCCAGCTGGGGCTCGATGGCGGGAGTGACACCTGGACGATGACCGGGAAGAACTCGATGGTGGACGTCAAGCCGGGGACGGCGTGCGTTGCGTTCGTGGAGATGAAGGGGGTGGAGGCCGGCGACGGCAGGGCGCCGGCGGTGATCCTCGGAGGGGCCCAGATGGAGGACTTCGTGCTCGACTTCGACATGGAGAAGAAGCGGCTCGGTTTTAGCAGGCTGCCGCACTTTACGGGCTGCGGCGGCCTGTAATAATAAGTCTGTTTAACGATATAGTGTATTCGTCGACTACTGCGTGTAATAAATAAGGAAAACACTTTCCATCAAAGGTCTGATAAGAACCAGTCATCAGACCCATCGTCGTCCGTCGATTCTGGTTGAATCTCACGGTCAAGATACCTCTTATCCAGTCGCCCTTTAAAGAAAAATCATGTCATTCCTAATGACCCGCATTCGCCGCCCATAACCCCCTCCAAAATCTCCCGCACGAATATCCCTCCTAGGCTCCGACCCTCTCCCCTCCGTATCTCTTGCCTCACACACCTCCCTAATATCGCCGCCAACTGCACCGACCTCGCGTCCTCGTCCTATGCGATTGCGTCCCCCATTGCATGCTACATCCACGCGTCCTCGTCGACCAAACCAGGCACCTCAACGCCCAGATTCATTCTCCTCCTCCTCCCCATTGATGCGGCCTCAGTTCATGTAGCAGTAGGTGCACTACGCCGTCACTAGGGCATTTCTAACCGATCCCCTAAAAACAACCCCCCCCCCCTCCCACCCCACCGCGTCGTCTCCTCTGAGGCGACTCGGGGGACAACCCTAGCCGCCGTGTTTAGCCCCCTCCCCTCCCTTCCCCACCCCTTCGTCGCCGTCAGAGGAACCCATCGGCACGCCCGCGGGGCTCTGATGAAGGTGGCAGCGGGGAACTCGGTGGCTCCACCCCGTGTGAAGGGGCTTGGCTTCCGGGGCGCCGGCCCCGGGCGGCGGTGCGCGACGTGGCCTGTGCGGCGGGCGGCGGCGGCGGGTGCAGGTGGGCTGCCTCCATGGCTGTGCGGGCAGCGTGAAGGCGGCAGGCGTGGTCTGCGGCGGTGGCCCCTCGCGGACGATGTGCCATGTAGAAGAGACCCTCAACTTCGAGTGCGTTGACCCATGCCACGTCGACAGAGGGCCCAACCGGCTGGCAAGAAAATACATTGGTGATCCTAAAAGTTTTTGGGTAGTGTCGCTTTAGTCCTACTTCTTTCAAACTGCACGTTTAGGTCCTAATTCTACTGTAAGTGGCTCACCCGATGTCCTTTTTCGCACGATCATTCACAGACCTGCTTGGTTGCGCGTTGACCCACGCCACGTCCATTTAGGGTCATTAGCAGATGAGGAACATTGCCAAAAACCCTATTTTTTTCGCTGTTATCGTCCCGTAGCTATGTGATTTCCTCTAGTCTGCCACAATCACTAGCTGTAGGCATTGATTTAGTTCGATTTGCACTGTTTTATTAGGTTCCTCAAACCGCTTGCTTCGATTTGGGGTTAGGCAGTAGGTGTCGGTGTCAAAACTGGCTGATTCCGGGTAGGGGGTCCCGAACTGTGCGTCTAAGGATGATGATAACAGGAGACGGAGGACACAATGTTTACCAAGGTTCGGGCCCTCTCTATGGAGGTAATACCCTACTTCCTGCTTGATTGATCTTGATGAATACGTGTATTACAAGAGTTGATCTACCACGAGATCGTAATGGCTAAAACCCTAGAAGTCTAGCATGTATGACTATATCTCTATCCGGACTAAGCCCTCCGCTTTATATAGACACCGGAGGGATCTAGGGTTACACAAGGTTGGTTACAGAGAAAGGAATCTTCATATTTGGCCACCAGGCTTGCCTTCCACGCCAAGGAGAATCCCATCCGGACACGGGTAGGGTCTTCGGCCTTTGTATCTTCATAGCCCATCAGTCCGGCCCATGTACCAGGTCGGACACTCGAGGACCCCTCAGTCCAGGACTCCCTCGGTAGCCCCTGAACCAGGCTTCAATGACGAGGTGCCCGGCGCGCAGATCGTCTTCGGCATTGCAAGGCGGGTTCCCCTTTCCGAGTACTCCAAGATAATCCTCGGTCGAAACGAACGTGTCCGGATCTGCAATACAGGTACCACACACACACAACCGTAGAGAGTATAACATTTCACGAGTCCCATCTGCTGACAACTTTTTGCAAGATGACATCACGTCTGCCCGGTCATTATTTTGAACTGTTTTCTTCTGCCGTTTCATGTTTCGAGACGCGGTTTCCATTGGCACGTCTTGTCAAAGCAGAGATCGTGTCCTCTCATTGCGGGATTCTCATCAATACGGGCGTGGGTAATCCAACCGTGCCATTTGCACAGCCCTTGGGAATAGACGAGCTTTAAGGCGAGTGGGGAGGAGTTCAATATCTACTGCCTTTATAAGGAGATAAGGACTCCTTTCTTCACCCACGTCTTCCTTCTTCCTCTGCCCTTCCATTCTCGAGCTCCAGCGCCCAAGTTCTCGTTTCCTACACCCCGAGCAAGTTCTCAACCGAACTCTTTCCTCAACATCTCGGCGTTCATTGTCGTGTGTGAGGCTTTCCTCCGCATCCAGCCCCACTTCGGCTTGTGGCTGAAGATCTTGAACGTGAAGCCGAAGGTGGTGGACGGCCAACACTCGTTGTGTGGAGGAGCCATGGTGAGCAAGATGCCCAACGTCATATGGCCCAAGGGCACGTTTGTGGAGACTGTCAAGGAGTGGCAGAAGCTGTGGTTTTATATCACAGAACCCCGCGACACCACCTGGGCCGCGGCTTCCGAATTCAAGTCCGGAGCTCCAATGCGGCTGACCTCCTGGATGGAGAAGGGCCCAAATTGGTCTTCGTCGAACGAGCTGATTGCGCTGCAAACGCGCATCCAAAGAATGGTGGACAAAAACATCAAGCTCGTCGACGTGATCCAGGTGATGTTAGTTCGCCGGATCCTCCCCTGCCAAAGCCGAACTTCCCCTTTATGGGAATTCGATCCGGAGAAGCACCCAACCCTGGCGGGGCTCTTCGGAACCACTCACGAAGATGCCTGGAAGTTGCTCTTCAAGGGCGACGAGAAGCCGCCGGCCATAGACTCGGACCGTGAGCACGATCTTGCCCATCCCGCGAATGCGGTAAGTCCTCCACATCTCAAAGTGTACCCTCTACTTGCTTGTTCAAGGAGGGTAACTAAACCTTACTGATTCGTTCTTTCAGGTATGGACAGAGAGGGCGGAGCAGATTCGAAGTTCGGCTCCGCTGCCCGAAGAACCAGTCATCCCGCTCCTAGCGATGATGCTGGTCCCGGCGCCCTATCAGCCGCTGGAGAAGAAGGCCAAGAAGAAGGCCAAGGGGGGCCGGGGCGGCCCCCGCCGCAAGGGCGCTTCGGACGTGATGTCCGAGGAGAAGACTCACTCCTCCGTCGCTGAAGATGACGACGAGGAGGAGGAGGAAAGCAACCCTCCCCTGATGGGGGGAGGAAGAAGAGGGCGGCCTCCACAAATTTTGAGGCAGAGGCGCCCAAGAAGGGGAAAGGCTCCCTTGCGGGTAACACCACGTGGGACGTCGACAGCAGTCCGGAGCAACGCCTCCGGGACAAGCCCCTGGCCGCATCGTAAGCACTGATAAATTCGTGTTCGTATATCCAGCCTCTCCTCTTCATTGTATTAACATGGTTAGTTATGCTATTGCAGTCCGGCCCACGACAGCTCCCCGTGAACCTCATCGGGAGGTTCGCTGAATTCAAAGGCGATGGCCAACGAGTCACCGCCGGCTGCTCACGCTCGCCCGGCCAAGGGCGACACCGAGGTGTCGTCCCGAAGGACCCTCCCTGGCCAGGGAGAGGTTCAGGAGATCGCCAGCGCAGCGCCAGAGGGTGAGACCTCGGCCGCCGGACACATGGGGGGACAGATCCCCATGGGGACTGATGATGGGGGCCAGGTTCAATTCGGCCCCCAACCGAATACGGTTTCGGAGACCCACAAGGCTCCGGAATCCGGCAAGCAGCCTCCCTCGAAAGAAGGAGGTGTGCCCATCCCGCCGGTGACCTCTGTCCAGCCAGAGGCACCGGGCAATCTGTTGGAAGCGCTACGAGGCGCTTCCATTGTGGATGAACACCGTATCTTTATGGGTACGGTGATTGAGAAGGTTTAGTCCGTCAAAAGCGGACTGACCGAAGCCTGTAGCGGCCTGCTGACAGGTTTTGAGGTAAGCGACGCAAAAAGAGAAAAGTCCCAATATAGACAGTAGCCCCTGAGACACTGTCCGGTGTTCGGAAAGAAAAGCCGGACAGGGGATTAATTAATTTTCGCAGGGAACTAACTAAATGTGTCTTATATGAATAAGCAGGCGTCGTTGCTGGCCGCGACCTCACACACTGCCGAAGTCTCCGGACTAAAGCAGAGGCTGGAGCGGGCCGAGGGAGAGCTCGGCCAAGCGAGGAAGCAGCTGGAAGAGCAGCAAGGTATGCAATAAATCGCTATATATTCCGAAAGAATAAATGATGTGTATTGACTATAATGTCATGATTTGTGTAGGAGCGATGACCAAGGTCGATGCCCTTAAAGACGCCCTGGCCAAAGCCGAGGAGAAAGTTGCCAAGGAGCAAGCCGCCCGCAAAAAGCTCAAGGCCAAGCTCAACGAGGTCCAGCAAGAGCTCCAGGACGTGGTGAAAAAGTGCGATGCCTTGGAGGGCGATGTATCGGCTCGAGAGACCGAACTTGCCAAGGCTCGCCAAAGTGCGGAAGTGGCCCGGGTTGAAGCCCAGGGCGCCCTCCAGGAGATCCAGGAGGCCAAGAAGATTGCGGCGGGTAAGGCATTTAGTATGCAAAGAAAGTATGTGAAGAAGAAGTATTTCTTACTAACCCGAATTCGGAGTTCCCCAGGGGCGTTTGCGGACCTGCCGCGCAGCGTGTCAGACGATGCGGAGTTCTTCCGAGCCGAAGAAGGGAGCTCGACGGAGAAGCTGTTCTGGTCACAGTACCTTGCACCGGAACATCCAGTGCCCTTCACCGATCAGCTCAAACAGCTGGTCGAGCTGCATAGGGTGGCCGAACTAGCCATGAAGGATTTGATAATCCGGTTGTGGCCTGCCGAAGCTATACCCAGCAGCTACTTCGGCCTCGTGAAGCGGCTGGTGAATGCCTGTCCTCGGCTGGACGTCGTCAAGCGGTCGGTCTGCATCGAGGGCGCGCGCCTGGCCTTCAACTATGTCAAGGTGTGGTGGGCGAAGATGGATGCCGTCAAGCTAGCGACCGAGGGACCGCCTGACGGCAAGGAGCACCGCACACCCGAGCGATATTTTGGAGACGTCCTGGAGGGGTCTGATATGTCTCCAACGTATCTATAATTTTTGATTGTTCCATGCTATTATATTATCTCTTTTGGATGTTTATGGGCTTTATTAAACACTTTTATATTACTTTTGGGACTAACCGGTTGACCCAGAGCCCAGTGCCAGTTCCTGTTTTTTCCCTTGTTTCAGTGTTTCGAAGAAAAGGAATATCAAACGGAGTCGAAACGGAATGAAACCTTCTGGAGGAGTTATTTTTGGAAGGAAAGCCACCCGATTAACTTGGAGTGCACGTCAAGAAAGAAACGAGGGAGGCACGAGGTAGGGGGGCGCGCCCTCCACCCTCGTGGGCCCCTCGTGGCTCCCCTGACATATTTCTTCCGCCTATATATATCCATATACCCTAAAACCTTCGGGGAACAGAATAGATCCGGAGTTCCGCCGCCGCAAGCCTCTGTAGCCACCAAAAACAAATCAGGACCCTGTTCTGGCACCCTGCCGGAGGGGGGAAACCTCACCGGTGGCCATCTTCATCATCCCGATGCTCTCCATGACGAGGAGGGAGTAGTTCACCCTCGGGGCTGAGGGTATGTACCAGTAGCTTTGTGTTTGATCTCTCTCTCTCTCGTGTTCTTGATTTGGCACGATCTTGATGTATCGCGAGCTTTGCTATTATAGTTGGATCTTATGTTTCTTCTCCCCATCTACTCTCTTGTAATGGATTGAGTTTTCCCTTTGAAGTTATCTTATCGGATTGAGTCTTTAATGATTTGAGAACACTTGATGTATGTCTTGCCGTGTGTATTTGTGGTGACAATGGGATATCACGTGATTCACTTGATGTATGTTTTGGTGATCAACTTGCGGGTTCCGCCCATGAACCTATGCATAGGGGTTGGCACACGTTTTCGTCTTGATTCTCCGGTAGAAACTTTGGGGCACTCTTTGAGGTTCTATGTGTTGGTTGAATAGATGAATCTGAGATTGTGTGATGCATATCGTATAATCATACCCACGGATACTTGAGGTGACATTGAAGTATCTAGGTGACATTAGGGTTTTGGTTGATTTGTGTCTTAAGGTGTTATTCTAGTACAAACTCTAGGGCTGTTTGTGACACTTATAGGAATAGCCCAATGGATTGATTGGAAAGAATAACTTTGAGGTGGTTTCGTACCCTACCATAATCTCTTTGTTTGTTCTCCGCTATTAGTGACTTTGGAGTGACTCTTTGTTGCATGTTGAGGGATAGATATATGATTCAATTATGTTATTATTGTTGAGAGAACTTGCACTAGTGAAAGTATGAACCCTAGGCCTTGTTTCAACGCATTGCAATACCGTTTACGCTCACTTTTATCATTAGTTACCTTGCTGTTTTTATATTTTCAGATTACAAAAACCTATATCTACCATCCATATTGCACTTGTATCACCATCTCTTCGCCGAACTAGTGCACCTATACAATTTACCAATGTATTGGGTGTGTTGGGGACACAAGAGACTCTTTATTATTTGGTTTCAGGGTTGTTTGAGAGAGACCATCTTCATCCTACGCCTCCCACGGATTGATAAACCTTAGGTCATCCACTTGAGGGAAATTTGCTACTGTCCTACAAACCTCTGCACTTGGAGGCCCAACAACGTCTACAAGAAGAAGGTTGCGTAGTAGACATCAAGCTCTTTTCTGGCGCCGTTGCCGGGGAGGCTAGGTAAGCGGCACTCACACCCCGTCAACTAAGCTCTTTTCTGGCGCCGTTGCCGGGGAGGTGAATGCTTGAAGGTATATCTTTAGATCTTGCAATCGAATCTTTTTGTTTATTGTTTTAGCACTAGTTTAGTTTATAAATGAAAACTACCAAAAAAATGGAATTGAGTTTGCCTCATACGCTTCATCTTTTTAATATCTTTCGTGAGTATGATGGAAAGAAAAATTGTGCCAAAGTGTTAGAAGAAGAATTACATAGAATGCTTGGCATAAAATAGGTGAATGATGAGCATGAATGCAATGTTGTTAGTATGAATTCCTTGAATATCCATGATGCTAATGATATGCAAAGCCACAAGCTTGGGGAAGCTAAGTTTGATGAAGATGATATTTTTTGTCCCCCAAGCTTTGATGAGCAAATTTACTATGATGAAAGCATGCCTCCTATCTATGATGATTATTGTGATGGCACATATGCTATAAAGAATAATGATAACCATGAAACTTGTCATCTTGATCTTAATTTTCAATCATATGATAGTTATTTTGTTGAGTTTGCTCCCACTACTATTGAAGAGAAGAATTTTGCTTATGTGGAGAGTAGTAAAATTTCTATGCAAGTAGATCATGAAAAGAATGCTTTAGGTGCTGGCTATATTGTTGAATTCATTCATGATGCCACTGAAAATTATTATGAGGGAGGAATATATGCTTGTAGGAATTGCAATAATATCAAGTTTCCTCTCTATGTGCTTAAAATCTTGAAGTTATGCTTGTTTGCCTTCCTATGCTAGTTGATTATTGTTCCCATAAGTTGTTTGCTCACAAAATCCATATGCATAGGAAGTGGGTTAGACTTAAATGTGCTAGTCATATTCTTCATGATGCTCTCTTTATGTTTCAATTCTTATCTTTTATGTGAGCATCATTGAAATCATCATGCCTAGCTAGGGGCATTAAACGATAGCGCTTGTTGGGAGGGAACCCAATTTTATTTTAGTTTCTTGCTTTTTGGTTCCGTTTAGGAATAAATAATCCATCTAGCTTCTGTTTAGATGTGGTTTTGTGTTTTAATTAGTGTTTGTGCCAAGTAGGACCTTTGGGAAGACTTGGGTGAAGTCTTTATGATCATGCTGTAAAAAACAGAAACTTTAGCGCTCACGAGATTAGCTAAAACGTTTTACTGGAGAGTGATATTTAGTTGATTCTTTTTGCATATGATTACTAAACAAATTCCTCAGGTCCACCAATTTAGTTTAGAATTTTTGGAGTTCCAGAAGTTTGCGTTAGTTACAGATTACTACAGACTGTTCTGTTTTTGACAGATTCTGTTTTTCGTGTGTTGTTTGCTTATTTTGATGAATCTATGGCTAGTAAAATAGTTTATAAACCATAGACAAGTTGGAATACAGTAGGTTTAACACCAATATAAAGAAATAATGAGTTCATTACAGTACCTTGAAGTGGTGTTTTGTTTTCTTTCGCTAACGGAGCTCACAAGATTTTCTGTTAAGTTTTGTGTTGTGAAGTTTTCAAGTTTTGGGTAAAGATTCGATGGACTATGGAATAAGGAGTGGCAAGAGCCTAAGCTTGGGGATGCCCAAGGCACCCCAAGGTAATATTCAAGGATAACCAAGAGCCTAATCTTGGGGATGCCCCGGATGACATCCCCTCTTTCGTCTTCGTTCATCGATAACTTTACTTGGAGCTATATTTTTATTCACCACGTGATATGTGTTTTGCTTGGAGCGTCATTTTATTTTCTTTAGCCTTGCTTGCTGTTTGAATAAAATATCAAGATCTGAAATTCTTAAAATGGGAGAGTCTTCACGTAGTTGCATAATTATTCGACTACTCATTCATCTTCACTTATATCTTTCGGAGTAGTTTGTTGTTTGCTCTAGTGCTTCACTTATATCTTTTAGAGCATGGTGGTAGTTTTATTTTGAAGAAATAGATGAACTCTCGTGCTTCACTTATATTATTTTGAGAGTCTTTAGAACAGCATGGTAGTTTGCTTTGGTTATGAAACTAGTCCTAATATGATGGGCATCCAAGATGGGTATAATAAAAACTTTCATATAAGTGCATTGAATACTAAGAGAAATTTGATACTTGATGATTGTTTTGAGATATGGAGGTAATAATATCAAAGTCGTGCTAGTTGAGTAGTTGTGAATTTGAGAAATGCTTGTGTTGAAGTTTGCAAGTCCCTAGCATGCACGTATGGTAAACGTTATGTAACAAATTTGAAACATGAGGTGTTCTTTGATTGTCCTCCTTATGAGTGGCGGTCGGGGACGAGCGATGGTCTTTTCCTACCAATCTATCCCCCTAGGAGCATGCGCGTAGTGCTTGGTTTTTGATGACTTGTAGATTTTTCCAATAAGTATGTGAGTTCTTTATGACTAATGTTGAGTCCATGGATTATACGCACTCTCACCCTTCCATCATTGCTAGCCTCTTCGGTACCGTGCATTGCCCTTTCTCACATTGAGAGTTGGTGCAAACTTCGCCGGTGCATCCAAACCCCGTGATATGATACACTCTTTCACACATAAACCTACTTATATCTTCCTCAAAACAGCCACCATACCTACCTATTATGGCATTTCCATAGCCATTCCGAGATATATTGCCATGCAACTTTCCACCATTCCGTTTATCATGACACATTCATCATTGTCATATTGCTTAGCATGATCATGTAGTTTACATAGTATTTGTGGCAAAGCCACCATTCATAATTATTTCATACATGTCACTCTTGATTCATTGCATATCCCGGTACACCGCCAGAGGCATTCATATAGAGTCATACTTTGTTCTAGTATCGAGTTGTAATCATTGAGTTGTAAATAAATAGAAGTGTGATGATCATCATTTTCTAGAGCATTGTCCCAATTTAGGAATAAAAAAAAGAGAGAGAAAGGCCATAAAAAAAGAGAAGGCCCAAAAAAAGAGAGAAAAAGAGAGAAGGGACAATGCTACTATCCTTTGCCACACTTGTGCCTCAAAGTAGCACCATAATATTCATGATAGAGAGTCTCTTGTTTTCTCACTTTCATATACTAGTGGGAATTTTTCATTATAGAAATTGGCTTGTATATTCCAACAGTGGGCCTCCTCAAGTGCCCTAGGTCTTCGTGAGCAAGCAAGTTGGATGCACACCTACTTAGTTTCTTTTGTTGAGCTTTCATATATTTATAGCTCTAGTGCATCCGTTGCATGGCAATCCCTACTCCTTGCGTTAACATCAATCGATGGGCATCTCCATAGCTCATTGATTAGCCTCGTTGATGTGAGACTTTCTCCTTTTTTGTCTTCTCCACATAACCCCCATCATTATACTCTATTCCACCCATAGTGCTATGTCCATGGCTCGCGCTCATGTATTGCGTGAAAGTTTATAGGTTTGAGATTACTAAAGTATGAAACAATTGCTTGGCTTGTCATCGGGGTTGTGCATGATGAGAGCATTCTTGTGTGACGAAAATGGAGCATCACTAAACTATATGATTTTGTAGGGATGAACTTTCTTTGGCCATATTATTTTGAGAGGACATAATTGCTTAGTTAGTATGCTTGAAGTATTATTACTTTTATGTCAATATGAACTTTTATCTTGAATCTTTCGGATCTGAATATTCATACCACAATTAAGAAGAATTACATTGAAATTATGCCAAGTAGCATTCCACATCAAAAATTCTGTTTTTATCATTTACCTACTCGAGGACGAGGAGGAATTAAGCTTGGGGATGCTGATACGTCTCCAACGTATCTATAATTTTTTATTGTTCCATGCTATTATATTATCTGTTTTGGATGTTTATGGGCTTTATTAAACACTTTTATATTACTTTTGGGACTAACCTATTGACCCAGAGCCTAATGCCAGTTCCTGTTTTTTTCCCTTGTTTCAGTGTTTCGAAGAAAAGGAATATCAAACGGAGTCGAAACGGAATGAAACCTTCTGGAGAAGTTATTTTTGGAAGGAAAGCCACCCGATAGACTTGGAGTGCACGTCAGGAAAGAAACGAGGGAGGCACGAGGCAGGGGGGCGCGCCCACCCCACTGGGCGCGCCCTCCACCCTCGTGGGCCCCTTGTGGCTCCCCTGGCGTATTTCTTCCGCCTATATATATCCATATACCCTAAAACCTTCGGGGAACAGAATAGATCGGGAGTTCCGCCGCCGCAAGCCTCTGTAGCCACCAAAAACCAATCGGGACCCTGTTCCGGCACCCTGCCGGAGGGGGGAACCCTCACTGGTGGCCATCTTCATCATCCCGGCGCTCTCCATGACGAGGAGGGAGTAGTTCACCCTCGGGGCTGAGGGTATGTACCAGTAGCTATGTGTTTGATCTCTCTCTCTCTCTCTCGTGTTCTTGATTTGTCACGATCTTGATGTATCGCGAGCTTTGCTATTATAGTTGGATCTTATGTGGATTGAGTTTTTCCTTTGAAGTTATCTTATCGGATTGAGTCTTTAATGATTTGAGAACACTTGATGTATGTCTTGCCGTGCGTATTTGTGGTGACAATGGGATATCACGTGATTCACTTGATGTATGTTTTGGTGATCAACTTGCGGGTTCCGCCCATGAACCTATGCATAGGGGTTGGCACACGTTTTCGTCTTGATTCTCCGGTAGAAACTTTGGGGCACTCTTTGAGGTTCTATGTGTTGGTTGAATAGATGAATCTGAGATTGTGTGATGCATATCGTATAATTATACCCACGGATACTTGAGGTGACATTGGAGTATCTAGGTGACATTAGGGTTTTGGTTGATTTGTGTCTTAAGGTGTTATTCTAGTACAAACTCTAGGGCTGTTTGTGACACTTATAGGAATAGCCCAACAGATCGATTGGAAAGAATAACTTTGAGGTGGTTTCGTACCCTACCATAATCTCTTCGTTTGTTCTCCGCTATTAGTGACTTTGGAGTGACTCTTTGTTGCATGTTGAGGGATAGTTATATGATTCAATTATGTTATTATTGTTGAGAGAACTTGCACTAGTGAATGTATGAACCCTAGGCCTTGTTTCAACGCATTGCAATACCGTTTACGCTCACTTTTATCATTAGTTACCTTGCTGTTTTTATATTTTCAGATTACAAAAACCTATATCTACCATCCATATTGCACTTGTATCACCATCTCTTCGCCGAACTAGTGCACCTATTCAATTTACCATTGTATTGGGTGTGTTGGGGACACAAGAGACTCTTTATTATTTGGTTGCAGGGTTGTTTGAGAGAGACCATCTTCATCCTATGCCTCCCACGGATTGATAAACCTTAGGTCATCCACTTGAGGGAAATTTGCTACTGTCCTACAAACCTCTACACTTGGAGGCCCAACAACATCTACAAGAAGAAGGTTCCGTAGTAGACATCAGGGTCTCGTATTGTGGCGACGCAATGTGCGAAAGACATTATCTTTGAATGAATACGTTCATGTTGTCTCGGTCTTGTATGATCAAACAAACTTGTCATGTAATATAATGTTTGTTTTTATTAAAAAAATTACGTCCTGTGCGGCCGTGTGTTATAAAATTTGAGGGTTGGCCAGTCGTCGGCTTCTGCCCCCACGTAGGTAGTACGGTGGTGTTCGGGATGGAATCTAAACACTCCTGATCCCATTGTTTGGTCCTTGAAGGAGGTGTTTAGCGCAACGAACCAGGCAATCCGACTATACGGCTTGAACACCCTCACTTAGCCATAGGAGTTTGACAATAAAAATAAAGGTGCAGCCCCTAGTATCCGAACTAGGATGCTGTAGACACCTGATCGGGTAAGTACCGATCCCTCGCGTAATGCGGAAAAAATCTCCAAGGATTTGAGACCTCCGAAGAGCTGACCGGCTCACGCCGCATCATGACAGTCAGTTTTCGGCTTTCTCTACTGAGGTGCTCCATGGGGTAAACCAGGGCACAATCGCAGTAGTTCTCCCTTTACTACCTTAGCCGATTTAGCGGAACGTAAGGTAGCAAGCACAGGAGCCGGGCAACCCAACTATTGACCAAAGACATGATTCGGAGCCAATGCATATAATGCTAAATTCGGGGTGCCGAACTGTACTGTAAAAAAGTGTTCGGACTTTGTTGCCGTAGTGCGGGGCGCTATGAAGCCCCTAGCAAATGGAAACGTACCAAAGTGTACGGTGCTACTTGATAAGGTTATCAACAGAAAATAAAGGAAAACAGAAAAGGAGCAAAGGTAATGAGCTAGGGCCGCAGAATTTGGGCCGCGAACTGCTTTCGTTGCAATTTTATTAATACGTCAAAGCGCATTGATACAAATAGTGCAATAAGCAACGGGCTATTTGACATGCCACGACCAAGGGAGAGCTGCGTGTGGGTCCTGAAAACTGTTGGAAATATGCCCTAGAGGCAATAATAAAATGGTTATTATTATATTTCCTTGTTCATGATAATTGTCTATTGTTCATGCTATAATTGTGTTATCCGGAAATCGTAATACATGTGTGAATACATAGACCACAACATGTCCCTAGTGAGCCTCTAGTTGACTAGCTCGTTGATCAACAGATAGTCATGGTTTCCTGACTATGGACATTGGATGTCATTGATAACGGGATCACATCATTAGGAGAATGATGTGATGGACAAGACCCAATCCTAAGCATAGCACAAAGATCGTGTAGTTCGTTTGCTAGAGCTTTTCCAATGTCAAGTATCATTTCCTTAGACCATGAGGTCGTGTAACTCCCGGATGCCGTAGGAGTGCTTTGGGTGTACCAAACATCAGAACGTAACTGGGTGACTATAAAGGTACACTACAGGTATCTCTGAAAGTGTCTGTTGGGTTGACACGGATCGAGACTGGGATTTGTCACTCCGTATGACGGAGAGGTATCTCTGGGCCCACTCGGTAATGCATCATCATAATGAGCTCAAAGTGACCAAGTGGTTGGTCACGGGATCATGCATTACGGTACGAGTAAAGTGACTTGCCGGTAACGAGATTGAACGAGGTATAGGGATACCGACGATCGAATCTCGGGCAAGTAACGTACCGATTAACAAAGGGAATTGTATACGGGATTGATTGAATCCTCGACATCGTGGTTCATCCGATGAGATCATCGTGGAACATGTGGGAGCCAACATGGGTATCCAGATCCCGCTGTTGGTTATTGACCGGAGAATCGTCTCGGTCATGTCTTCATGTCTCCCGAACCCGTAGGGTCTACACACTTAAGGTTCGGTGACGCTAGGGTTGTAGAGATATTAGTATGCGGAAATCCGAAAGTTGTTCGGAGTCCCGGATGAGATCCCGGACGTCACGAGGAGTTCCGGAATGGTCCGGAGGTGAAGAATTATATATAGGAAGTCCAGTTTCGGCCACCGGGAAAGTTTCGGGGGTGACTGGTATTGTACCAGGACCACCAGAAGGGTCCTGGGGGTCCACCGGGTGGGGCCACCTATCCTGGAGGGCCCCATGGGCTGAAGTGGGAGGGGAACCAGCCCCTGGTGGGCTGGTGCGCCCCCCTTGGGCCTCCCCCTGCGCCTAGGGTTGGAAACCCTAGGGGTGGGGGCGCCCCACTTGGCTTGGGGGGCAAGCCACCCCCCTTGGCCGCCACCCCCCTGGAGATTGGATCTCCCAGGGGCCGCCCCCCCCAAGGCCCCTATATATAGTGTAGGGGAGGGAGGGCAGCCGCACCACAAGCCCTGGCGCCTCCCTCCCTCCCGTGACACCTCTTCCTCCCCGCTTGCGCTTGGCGAAGCCCTGCCGGGATCCCGCTACTTCCACCACCACGCCGTCGTGCTGCTGGATCTCCATCAACCTCTCCTCCCCCCTTGCTGGATCAAGAAGGAGGAGACATCGCTGCTCCGTACGTGTGTTGAACGCGGAGGTGTCGTCCGTTCGGCGCTCGGTCATTGGTGATTTGGATCACGACGAGTACGACTCCATCAACCCCGTTCACTTGAACGCTTCCGCTCGCGATCTACAAGGGTATGTAGATGCACTTCTCTCTCTCGTTGCTAGATAACTCCATAGATTGATCTTGGTGATGCGTAGAAAATTTTAAAATTCTGCTACGATCCCCGACAAAAACAGGTAGAGTGATCGTTAAAGAAAACACCGAGAAATTCCCCTATACGCTTGTGCTTCTTGCCATCTTGGTGTGTTTATCCTTTGACAGGACCGGTGACCAGGCCATCAGGGAAAGCCTGTGGAAAAGAGACCTGAAAAGGGAAAAGAGAAACAGTGAAAGTATGTGTGTCCGGGAGTGGTCGAGCCGTATTGCGGGATCACAAGCTAGTTATGCCTTCGTCTATGCCCATGGTATTTTGAGTGCGTAGTTATGTATGCGCGGTACAAATGCCGCCACTTGAGTGGGACTGGGGCAGAGGCAAAATTGCTAGTCGATCTCTTGATGAGCCGAGTATCCTGCTGCGAAATAGTCAGGACCCTCTTGACAGTGTCCGGGAGCTTGGCCGCCGAATTAAGGTTCTGCTTGAAAAGGTCGCTCTGTACTTCTACTGCTAAGGCAGCAGTGTGTTCCTCGGTACGGAGGGAACGTTCCGTGTTTCCATTGACTGTTATGACGCCGCGTGGTCCGGGCATCTTGAGCTTGAGGTAAGCATAATGAGGCACCGCATTGAAAATGCGGTTCGTCCGAGCAGTGCGTGATAGCCGCTGCGAAAAGGGACGATATCAAAGATTAACTCTTCGCTTCGGAAGTTGTCCGGAGATCCGAAGACAACCTCTAGCGTAATTGAGCCCGTACAGCGAGCCTCTACACCTGGTATGACTCCTTTAAAGGTAGTCTTTGTGGGCTTGATCCGTGATGGGTCAATGCCTATTTTGTGCACTGTATCCTGATAGAGCAGATTGAGGCTGCTGCCACCGTCCATGAGGACTCGTGTCAGGTGGAATCCATCAATGATTGGGTCGAGGACCAGTGCAGCTGAACCGCCATGACGGATACTGGTCGGGTGATCCCGACGATCAAAGGTGATCGGGCATGACGAACATGGATTGAATTTTGGGGCGACTGGTTCTATCGCCTAGACGTCCCGGAGCGCGCGCTTGCGCTCCCTCTTAGGGATGTGTGTGGCATATATCATGTTCACCGTTTTGACCTGAGGGGGAAACTTCTTTTGTCCCCCTGTGTTCGGTTGCCGGGGCTCCTCGTCATCGTCCTCGCTTTGCGATCCCTTTTCCTTGTTCTCTGCATTTAACTTGCTGGCCTGTTTAAAAACCCAACAATCTCTGTTGGTATGATTGGCTGGTTTTTCCGGGGTGTCGTGGATTTGGCACGGACAATCAAGTATGCGGTCCAAGCTGGATGGTCCCTAATTGTTTCTTTTATATGTCTTCTTCCGCTGACCGGACTTGGAGCCACTGAATCCGGCGTTGACTGTCGTGTCATCGGTGTTGTCGCCATTGTTTCGACGTTTGTGTGTTGCGTCGGAGCTTGCCGTTGCTATTTTTGCCCTCGAAGGCTCCTATTTCGCTTGTTGTGTTTTTGCTACGGGCCAGCCAACTATCCTCCCTCGCACAGAAGCGGGTCATGAGTGCCGTGAGGGCTGCCATGGACTTCGGCTTTTCCTGGCCGAGGTGGCGAGCGAGCCATTCGTCATGGATGCTTTGTTTAAAGGCCGCTAGGGCTTCGGCATCCGGACAGTCGACGATCTGGTTCTTTTTAGTTAGGAATCTGGTCCAGAATTTCCTGGCTGACTCTCCAGGCTGTTGGAATATGTGACTTAAGTCATCAGCATCTGGTGGCCGGACATATGTACCTTGGAAGTTCTCAAGGAAAGCTTCTTCCAAGTCCTCCCAGTTGCCAATAGAATTTTCAGGTAGAATGTTTAGCCAGTGCCGAACTGGCCCTTTGAGTTTTAGTGGGAGGTATTTGATGGCGTGAAGGTCATCCCCGCGGGCCATGTGGATGTGGAGAATAAAATCCTCGATCCATTACTTCGTCAGTGAAGCAAGAGGGTGTGCGGCGCCTCTATATCGGGCCGCATCGCGATGTACCTCCGATGGAGTCCGTCTGCGGTTTTCGGCCCGGGCGTGACTAGGTTTGTCACGTCTGAATAGATATCTTGTATGTCCTGCTCTACTGTCCAGGTCTTGACGAAGGTCATATGTATAACCCCGAGCTGTCTTATCCCTGCCTTTACGACGAGGTGGGGCAGTCTGGTGTTTGGCTTGGATTGCCGTTTTATCCCGACCGCGTGGTGGTCAGTCAGCCGCATTGCGCGATGCTGGTGCGGGCTCTGGCGCCTCGTCATCGAACTGAGGTAGCAGTTTGCGCTTCGGGTAACTTTTGGCTGGGCGTTTAAGGCAGTATTCCTCGGCTGCCAGGACATCGGTCCATCTATCATTGAGCAGGTCTTGTTCAGCTTGAAGCTGCTGCTGCTTCTTTTTCAGGCTCCTCGCAGTGGCTATTAGTTGAAGCTTAAAGCGCTCCTGCTCGAGAGGTTCCTCAGGCACGATGAAATCCTCGTTGCCGAGGCTCACCTCCTCTTCGGAGAGCGGATGATAACTACCGTCCTCCGAGTCTTCTTCTATGGCCTGTTCATCAGGGCTAACTTGCCCGTCTTCCCGATTGTCTTGTTCGGCAGTTTGTTGGTCGGGGTCTTCTGTGTCTTCGGCACCATCCAGAGTGTTATCGTCTCCTGTGCCGGTGTTGCTGTCCTTGCTGCGGCGTGATTTAGAGCGGCGCCACTGACGACGGCGCTTTGGTTGTGTCTTAGGAGGGTCATCCTTCGCTGGGTTCTCCTTGTTGTCGCCGCTATTATCTTTCGGTGCATCCACCATGTATACGTCATATGAGGAAGTGGCCGTCCATCATCCGGTGAACGACGGGTTTTGGGCCTCCTCTTCTCCGGCATCGTCGTCCATACCGTCGATGTCTTCGGAGTCGTAGTCAAGCGTGCCGGTTAGGTCTTCGACGGTGGCTATGAAGTGGGCGGTGGGTGGGAAACAAAATTCTCCATCATCAGCCTCCAGTTCAAATCGGATATAATTCGGCTGCGAGTCCTCCGCTAGGGATAGATTCTTTAACGAGTTCAGCACGTCGCCTAAAGGTGAGTGCCGAAATATGTCTGCGGCGCTGAATTCGGCGATAGATGAGCGATCCTGCTCGACATATGCGGACGTACATGGCTCGGAACTTATAGCCGGAAACGAGTCCGAGGTTCCGATGACACAGACATCACCCAAAGTTAGGTCTGTGTGCGGCTCCAACGCCGCGGAGTCTGCGGACTCCGTGGCGGGGTAGAGCTTCCCATCCTCGGATGGCGCGTTCTGCTCCGGATCTAAGGCCCGAGCGGTTACAGGTGCAATTTCCTGAGTGTGGTCCGATGATAGATTTAAGTCATGTTCATCGTGGCAACGGGGAGAGACTGCCGCGGTCTCGAATCCGTCGAAGATCAGATCTCCGCGGATATCTGCGACGTAGTTCAAGCTCCCAAATCTGACCTGATGGCCAGGGGCATAGCTGTCAATCTGCTCCAGATGGCCAAACGAGTTGGCCCGCAGTGCGAAGCTACCGAACACGAAGATCTGTCCGGGGAGGAAGGCTTCCCCTTGGACACCATCGTCGTTGATGATTGAAGGAGCCATTAACCTTTTGAGGACGACACAGTGGAACTCTCAATGAAAGCACCAATGTCGGTGTCAAAACCGGCGGATCTCGGGTAGGGGGCCCGAACTGTGCATCTAAGGATGATGGTAACAGTAGACGGGGGACACAATGTTTACCCAGGTTCGGGCCCTCTCTATGGAGGTAATACCCTACTTCCTGCTTGATTGATCTTGATGAATATGAGTATTACAAGAGTTGATCTACCACGTGATCGTAATGGCTAAAACCCTAGAAGTCTAGCCTGTATGACTGTATCTCTATCCGTACTAAGCCCTCCGGTTTATATAGACACCGGAGGGATCTAGGGTTACACAAGGTCGGTTATAGAGAAAGGAATCTTCATATTTGGCCACCAGGCTTGCCTTCCACACCAAGGAGAGTCCCATCCGGACATGGGTAGAGTCTTCGGTCTTTGTATCTTCACAGCCCATCAGTCCGGCCCATGTAACAGGTCGGACGCCCGAGGACCCCTTAGTCCAGGACTCCCTCAGTAGGAGCTTGTGGAGGAGGCAGCGTTGCCGACGCTGCTGCAACACTCCTCTTCGTCACCTGTTTCCTTGACGAGGAGCTTGCTGCCCCAGCCATGGTGATGGTGTGGGCGAGAGAGAGAGAGAGAGAGAGAGAGAGAGAGAGAGAGAGAGAGAGAGAGAGAGAGAGAGAGAGATTCGGTAGGGGTTGGGAAATGTCAAGAGGGAGGGTTACAAGGGGCTTTCTGTAAAAAAAAGAGCAACCACAATGGCCTCTAAGTTGACGTGGCCTGGGTCAACGCGTCACGCAAGCAGGTCAGCGCAAGATCGTGCAAAAAAGGACCTCATGTGAACCACTTACTATAGAATTAGGATCTAAACATGCATTTTGAAAGATGCAGGACTAAAGTGACACTGCCGAGAAACTTTTAGGACCTCCGGTGTATTTTTCTCGCCTGGCGATTGGGACCTCGAACATATCTACAAATTTAGTTATGTTGATAAAAATTTAAATTGTAAATGCATGAAAAAAAGAAACAGTTGAGTTAAAAATTCATATTTGTGTTCTTGTGTCCATGTTTAGTCCTTATCAAAGAATGAAAATGAATTCCAAACATGAGGGTGCCAGGAGACGACCCCGAACATTAAGTGTTTTTTAGTTGTGGAAAATGCAAACGAAGTCAGAAAAGAATGAAACTTGGCATGATGCCCACATATCACACCTAGAGGCTAAGGTAAATGTTTGAGAAGGTTCTCAAAAGTTGTGCCGTACATTACTTAGAAAGCAGACAATCTTCAAGGAAAGATCATGGTTTCGAGATGGATCATATCTTGAGTTGTGCCGTGTCATCTTTGAAGGCAAAGCGGCTGCTGCTTTATCCGCTGGCCTTGAATTTTTTGCATGGCAGTGCACGGGCAAGCTCTCGGTGTATGTATCATATCTTGAGTTTGTTGTTGACACGTTTTGTACCTCTACGTGTCAGTTGCATCATTTCACTCCGGGGAGCGTTCCCTCTCTGTAGAGAGGAGATATAGAGGAGAGATGAATACACGCACATGCGATTTTCATTTGTGCTGAGCTGTTTCTCCGGTGCCCCAATCTCAATGACTGCGCGCAAAACCGTCCGAGAGCAAAATTGCTAGACTCACGGACTCGTTTTACTTAATCAACGGACTTTCCTTCCCCCCTTTCACTAATCTTGCCCCCCCCCCTCCCCCCCTGATTTTCAGGGGGGCCAGCGTCCCCTAATGCCCAATTAACGAAACCCACGTCAGTCCAGCCCTGTAAAACGCCCGTGCATGTAGCATTGCTCGTCCGAGAGAGCGTGCCTCCGAAAACCGTGCTCCTTGAGAACCTGATTTTGCATGTGTTTGCGTGAGTCAAACTGTTGAAAAAAAAGAGTTAAATACGCTAGAGGTGCCTCAACTTGTCTTGCACGGTCAGTTTGGTGCCTAAAGTTGTAAAATACATAAAACTGATGCTCGAACTTGTCCAGTCGTGCAAATACGGTGCCTCCATTCATATCCAGACGTACGTCTAGTCCGTGTGGCGTGCCCAACATGGCGGTGGCCCAACAGTCGGTGGCTAAGAGCGGGGAAGTCGCTGGGTGGCCCGCACATTAGGAATTTTAAAGAAAACCTTAAATTTTATTTAATCATGTAGGAAAGTCCTCAAATTTACGGACTGTCTTGCACGCACAGGGTGTTCACCAGGCCATAATGTGCTTAGTAGATATAGACCAGGTCGAACTTTATATATTGCGTTGCTATGCAAAATGTAATTTTGAAGCAGCGGCACATTCTGCCCATTTTTCCGAAGGTCAAAGAAATGGATTTTTACAGCTACAGAACTTCAGACTTTTTTGTTCATGCACACATAGAAGTGTAATATATCCAGGTTTTTTTTTTCAAAATCTGTATTTGTATGTGAGAGATACAAAAAGGACAAATACATCCAAAAATCAGCTAATTTTTGGCCGGATTTTTGTTTTTTTTGCAGGGTATAATATAACAAAATCTCAAACAAAACTTGAAAGTCACTTAGAGCACATGCATACGTTTTTGTGTGAAATTTAAAAAAAAAATTATGAAACTTTTAGCCAGTTTTTAAACTTTCAAGAAAAAACGTGCTCAGTGACCACCTTGCTCCAAATTTCTGCTTTGGTTGCTATGTACCTCTCATATGGGTCTGCACACTTAATTTTCAAGTTCTTTATTTTTATTTTTCATATTATTTTTACCATTTGGAAAAAGAAATGTAATAACAAATTACAATTGCCATAAACTTAAAGAAAGTGTTAGTGCATTTGAAAAATGTTCAACATGTTTCTGGAAAATGTTTCACATGTACTCAAAAATTATAATGCATTTTTGAAAAATGTTCGGCGTCCATTAAAAAAGTTTACAACATGTATTTTCAAAAGAGTTCAACGTGAGTTAAAAAATATTGTGTAAATTATCCTTACATTTCTACAAACACAGTTCACATGTTTGATTCATTTCTAGAATTTAATATTATTCCACAATAATTTTTCAATACAGTTGAATAATTTATCAAATACAATGTTGTCAATTTGTTACTAATTGGGTATTATAGAAATACAATGAAGATAAACAATAATTGTGTGTGTTTGTGGTCTCGAATGAAGAATCATAAATTTAGACAATAATTTCTAATATCAGTTGAATATTTAAATCCACATAAATTAAGTTCTTGTCTAACTCTTCGAAGTACACAATAATGAAAATGAAAAAATATTTAAAATATAAAATATAAAATATTGATAATCGTATTTTTCATATGGGAAAATTTATGTGTTATGAAACAAAACAGGAACTTTGAAAAAATAAAAAAAGATGAAAATTGCAGAGTGATACGTGGATTGTAATAACAGAGCTTCGTAGCTTAGAGTTTAACTCGAAGAATACTCCGGCCGGCTGGCCAGATCGTGCCGTTGTTGAACATGACGTGCCAGGTGGCTTTTTGATTGATTAAATAAAACGTGAGGGCGGTTTTTTAAAAAAATCCCCACGTGCGGGCCACCCAGCGCCTCTTAGCCACGTTTGTACGCCACTCGGGCTAGACGTACGCCCGGAATATGAACGGAGGCACCGTATTTACACAGCCTGATAAGTTCGAGCACCAATTTCAATAAGTTGAGGCACCTTCGGTGTATTTAACTCAAAAAAAAGGTACAACCCGTGGTCTAATGAGAGTTGTCTTTCCGTACTGTTGTCTTGAAGAGAAGTTTGACAGGAGAAAGAACCAAAACAACGACCACAGCGGGAGTCGAACCAACGACCTCAGTCCACACAAAGATGGTCGAAAGCACAACACGTAATCCACTGCGCAAGGCCGGAACCAATGATCTCCAGGAGGTAGTAATAATTGCAAACCGTGCAAGAGATAAATGCAATAGGATATTCACAGATTTCAGGGGGCGCAGAACAATACCATCCTGGTTACCGGTGGTAGATGCGGTAGAAAACTGAATTATAACAGAATGCTTCATTGACATGTCTGGAACTACGATGCAACATGCAAGTAATTAAATTTAAAAAGTAGTACCCCAAGGTGTTCTACAAGGCAGCAAAGAGAAAAATCCTCACATTCTCATTGTCAGCTACAACAAAGGGTGCAAACAGGAAACGTACTAAAAGTTGACTATTAAGAAGACCACTTACCAAGCGGTCAAATCAATTCTCCAGTAAAGCAAGTAGTGATATGAGGCATAAAGATTGCTAAATATCAAGTACAGAGAAGACCATAAGGCGGATTGGCAAATATTTCAGGAGCAAAGTAAAACGACTTGGAGTTGGCCGTTTCCTCTAGGGTTTCCCTAGGGTCTACCCATCCTCCGACGGCGCCGCCGGAGTCCACATAGTTTCTACGTTGATCTCATCGGAACTCGATCGCGGGCAGAACAACAGACGCCCGCGCCACGCTGACACGCGTTTGCATGGAGGAACGCGAAGGCCATAAGGAGACGGCGGGACTAAAGGAAGCGAAAGAGAAGATGCAGGTGGGAGTAGAGAGGCAGGAAGGAGATGGATCGGGGAGCTACCAGGCGGCAACCTTGGGGGTTGAAACTTCGGCGGCGGCGGCGGAGGGCTTGCAGGAGGGCGATCTGAAGGTTGATGATGAGGAGGACTGGGTTCACCGCGGATCTGGGCCAACCCTGGAAGATGCTTTTGATGGTATGAATTTGCATGGAGAAGAGGAAGAAGACCTAGATTTATCAGGTGAGGTTGAGGATCTGATCAGGGAGGTTCGGTGGCTCGCACTTTTTAGGGTTCATACCATGAGGCCCTTTAGCCATGCGGCTCTCTTGAATTCTATGAGGAACGCATGGGCTTGTGCGCAAGGCGTAACTTTCAACATTAAGGGGCCAAACCCATTTTTGGCTCAGGTTCATTGTCTGGGTGACTGGAAGCGTGTGATGGACGGTGGGCCGTGGCAATCCAGAAGAGATCCAGTGATCCTGGTGGAGTATGATGGATTTACAAACGTGGACGAGTATGCCCTAGACATGTATCCATTATGGGCGAGAGTTAAAGGGTTACCGGATGGTTTAACGAGGAAGAAGGAGTTAGCAGAGAAGGTGGCGAAGAAAGTAGGCAATCCACCGTTCACGGTTATCGTTAATGAGGGTAGGATAAATCCCTCGAATCATCTACGAGTCAAAGTGTTTGTTAATGTCAATCAACCTCTGGTTAGGTTTGTCCCAATCATGCTCAAAGAGAGGAAGAAGTACCCGGTCAGCTATGAAAAACTGCCGGACTTCTGCTTCTATTGCGGCTGTATGGGCCATGTGCTTGAGGAGTGCGGGGATGGTACTCATGATTTGGCCTCCTGTGAGTGGGGTGATTGGCTACATTGGGCAAATGAACCGGCTGGAGGTGGTGCTAGAGGTGGAAGGGGAGGTGGTGGTGGAAGAACAGGCGTTGGGAGAGGGGGTGGTCCCTTTAATGGCCCTCCCAGAGGGGGAAGAAGTGGAGATGGAGGTAGAGGGGTCAGAGGGGGAGAAGCAGGAGTTGTAGGTGGAGGAGCAGGAGTTGTGGGAGGGAGCATGGCGGGTAAGGGGAACCTTGGTTCAATTGACATGGACATATCAGTTGGGAATCAATTGTTGTCGGGGGAGGATGGCAGGGGAGCCCGCAAGAGGTTAGTTAGTGAAGATGGCACCATCACAGTGAGGGGTCAACCGCTGCCAAATCTGGTCGGGAAGGTCAATAATACAGTTCTTATGATTGAGAGTGGAGGAGAAACGGTGGAGATAGTGGTACCGGGCCCTTCAAATAGTACTCCGGGGAAACACCCTGTCGTCAAGGGGAGGAAGCAAGGAGTAGGGGAGGAAGAGGGTGAAGATCAAATGACAAATGTGGCGGCCTCCGGCTCGGAGGACCGCCGAGCCCAATGAATCTCCTAAGATGGAACTGCCGGGGAGGGGGGAATACCCCGATAGTTCAAGAGCTGGCGACTCTTTGTCAGTCGCATTCCCCCACTTTGGTGTTTTTGTGTGAAACAAGGCAGAAGGCGGACAAGTTGAAAAGAATCCGAGCGAGGTTGGGCTTGAAGGGTTTTTGCGGCGTGGATAGTAATGGTATGAGCGGCGGTCTGGCTCTATATTGGCATGAATCTTATGACGTCCAAATTCTAGACAAGAAGGAAAGATACATTGATGCCTTGGTGCGAATTCATCCGGATGCTGAGCAATGGAGAGTAACTTGCATGTATGGAGAACCCAGAGTGGAAAATAGACCGGCAATGTGGTCGGCGTTACAAAACCTGAAAACTGTCATTGACCGGCCTGTTTAGTTGTCGGTGATTTTAACGAGGCTATGTGGAACTTTGAGCACATGTCTACCACGCCAAGACCCGAAGCACAAATGGTGGCCTTCAAAGACATGTTGGAGGTGTGTGAGTTGGTTGATCTAGGCTTTATTGGAGTTCCATTCACATATGAAAATAAACGTAGTGGTGCAAGTAATGTCAAAGTCCGGTTGGACAGAGCGGTGGCATCCAATGATTGGAGGAATTTGTTCGCGTACTCGTCGGTTGTTCATATCCCTTCTCCTTGCTCAGATCATATAGCCATTTTGGTAAAGGGGTCAGCTGACCCGGGTCCGACAGGGAAGAGCAACAGAAGATACGAGCTTTTTTGGGAACGGGACCCTATGTTGCCGAACATAATAAAGGAAGCATGAGAGGCTGTAGGCGGCGTTCAGAACGTGGCTCAGTTGCGCGATGCACTATCCAAGACCATGAGCTCATTGGGATTATGGAGTAAAAAAATTGGTAACATCAGGAGAGAGTTAGCAAAGTCTCGGACTCAGTTAGAGGAACTGATGAACATGAACGCAGACAGAGCAGAGATCAGGGTTGTAACAGACAAGATGAACGAACTCCTTTACCAGGAGGAAATGTTATGGCTACAACGGTCAAGAATAACATGGTTGAAAGAAGGCGATAGGAATACCAAATATTTCCAAAGCAAGGCAGGGTGGAGAGCGAGGAAGAATAAAATTCGGGAGCTTACTGATAGCATTGGGGTGGTGCATACAGATAGTGTGGTGATGGGGGAGATGGCGAATGAGTATTTGCAAAATATATTTAAGGCTGATCCAACCATAAACCCGTCTCCAATACTGGACCATGTGGAGGTCAAACTAACTGAGGGTGATAATGCCAGGCTGGTTGCTCCTTTTTCTGATAAGGAGATATCAGATGCTCTTTTCCAAATTGGCCCTTTGAAGGCCCCGGGACCGGATGGTTTTCCGGCTCGTTTTTTCCAGAGAAATTGGAGTACACTCAAGGATGATGTTATTGCTTCGGTAAAGGATTTCTTTCAGACATGCATTATTCCAGAAGGGGTAAACTCAACTTCTATTGTTCTTATCCCTAAAATTGCTAATCCATCAAAGTTGTCTGATTACAGGCCTATCAGCTTATGTAATGTTATTTATAAGGTCATCTCTAAGTGTTTGGTTAACCGGTTGAGGCCTTTATTGGATGACCTTATTTCTCCGGAACAAAGTGCTTTCATCCCAGGAAGGATGATTACAGATAATGCCTTGATAGCCTTTGAGTGTATTCATTACATCAAGCAAGAAAAGGACCCCACAAAAAGCTTCTGTCCTTATAAACTAGATTTGTCAAAATCATATGATCGAGTGGATTGGGTCTACTTGAGGCAGGTGATGCAAAAGTTGGGTTTCTCTCATCGATGGATTGATTGGGTAATGACGTGTGTTACATCGGTGAGGTATTCAGTCAAGTTCAATGGAACCCTCTTGGATTCATTTGCACCGTCGTGTGGCCTTCGGCAAGGTGACCCACTCTCACCATTTTTATTTCTGTTTGTGGCGGATGGACTTTCAACTATTTTGAAAAATAAGGTGAATAGGGGAGAGCTCTCACCGGTGAAAATGTGTAGAAGAGCCCCGGGTATTTCCCACCTTTTGCTCACTGACGATACGTTGCTGTTTTTCGAGGCTTCTAGGAGGCAAGCAGAGTGTGTGAGGGCAGCACTACAAGAGTATGGTGCAGCTACTGGGCAAAAGCTAAACTATGATAAATGCTCAATATTCTTTGGTAATTCATGCCCAACCACACGCCAAGAGCAGATCCGAAATGCCCTGCAGGTCACTAGTGCAGCTTTTGATGAAAGGTATCTTGGCCTCCCGACCCCAGATGGCCGAATGTCCAAAGGCAAATTTCAGAACCTTCAGGCCAGCCTAACAAAACGTCTGATGCAATGGGGGGTGGCCTATTGGCTCAGCCAGGTAGAGAGGTGTTGATTAAATCAGTGGCCCAAGCATTACCTACTTATATTATGGGTGTATTCAAACTTCCGTTTTCAATATGTGATGATTTGACGAGAATGGTGCGGAATTTTTATTGGGGATCTGCAAAAGGGAAGGGGAAGGTTCATTGGAAAAAATGGGACTATCTTCTCCAACCAAAAGACAGGGGAGGTGTGGGCTTTCGAGACTTCGGTTATTTAACCAAGCATTGCTAGCTCGGCAGGCTTGGCGGCTTTTGTCCAATCCGGATAGTCTATGTGCCCAGGTTCTTAAGGCAAAGTACTATCCATATGGCAAGCTAGAGGATACGGTCTTCACAGGGAACGCATCGTCGTCGTGGCAAGCTATTAGTCATGGCCTTGACCCGTTGAAGAGCGGATTGATTTGGAGGGTGGGAAACAGGAGAAATATCAGAGTGTGGAGGGCCAACTGGATCCCGAGGCCGTTCTCCTTCAAGCCGGTCTCGTTGCAGGGCAGATGCTGAATTCGCTTCGTGTCAGATTTTCTTAATGCAAATCGGTCTTGGAAAGTGGAGCTATTGTTGGAAATATGCCCTAGAGGCAATAATAAATGGTTATTATTATATTTCTTTGTTCATGGTAATTGTCTATTATTCATGCTATAATTGTATTGTCCGGAAATCGTAATACATGTGTGAATACATAGACCACAACGTGTCCCTAGTAAGCCTCTAGTTGACTAGCTCGTTGATCAACAGATAGTCATGGTTTCCTGACTATGGACATTGGATGTCATTGATAACGGGATCACATCATTAGGAGAATGATGTGATGGACAAGACCCAATCCTAAGCATAGCATAAAAGATCGTGTAGTTTCGTTTGCTAGAGCTTTTCCAATGTCAAGTATCTTTTCCTTAGACCATGAGATCGTGCAACTCCCGGATACCGTAGGAGTGCTTTGGGTGTGCCAAACGTCACAACGTAACTGGGTGACTATAAAGGTGCACTACGGGTATCTTCGAAAGTGTCTGTTGGGTTGGCACGGATCGAGACTGGGATTTGTCACTCCGTGTGACGGAGAGGTATCTCTGGGCCCACTCGGTAATGCATCATCATAATGAGCTCAATGTGACTAAGGCGTTAGTCACGGGATCATGTATTGCGGTACGAGTAAAGAGACTTGCCGGTAACGAGATTGAACAAAGTATTGGGATACCGACGATCGAATCTCGGGCAAGTAACATACCGATTGACAAAGGGAATTGCATACGGATTGATTGAATCCTCGACACCGTGGTTCATCCGATGAGATCATCGTGGAACATGTGGGAGCCAACATGGGTATCCAGATTCCGCTGTTGGTTATTGACCGGAGAGGCGTCTCGGTCATGTCTGCATGTCTCCCGAACCCGTAGGGTCTACACACTTAAGGTCCGGTGACGCTAGGGTTGTAGAGATATATGTATGCGGAAACCCGAAAGTTGTTCGGAGTCCCGGATGAGATCCCGGACGTCATGAGAGGTTCCGGAATGGTCCGGAGGTGAGGAATTATATATAGGAAGTCAAGTTTCGGCCACCGGGAAAGTTTCGGGGGTTACCGGTATTGTACCGGGACCACCGGAAGGGTCACGGGGGTCCACCGGGTGGGGCCACCTATCCCGGAGGGCCCCGTGGGCTGAAAGTGGAAGGGAACCAGCCCTTAGTGGGCTGGGGCGCCCCCCTTGGGCCTCCCCCCATGCGCCTAGGGTTGGGAACCCTAGGGGGGGAGCTTCCCCCTTGCCTTGGGGGGCAAGGCACCCCTTCCCCCCCACTTGGCCGCCGCCCCCCTTGGAGATCTGATCTCCCAAGGGCTGGCGCCCCCCCCCCCCCAGGGGTCCTATAAATAGTGGGGGGAGGGAGGGCAGCAAACCTACAGCCTTGGGCGCCTCCCTCTCCCCCTGTTACACCTCTCCGTCTCGCAGAAGCTCGGCGTAGCCCTGCCGGAGACCCGCTACATCCACCACCACGCCGTCGTGCTGCTGGATCTCCATCAACCTCTCCTTCCCCCTTGCTGGATCAAGAAGGAGGAGACGTCGCTGCACCGTATGTGTGTTGAACGCGGAGGTGCCGTCCGTTCGGCACTCGGTCATCGGTGATTTGGATCACGGCGAGTACGACTCCGTCATCCACGTTCATTGGAACGCTTCCGCTCGCGATCTACAAGGGTATGTAGATGCACTCCCTTCCCCTCGTTGCTAGTAGACTCCATAGATGCATCTTGGTGAGCGTAGGAAAATTTTAAATTATGCTACGATTCCCAACAGTGGCATCATGAGCCAGGCCTATGCGTAGTTACTATGCACGAGTAGAACACAAAGAAGTTGTGGGTGTTGAGTTTGCCAATTCTTCTTGCCGCTACTAGTCTTTTCTTGTTTCGGCGGCATTGTAGGATGAAGCGGCCCGGACCGACCTTACACGTACGCTTACGTGAGACAGGTTCCACCGATTGACATGCACTAGTTGCATAAGGTGGCTAGCGGGTGTCTGTCTCTCCTACTTTAGTCGGAACGGATTTGATGAAAAGGGTCCTTATGAAGGGTAAATAGAAATTGGCAAATCACGTTGTGGTCATACGTAGGTAAGAAACGTTCTTGCTAGAAACCTACAAACCACGTAAAAACTTGCAACAACAATTAGAGGACGTCTAACTTGTTTTTGCAGCAAGTGATATATGTGATATGATATGGCCAGAAGATGTGATGAATGATATATGTGATGTATGAGATTGATCATATTCTTGTAATAGGAATCACGACTTGCATGTCGATGAGTATGACAACCGGCAGGAGCCATAGGAGTTGTCTTTATTATTTTGTATGACCTGCGTGTCATTGAATAACGCCATGTAAATTACTTTACTTTGTTGCTAAACGAGTTAGCCATAGAAGTAGAAGTAATCGTTGGCGTGACGACTTCATGGAGACACAATGATGGAGATCATGATGATGGAGATCATGGTGTCATGCCAGTGACAAAGATGATCATGGTGCCCCGAAGATGGAGATCAAAGGAGCATAATGATATTGGCCATATCATGTCACTATTTGATTTCATGTGATGTTTATCATGTTTTTGCATCTAATTTGCTTAGAACGACGGTAGCAAGTAGGATGATCCCTTATAATAATTTCAAGAAAGTGTTCACCCTAACTGTGCACCGTTGCGAAGGTTCGTTGTTTCGAAGCACCACGTGATGATCGGGTGTGATAGATTCTAACGTTCGAATACAACGGGTGTTGACGAGCCTAGCATGTACAGACATGGCCTCGGAACACACGCAATACACTTAGGTTGACTTGACGAGCCTAGCATGTACAGACATGGCCTCGGAACACGGAGGACCGAAAGGTCGAGCATGAGTCGTATGGAAGATACGATCAACATGGAGATGTTCACCGATCTTGACTAGTCCGTCTCACGTGATGATCGGACACGGCCTAGTTGAACTCGGATCATGTTACACTTAGATGACTAGAGGGATGTCTATCTGAGTGGGAGTTCATTAAATAATTTGATTAGATGAACTTAATTATCATGAACTTAGTCTAAAATCTTTACACTATGTCTTGCAGATCAAATGGCCAATGTTGTCCTCAATTTCAACGCGTTCCTAGAGAAAACCAAGCTGAAAGATGATGGCAGCAATTATACGGACTGGGTCCGGAACCTGAGGCTCATCCTCATAGTAGCCAAGAAAGATTATGTCTTAGAAGCACCGCTAGGTGAAGCACCAATCCCTGAGAACCAAGATGTTATGAACGCTTGGCAAACACGTGCTGATGATTACTCCCTCGTTCAGTGCGGCATGCTTTACAGCTTAGAACCGGGTCTCCAAAAGCGTTTTGAGAAACATGGAGCATATGAGATGTTCGAGGAGCTGAAAATGGTTTTCCAAGCTCATGCCCGGGTCGAGAGATATGATGTCTCCGACAAGTTCTTCAGCTGTAAAATGGAGGAGAACAGTTCTGTTAGTGAGCACATACTCAGAATGTCTGGGTTGCACAACCGCTTGACTCAGCTGGGAGTTAATCTCCCGGATGACGCGGTCATTGACAGAATCCTCCAGTCGCTTCCACCAAGCTACAAGAGCTTTGTGATGAACTTTAATATGCAGGGGATGGAAAAGACCATTCCTGAGGTATATTCAATGCTGAAATCAGCTGAGGTAGAGATTAGAAAAGAACATCAAGTGTTGATGGTGAATAAAACCACTAAGTTCAAGAAGGGCAAGGGTAAGAAGAACTTCAAGAAGGACGGCAAGGGAGTTGCCGCGCCCGATAAGCCAGTTGCCGGGAAGAAGTCAAAGAATGGACCCAAGCCCGGGACTGAGTGCTTTTATTGCAAGGGAAGTGGTCACTGGAAGCGGAACTGCCCCAAATATTTAGCGGACAAGAAGAAGGCCGGCAACATCCAAGGTATATGTGATATACAAGTAATTGATGTGTACCTTACCAGTACTCGTAGTAGCTCCTGGGTATTTGATACCGGTGCGGTTGCTCATATTTGTAACTCAAAGCAGGAACTACGGAATAAACGGAGACTGGCAAAGGACGAGGTGACGATGCGCGTCGGGAATGGTTCCAAGGTTGATGTGATCGCCGTCGGCACTCTACCTCTGCATCTACCAACGGGATTAGTTTTAAACCTCAATAATTGTTATTTAGTGCCAGCTTTGAGCATGAACATTGTGTCTGGATCTCGTTTAATTCGAGATGGCTACTCATTTAAATCCGAGAATAATGGTTGTTCTATTTATTTGAGAGATATGTTTTATGGTCATGCCCCGCTGGTCAATGGTTTATTTTTGATAAATCTCGAACGTGATGTTACACATGTTCATAGTGTGAATACCAAAAGATGTAAAGTTGATAACGATAGTCCCACATACTTGTGGCACTGCCGCCTTGGTCACATTGGTGTCAAGCGCATGAAGAAGCTCCATGCAGATGGACTTTTGGAGTCTCTTGATTACGAATCATTTGACACGTGCGAACCATGCCTCATGGGTAAGATGACCAAGACTCCGTTCTTCGGAACAATGGAGCGAGCAACCAACTTATTGGAAATCATACATACCGATGTGTGTGGTCCAATGAGTGTTGAGGCTCGCGGAGGATATCGTTATGTTCTCACTCTCACTGATGATTTAAGTAGATATGGATATGTCTACCTGATGAAACACAAGTCTGAAACCTTTGAAAAGTTCAAAGAATTTCAGAGTGAGGTTGAGAATCAACGTGACAGGAGAATAAAATTCCTACGATCAGATCGTGGTGGAGAATATTTAAGTCACGAGTTTGGTGCACACTTAAGGAAATGTGGAATAGTTTCACAACTCACGCCGCCTGGAACACCTCAGAGAAATGGTGTGTCCGAACGTCGTAATCGCACTCTATTGGATATGGTGCGATCTATGATGTCTCTTACCGATTTACCGCTCTCATTTTGGGGTTATGCTTTAGAGACTGCCGCATTCACTTTAAATAGGGCTCCATCGAAATCCGTTGAGACGACACTGTATGAATTATGGTTTGGGAAGAAACCTAAGCTGTCGTTTCTAAAAGTTTGGGGATGCGATGCTTATGTCAAGAAACTTCAACCTGAAAAGCTCGAACCCAAATCGGAAAAATGCGTCTTCATAGGATACCCTAAGGAAACTATTGGGTACACCTTCTACCTCAGATCCGAAGGCAAGATCTTCGTTGCCAAGAACGGGTCCTTTCTAGAGAAGGAGTTTCTCTCGAAAGAATTGAGTGGGAGGAAAGTGGAACTTGATGAGGTGATAGTCACCCCTTCCGAACCGGAAAGTAGCGCAGCGCGGGAAAGTGTTCCTGTGGTGCCTACACCGACTGGGGAGGAAGTTAATGATGATGATCATGAAGCTTCGGATCAAGTTACTGAACTTCGTAGGTCCACAAGGACACGTTCCGCACCAGAGTGGTACGGCAACCCTATCCTGGAAATCATGTTGTTAGACAACGGTGAACCTTCGAACAATGAAGAAGCGATGGCGGGCCCGGATTCCGACAAATGGCTAGAAGCCATGAAACCCGAGATAGAATCCATGTATGAAAACAAAGTATGGACTTTGACTGACTTGCCCGATGAGCGGCGAGCCATAGAAAACAAATGGATCTTTAAGAAGAAGACGGACGCGGATGGTAATGTGACCATCTACAAAGCTCGACTTGTCGCTAAGGGTTATCGACAAGTTCAAGGGGTTGACTACGATGAGACTTTCTCACCCGTAGCGAAGCTGAAGTCCGTCCGAATCATGTTAGCAATTGCCGCATACTATGATTATGAGATATGGCAGATGGACGTCAAAACGGCATTCCTTAACGGCTTCCTTAAGGAAGAGTTGTATATGATGCAGCCGGAAGGTTTTGTCGATCCTAAGAATGCTATCAAAGTGTGTAAGCTCCAGCGCTCAATCTATGGGCTGGTGCAAGCATCTCGGAGTTGGAACATTCGCTTTGATGAGATGATCAAAGCGTTTGGGTTTACACAGACTTATGGAGAAGCCTGTGTTTACAAGAAAGTGAGTGGGAGCTCTGTAGCATTTCTCATATTATATGTGGATGACATATTATTGATGGGAAATGATATAGAATTCTCGGAAAGTATAAAGGCCTATTTGAATAAGTGTTTTTCAATGAAGGACCTTGGAGAAGCTGCTTATATATTAGGCATCAAGATCGATAGAGATAGATCGAGACGCCTCATTGGTCTTTCACAGAGTACATACCTTGATAAGATATTGAAGAAGTTCAGTATGGATCAGTCCAAGAAGGGGTTCTTGCCTGTATTGCAAAGTGTGCAATTGAGCACGGCTCAATGCCCGACCACGGCAGAAGATATAGAAGAGATGAGTGTCATCCCCTATGCCTCGGCCATAGGGTCTATTATGTATGCCATGCTGTGTACCAGACCTGATGTAAACCTTGTCGTAAGTTTGGTAGGAAGGTACCAAAGTAATCCCGGCAAGGAACACTGGACAGCGGTCAAGAATATCCTGAAGTACCTGAAGAGGACTAAGAATATGTTTCTCGTTTATGGAGGTGACGAAGAGCTCGTCGTAAAGGGTTACGTCGATGCTAGCTTCGACACAGATCTGGATGACTCGAAGTCACAGACCGGATACGTGTATATTTTGAACGGAGGAGCAGTAAGCTGTTGCAGTTGCAAGCAAAGCGTCGTGGCGGGATCTACATGTGAAGCGGAGTACATGGCAGCCTCGGAGGCAGCACAGGAAGCAGTCTGGATGAAGGAGTTCATTACCGACCTAGGGGTGATTCCCAATGCGTTGGGCCCAATGACTCTATTCTGTGACAACACTGGAGCTATTGCCCTTGCAAAGGAGCCCAGGTTTCACAGGAAGACCAGGCATATCAAGCGTCGTTTCAACTCCATTCGTGAAAGTGTTCAAAATGGAGACATAGATATTTGTAAAGTACACACGGACCTGAATGTAGCAGATCCGTTGACTAAACCTCTCCCTAGGGCAAAACATGATCAACACCAGGACGCAATGGGTGTTCGATTCATCACAATGTAACTAGATTATTGACTCTAGTGCAAGTGGGAGACTGTTGGAAATATGCCCTAGAGGCAATAATAAATGGTTATTATTATATTTCTTTGTTCATGGTAATTGTCTATTATTCATGCTATAATTGTATTGTCCGGAAATCGTAATACATGTGTGAATACATAGACCACAACGTGTCCCTAGTAAGCCTCTAGTTGACTAGCTCGTTGATCAACAGATAGTCATGGTTTCCTGACTATGGACATTGGATGTCATTGATAACGGGATCACATCATTAGGAGAATGATGTGATGGACAAGACCCAATCCTAAGCATAGCATAAAAGATCGTGTAGTTTCGTTTGCTAGAGCTTTTCCAATGTCAAGTATCTTTTCCTTAGACCATGAGATCGTGCAACTCCCGGATACCGTAGGAGTGCTTTGGGTGTGCCAAACGTCACAACGTAACTGGGTGACTATAAAGGTGCACTACGGGTATCTCCGAAAGTGTCTGTTGGGTTGGCACGGATCGAGACTGGGATTTGTCACTCCGTGTGACGGAGAGGTATCTCTGGGCCCACTCGGTAATGCATCATCATAATGAGCTCAATGTGACTAAGGCGTTAGTCACGGGATCATGCATTGCGGTACGAGTAAAGAGACTTGCCGGTAACGAGATTGAACAAAGTATTGGGATACCGACGATCGAATCTCGGGCAAGTAACATACCGATTGACAAAGGGAATTGCATACGGATTGATTGAATCCTCGACACCGTGGTTCATCCGATGAGATCATCGTGGAACATGTGGGAGCCAACATGGGTATCCAGATCCCACTGTTGGTTATTGACCGGAGAGGCGTCTCGGTCATGTCTGCATGTCTCCCGAACCCGTAGGGTCTACACACTTAAGGTCCGGTGATGCTAGGGTTGTAGAGATATATGTATGTGGAAACCCGAAAGTTGTTCGGAGTCCCGGATGAGATCCCGGACGTCACGAGAGGTTCCGGAATGGTCCGGAGGTGAAGAATTATATATAGGAAGTCAAGTTTCGGCCACCGGGAAAGTTTCGGGGGTTACCGGTATTGTACCGGGACCACCGGAAGGGTCACGGGGGTCCACCGGGTGGGGCCACCTATCCCGGAGGGCCCCGTGGGCTGAAAGTGGAAGGGAACCAGCCCTTAGTGGGCTGGGGCGCCCCCCTTGGGCCTCCCCCCATGCGCCTAGGGTTGGGAACCCTAGGGGGGAGCTTCCCCCTTGCCTTGGGGGGCAAGGCACCCCTTCCCCCCCACTTGGCCGCCGCCCCCCTTGGAGATCTGATCTCCCAAGGGCTGGCGCCCCCCCACCAGGGGTCCTGTAAATAGTGGGGGGGAGGGAGGGCAGCAAACCTACAGCCTTGGGCGCCTCCCTCTCCCCCTGTTACACCTCTCCGTCTCGCAGAAGCTCGGCGTAGCCCTGCCGGAGACCCGCTACATCCACCACCACGCCGTCGTGCTGCTGGATCTCCATCAACCTCTCCTTCCCCCTTGCTGGATCAAGAAGGAGGAGACGTCGCTGCACCGTACATGTGTTGAACGCGGAGGTGCCGTCCGTTCGGCACTCGGTCATCGGTGATTTGGATCACGGCGAGTACGACTCCGTCATCCACGTTCATTGGAACGCTTCCGCTCGCGATCTACAAGGGTATGTAGATGCACTCCCTTCCCCTCGTTGCTAGTAGACTCCATAGATGCATCTTGGTGAGCGTAGGAAAATTTTAAATTATGATACGATTCCCAACAGCTATTACAAAAGTATTTTCTGCCGGCTGATGTGATTGAGATTTTGAAGATTCGAGCTTCACCAAGGTTGGATGAGGATGTGATTGCATGGGCCCCTGGGAGACATGGAGTTTTTTCTGTAAAGTCGGCATATCAGTTTGCGCTTCAGGAATTGTACGGAGCGAGCACAGCCTCGTCCAGTAACTCGGCTTCAGGAGGAAGGAGTTGTTGGAAGCTTATTTGGAACAGTGCAGTTCCTCCAACGATCCGTAACTTTGCATGGCGTCTGGCGACGGATGCTCTTCCTACGTGGAAGAACAAGAACAAAAGAGGGCTTGAGCTTGTGAGCGGCTGTCCGATTTGCGGTATAGAGATAGAGGACAATTTCCACCCTTTTCTGAGATGTCAGCGGGGGAGGGATCTGTATAAGGAGATGGCGAAGGTATGGAGGTTGCCGGTGATCGAATCCTTTGTGCCCAATGGGAGGGAATGGCTTCTCCATGCGCTGGACTCCCTAAGTGAGCTTGATCGGTGCAAGGTTTTGCTCATTTTCTGGAGAAGTTGGTACGTGCGGAATGAAATCATACATCATAAACCAGCCCCGGACATGGATGTATCCGTGAATTTCCTGAGAAGATATTTGGATGAATTAGTGGGGATCAAAATGAACCATGGTATGGATGTGGCTAAAGGTAAGGGATACCTGACTTTTGATCACACTAGAGAAGTGAGGGAGATTCAGAGTGCTGGCCCAGTGTGTAAGTGGCAACCCCCCGCCGAGGGCTGGGTAAAACTAAACACGGACAGGTCCTTTGTTGATAGTGATCTTGCGGGCACTGGTATGATTCTCCGAAACTCCAGTGGAGGGATTATTTTTTCGGCATGCAGATCGCTATTTTCTTGCAGAGATGTGGTTGAAGCAGAACTAGGTGCAATCATGGAAGGTTTATCGCTGGCTATACAACGCTCCGATTTGCCTATTGTTATCGAATCGGATTCCAACTTGGCAGTGTCTATGGTATCCTCTGGCGAAGTTGATCGTTCAATTTATGCTGCTTTGGTTAATGAAATAAGACTGCTGATGCGTCTTAGACAAACTTGTGTTACTCATATTATGAGAGTCCAGAATAAAGCTAGTGATAGTTTGGCTAGGTTTGCTCGATTTGAGGGGCGAACTATGACTTGGCTGGGATCTGGGCCAGAGGAGGTATTGGGTATATCCCTTGATGATTGTAAAGACATTGATATTTGAGTAATACAAGTGTTCTCGCAAAAAAAAGTAAAACAACTTGGTAACTGTAGCATCAACACAATCAGTAGCCCCTTCAGCCCGAAAGGTCATCGAAACAAGAATCCTATTGTTAGATTGTGGAGTAAAAAGGAGCCTTCTCAGGATGTTTGCACTCTGAGCCATTGGATTGGCTGTCTAAACAAATCCAGGCCGTTGGATTCTTGATGGATGATCCTTGCCGTTGTCTCGAAACTGATGTTACAACCAATTAATAGTGTTGCTTCTTTCTTACTTCTGGTTTTTTTCCTTATCTCGCTGACTGGTGAGCCGCGCCCTGGGTGGTCCACCACGATCAGTGACTCGGGAGCCCTCTGCGACCGGTGGGGGTTCAAATGGGCGCGGGTTCATGCCACCGCCTGTAAAATTGGGTGGCCGGCGAGGGCAATTTCGTCACTCCATGTTATTGCCCTCGTGTGGTGTTGGAGAACGTAGTAATTTCAAAATTTTCCTACGCACACACAGGATCATGGTGATCCATGCAACGAGAGGGGAGTGTGTGTCCACGTACCCTCGTAGACCCAAAGCGGAAGCGTTATGACAACGCGGTTGATGTAGTCGTACGTCTTCACGATCCGACCGATCCAAGTACCGAACGCACGACACCTCCGAGTTCTGCACACGTTCAGCTCGATGATGTCCCATGAACTCCGATCCAGCAAAGCTTTGCAGGAGAGTTCCGTCAGCACGACGGCGTGATGACGGTGTTGATGATGCTACCGACGCAGGGCTTCGCCTAAGCACCACTACGATATGACCGAGGTGGAATATGGTGGAGGGGGGCACCGCACACGGCTAAGAGATCAAGAGAACAATTGTTGTGTCTATGGGGTGCCCCCTGGCCACGTATATAAATGAGTGGAGGAGGGGGGAGAGGGCCGGCCCCTATGGCGCGCCCTGGAGGAGTCCTACTCCCACCGGGAGTAGGATTCCCCCCCCCCTTCCAAGTAGTAGGAGTTAAGGAATGGGAAGAGAGAAGAGAAGGAAGGAGGGGGCGCAGCCCCTCCCCCTAGTCCAATTCGGACTAGGCCTTGGGGGGCGCGCAGCCACTCCTCTCTCTCTCTTTCCCCTAAAGCCCAATAAGGCCCATATACTCCCCAGCGAATTCCCGTAACTCTCCGGTACTCCGAAAAATACCCGAATCAATCGGAACCTTTCCGATGTCCGAATATAGTCGTCCAATATATCGATCTTTATGTCTCGACCATTTCGAAAATCCTCATCATGTCCCCGATCTCATCTGGGACTCTGAACTACCTTCGGTACATCAAAACACATAAACTCATAATACCGATCATCACCGAACGTTAAGCCTGCGGACCCTACGGGTTCGAGAACTATATAGACATGACCGAGACACGTTTCCGGTCAATTACCAATAGCGGAACCTGGATGCTCATATTGGCTCCCACATATTCCACGAAGATCTTTATCGGTCAAACCGCATAACAACATACGTTGTTCCCTTTGTCATCGGTATGTTACTTGCCCGAGATTCGATCGTCGGTATCTCAATACCTAGTTCAATCTCGTTACCGGCAAGTCTCTTTATTCGTTCCGTAATGCATCATCCCGCAACTAACTTATTAGTCACATTGCTTGCAAGGCTTATAGTGATGTGCATTACCGAGAGGGCCCAGAGATACCTCTCCGACAATCAGAGTGACAAATCCTAATCTCGAAATACACCAACTCAACAAGTACCTTCGGAGACACCTGTAGAGCACCTTTATAATCACCCAGTTACGTTGTGACGTTTGGTAGCACACAAAGTGTTCCTCCGGAAATCGGGAGTTGTATAATCCCATAGTCATAGGAACATGTATAAGTCATGAAGAAAGCAATAGCAACATACTAAACGATCAAGTGCTAAGCTAACGGAATGGGTCAAGTCAATCACATTATTCTCTAATGATATGATCCCGTTAATCAAATGACAACTCATTTCTATGGCTAGGAAACTTAACCATCTTTGATTCAACGAGCTAGTCAAGTAGAGGCATACTAGTGACACTCTGTTTGTCTATGTATTCACAAATGTATCAAGTTTCCGGTTTATACAATTCTAGCATGAATAATAAACATTTATCATGAAATAAGGAAATAAATAATAACTTTACTATTGCCTCTAGGGCATATTTCCTTCAGTCTCCCACTTGCACTAGAGTGAATAATCTAGTTCACATCGCCATGTGATTTAACACCAATAGTTCACATCACCATGTGATTAACGCCCATAGTTCACATTGTCATGTGACCAACACCCAAAGGGTTTACTAGAGTCAATAATCTAGTTCACATCGCTATGTGATTAACACCCAAAGAGTACTAAGGTGTGATCATGTTTTGTTTGTGAGAAGAGTTTAGTCAATGGGTCTGCCAAATTCAGATCCGTATGTATCTTGCAAATTTCTATGTCAACAATGCTCTGCATGGAGCTACTCTAGCTAATTGCTCCCACTTTCAATATGTATCCAGACTGAGATTTAGAGTCATCCGGATCAGTGCCAAAACTTGCATCGACGTAACCCTTTACGATGAACTTTTTGTCACCTCCATAACCGAAAAACATATCCTTATTCCACTAATGATAATTTTGACCAATGTCCAATGATCTACTCCTAGATCACTATTGTACTCCCTTGCCAAACTCAGGGCAGGGTATACAATAGGTCTGGTACACAGCATGGCATACTTTATAGAACCTATAGCTGAGGCATAGGGAATGACTTTGATTCTCTCTCTATCTTCTTCCGTGGTCGGATTTTGAGTCTTACTCAACTTCACACCTTGCAACACAGGCAAGAACTCTTTCTTTGGCTGTTCCATTTTGAACTACTTCAAAAACTTTTCAAGGTATGTACTCATTGGAAAAATTTATCAAGCGTCTTGATCTATCTCTATATATCTTGATGCTCAATATGTAAGCAGCTTCACCGAGGTCTTTATTTGAAAAACTCCTTTCAAATACTCCTTTATGCTTTCCAGAAAATTCTACATTATTTCTGATTCACATATACTTATCAGAAATGTTGTAGTGCTCCCACTCACTTTCTTGTAAATACAGGCTTTACCGCAAGTCTGTATAAAACTATATGCTTTGATCAACTCATCAAAGCGTATATTCCAACTCCGAGATGCTTGCACCGGTCCATAGATGGATCGCTGGAGCTTGCACATTTTGTTAGCACCTTTAGGATCGACAAAACCTTCTGGTTGCATCATATACAACTCTTCTTTAAGAAATCCATTAAGGAATGTAGTTTTGACATCCATTTGCCAGATTTCATAAAATGTGGCAATTTGCTAACATGATTCGGACAGACTTAAGCATCGCTACGAGTGAGAAAATCTCATCGTAGTCAACACCTTGAACTTTGTCAAAACCTTTTTTCGACAAGTCTAGCTTTGTAGATAGTAACACTACTATCAGCGTTCGTCTTCCTCTTGAAGATCCATTTATTTTCTTTGGCTTGCCGATCATCGGGCAAGTCAACCAAAGTCCACACTTTGTTCTCATACATGGATCCCATCTCAAATTTCATGGCCTCAAGCCATTTCGCGGAATCTGGGCTCATCATCGCTTCCTCATAGGTCGTAGGTTCGTCATGGTCAAGTAACATGACCTTCAGAATAGGATTACCGTGCCACTCTGGTGCGGATCTCACTCTGGTTGACCTACGAGGTTCGGTAGTAACATGATCTGAAGTTAAATGATCATCATCATTAGCCAGATTTCTGTGATGAACTACTTTCCAATAAGGGAGCAGGTACAGTTACCTCATCAAGTTCTACTTTCCTCCCACTCACTTCTTTCGAGAGAAACTCCTTCTCTAGAAAGGATCCATTCTCAGCAACGAATATCTTGCCTTCGGATCTATGATAGAAGGTGTACCCAACAGTTTTTTTGGGTATCCTATGAAGATTCACTTCTCCGATTTCGGTTCGAGCTTATCATGTTGAAACTTTTTCATATAAGCATTGCAGTCCCAAACTTTAAGAAACGACAGCTTAGGTTTCTTGCCAAACCACAGTTCATACGGTGTCATCCCCACGGATTTAGATGGTGCCCTATTTACCGTGAATGTAGCTGTCTCTAATGCATAACCCCAAAACGATAGTGGTAGATCGGTAAGAGACATCATAGATCGCACCATATCTAATAAAGTATGGTTATGACGTTCGGACACACCATTATGCTGTGGTGTTCCAGGTGGCATGAGTTTGTGAAACTATTCCACATTGTTTTAATTGAAGGCCAAACTCGTAACTCAAATATTTGCCTCTACGATCACATCGTAGAAACTTTATTTTCTTGTTACGATGATTCTCTACTTCACACTGAAATTCTTTGAACTTTTCAAATGTTTCAGACTTATGTTTCATCAAGTAGATATACCCATATCTGCTCAAATCATCTGTGAAGGTCAGAAAACAATGATACCCGCCGTGAGCCTCAACACTCATTGGACCGCATACATCGATATGTATTATTTCCAAGAAGTTAGTGGCTCGCTCCATTGTTCCGGAGAACGGAGTCTTAGTCATCTTGTCCATGAGGCATGGTTCGCAAGCATCAACTGATTCATAATCAAGTGATTCCAAAAACCCATCAACATGTATTTTCTTCACGTGCTTTACACCAATATGACCTAAACGGCAGTGCCACAAATAAGTTGCACTATCATTATTAACTTTGCATATTTTGGCTTTAATATTATGAATATGTGTATCACTACGATCGAGATCCAACAAACTATTTTCATTGGGTGTATGACCATCGAAGGTTTTATTCATGTAAATAGAACAATAATTATTCTCTGACTTTAAATGAATAACCATATTGCAATAAACTTGATCAAATCATATTCATGCTCAACGCAAACACCAAATAACATTTATTTAGGTTCAACACTAATCCCGAAAGTATAGGGAGTGTGCGATGATGATCATATCAATCTTGGAACTACTTCCAACACACATCGTCACCTCGCCCTTAACTAGTTTCTGTTCATTCTGCAACTCCCGTTTCGAGTTACTACTCTTAGCAACTGAACTAGTATCAAATGCCGAGGGGTTGCTATAAACACTAGTAAAGTACACATCAATAACATGTATATCAAATATACCTTTATCACTTTGCCATCCTTCTTATCCGCCAAGTATCTAGGGGCAGTTCCACTTCCAGTGACTATTTCTTTTGCAGTAGAAGCAGTCAGTTTCAGGCTTGGGTCTAGCTTTGGGCTTCTTCACGGGAGCGGCAACTTGCTTGCCGTTCTTTTGAAGTTCCCCTTTCTACCCTTTGCCCTTTTCTTAAAACTAGTGGTCTTGTCAACCATCAACACTTGATACTTTTCTTGATTTCTACCTTCATCGATTTTAGAATCACGAAGAGCTTGGGAATCGTTTCTGTTATCCCTTGCATATTATAGTTCATCACAAAGTTCTAGTAACTTGGTGATAGTGACTAGAGAACTCTGTCAATCACTATCTTATCTGAAAGATTAACTCCCACTTGTAGTACTCAGACATTCCGAGCACATGCTCACTATATGAGCTAGTCTCCTTCATCTTGTAGGCAAAGTACTTGTCAAAGGTCTCATACCTTTCTACATGGGCATGAGTCTGAAATATTAATTTCAACTCTTGGAACATCTCATATGCTCCGTGGCGTTCAAAACGTCTTTGAAGCCCCGATTCTAAGCCGTAAAGCATGGTGCACTAAACTATCAAGTAGTCATCATATCGACCTTGCCAAACGTTCATAACGTCTGCATCTGCTCCTGCAATCAGTCTGTCACCTAGCGGTGCATCAAGGACATAATTCTTCTGTGCAGCAATGAGGATAATCCTCAGATCATGGATCCAATCCGCATCATTGCTACTAACATTTTTCAACTTAGTTTTCTCTAGGAACATATCAAAAATAAATCAGGGGAGCTAATGCGAGCTATTGATCTACAACATAGATATGCTAATATTATCAGGACTAAATTCATGATAAATTAAAGTACAATTAATCATATTACTTAAGAACTCCCTCTTAGATAGACATCTCTCTTATCATCTAAGTGATCACGTGATCCAAATCAACTAAACCATGTGCGATCATCACGTGAGATGGAGTAGTTTTCAATGGTGAACATCACTATGTTGATCATATCTACTATATGATTCACGCTCGACCTTTCGGTCTCAGTATTCCGAGGCCATATCTGCATATGCTAGGCTCGTCAAGTTTAACCTGAGTATTCCGCGTGTGCAAAACTGTCTTGCACCCGTTGTATTTGAACGTAGAGCTTATCACACCCGATCATCACGTGGTGTCTCAGCACGAAGAACTTTCGCAACGGTGCATACTCAGGGAGAACACTTATACATTGAAATTTAGTGAGAGATCATCTTATAATACTACCGTCGATCTAAGAAAAATAAGATGCATAAAAGATAAACATCACATGCAATCAATATAAGTGATATGATATGGCCATCATCATCTTGTGCTTGTGATCTCCATCTCCGAAGCACCGTCATGATCACCATCGTCACCGGCGCGACACCTTGATCTCCATCGTAGCATCGTTGTCGTCTCGCCAACTATTGCTTCTACGACTATCGCTACCGCTTAGTGATAAAGTAAAGCAATTACAGGGCGATTGCATTGCATACAATAAAGCGACAACCATATGGCTCCTGCCAGTTGCCGATAACTCGGTTACAAAACATGACCATCTCATACAATAAAATATAGCATCATGTCTTGACCATATCACGTCTTTGAAATCCCGATTCCAAGCCGTTAAGCATGGTGCACTAAACTATCAAGTAGTCATCATATTGAGCTAGCCAAACGTTTATAACGTCTGCATCTGCTCCTGCAATAGGTCTGTCACCTAGCGGTGCATCAAGGACATTATTCTTCTATGCAGCAATGAGGATAAACCTCAGATCACGGATCCAATCCGCATCATTGCTACTAACATCTTTCAACTTAGTTTTCTCTAGGAACATATAAAAAATAAACGGGGAGCAACATCGTGAGCTATTGATCTACAACATAGATATGCTAATACTACCAGGACTAAGTTCATGATAAATTAAAGTTCAGTTAATCAAATTATTAAAGAACTCCCACTTAGATAGACATCTCTCTGATCATCTAAGTGATCACGTGATCCAAATCAACTAAACCATAACCGATCATCACGTGAAATGGAGTAGCTTTCAATGGTGAACATCACTCTGTTGATCATATCTACTATATGATTCACGCTCGACCTTTCGGTCTCAGTGTTCCGAGGCCATATCTGCATATGCTAGGCTCGTCAAGTTTAACCTGAGTATTCTGCGTGTGCAAAACTGGCTTGCACCCGTTGTAGATGGACGTAGAGCTTATCACACCCGATCATCACGTGGTGTCTGAGCACGAAGAACTTTCGCAACGGTGCATACTCAGGGAGAACACTTATACTTTGATAATTTAGTGAGGGATCATCTTATAATGCTACCGTCAATCAAAGCAAAATAAGATGCATAAAAGATAAACATCACATGCAATCAATATAAGTGATATGATATGGCCATCATCATCTTGTGCTTGTGATCTCCATCTCCGAGGCACCGTCATGATCACCATCGTCACCGGCGCGACACCTTGATCTCCATCGTAGCATCGTTGTCGTCTCGCCAACTATTGCTTCTACGACTATCGCTACCGCTTAGTGATAAAGTAAAGCAATTACAGGGCGATTGCATTGCATACAATAAAGCGACAACCATATGGCTCCTGCCAGTTGCCAATAACTCGGTTACAAAACATGATCATCTAATACAATAAAATATAGCATCATGTCTTGACCATATCACATCACAACATGCCCTGCAAAAATAAGTTAGACATCCTCTACTTTGTAGTTGCAAGTTTTACGTGGCTGCTACGGGCTGAGCAAGAACCGTTCTTACCTACGCATCAAAACCACAACGATAGTTCGTCAAGTTAGTGATGTTTTAACCTTCTCAAGGACCGGGCTTAGCCACACTCAGTTCAACTAAAGTTGGAGTAACTGACACCCGCCAGCCACCTGTGTGCAAAGCACGTCGGTAGAACCAGTCTCGCGTAAGCGTACGCGTAATGTCGGTCCGGGCCGCTTCATCCAACAATACCGCCGAACCAAAGTATGACATGTTGGTAAGCAGTATGACTTGTATCGCCCATAACTCACTTGTGTTCTACTCGTGCATATAACATCTACGCATAAACCTGGCTCGGATGCCACTGTTCGGGAACGTAGTAATTTCAAAATTTTCCTACGCACACACAGGATCATGGTGATCCATAGCAACGAGAGGGGAGAGTGTGTCCATGTACCCTCGTAGACCGAAAGTGGAAGCGTTATGTCAACTCAGTTGATGTAGTCGTACGTCTTCACGATCCGACCGATCCAAGTACCGAACGCACGGCACCTCCGAGTTCTGCACACGTTCAACTCGATGACGTCCCACGAACTGCGATCCAGCAGAGCTTTGCAGGAGAGTTCCGTCAGCACGACGGCGTGATGACGGTGTTGATGATGCTACCGACGCAGGGCTTCGCCTAAGCACCGCTACGATATGACCGAGGTGGAATATGGTGGAGGGGGGCACCGCACACGGCTAAGAGATCAAGAGATCAATTGTTGTGTCTATGGGGTGCCCCCTGGCCACGTATATAAAGGAGTGGAGGAGGGGGAGAGGGTCGGCCCCTATGGTGCGCCCTGGAGGAGTCCTACTCCCACGGGGAGTAGGATTCCCCCCCTTCCAAGTAGTAGGAGTAGGAGTCAAGGAAAGGGAAGAGAGAAGAGAAGGAAGGAGAGGGCGCAGCCCCTCCCCCTAGTCCAATTCGGACTAGGCCTTGGGGGGCCGCGCAGCCTCTCCTCTCTCTTTCCCCTAAAGCCCAATAAGGCCCATATACTCCCTGGCGAATTCCCGTAACTCTCCGGTACTCCGAAAAATACCCGAATCACTCGGAACCTTTCTGATGTCCGAATATAGTCGTCCAATATATCGATCTTTACGTCTCGACCATTTCGAGACTCCTCTTCATGTCCCCGATCTCATCCGGGACTCCGAACTACCTTCGGTACATCAAAACACATAAACTCATAATACCGATCGTCACCGAACGTTAAGCGTGCGGACCCTACGGGTTCGAGTACTATGTAGACATGACCGAGACATGTTTCCGGTCAATAATCAATAGCGGAACCTGGATGCTCATATTGGCTCCCATATATTCTACGAAGATCTTTATCGGTCAAACCGCATAACAACATACGTTGTTCCCTTTGTCATCGGTATGTTACTTGCCCGAGATTCGATCGTCGGTATCTCAATACCTAGTTCAATCTCGTTACCGGCAAGTCTCTTTACTCGTTCTGTAATGCATCATCCCGCAACTAACTTATTAGTCACATGGCTTGCAAGGCTTATAGTGATGTGCATTACCGAGAGGGCCCAGAGATACCTCTCCGACAATCGGAGTGACAAATCATAATCTTGAAATACACCAACTCAACAAGTACCTTCAGAGACACCTGTAGAGCACCTTTATAATCACCCAGTTACGTTGTGACGTTTGGTAGCACACAAAGTGTTCCTCCGGTAATCGGAAGTTGTATAATCTCATAGTCATAGGAACATGTATAAGTCATGAAGAAAGCAATAGCAACATACTAAACGATCAAGTGCTAAGCTAACGGAATGGGTCAAGTCAATCACATCATTCTCTAATGATGTGATCCCGTTAATCAAATGACAACTCATGTCTATGGCTAGGAAACTTAACCATCTTTGATTCAACGAGCTAGTCAAGTAGAGGCATACTAGTGACACTCTGTTTGCCTATGTATTCACACATGTATCAAGTTTCCGGTTAATACAATTATAGCATAAATAATAAACATTTATCATGAAATAAGGAAATAAATAATAACTTTATTATTGCCTCTAGGGCATATTTCGTTCATGTGGCGCTTCGTGTGTGGCTGGTCCATGCGTAAAGGCGACAAAGTGATTGTATCGAAGAAACCCTAGCCCACAACAGCGTTCCTCTGCCTTCCCTCCCTCTAGGCTGAGCCACCACCTCTCTGCTCCTCCCCACGGGATCCTACTGCCGACGATCAAGTCTTGGCGAGCAACCGACGACGATGGATAAGGAGATCTAGCGCGAGCCGCTGCCGCCACATCTCCTCCCCCTCCAGTGCATCATCCCCCGATCTCCCGTGCTCCTCCTCCGCCCCGCTCCCCTGCCTGGCGGCGCTCCCTACATCCGTCGCGGCGTCTTCTCCTCCCCTACCGTCGATGGAAGGAGAAAGGAGGAGGAAGTGGCGGAACAGGCTTGGGGCAGCAATCTCACGAAATGATATCGACGGCAAAAATAAGATCAGAGCGTCGAATATAGAAGACACGAAGGAGGAAAGGAAAATGCACCGCCTGGCCACGGCTGGTCGACAAGCGAGGACAGATCAATCTGATCTCCACGCTCTGTCTATCTCCGTTTGCCTAGATCATATCAATCTGGTCGCCACACTATGTCTATCTCCGATTGTCTGTTTGCCAACAAATTTCATGGAGAGATGCAGATCAAGCTCATGGAGAATGATGAACATTCCTGCCTCGAGAATCCAGATCGGTTATGATAGAGGCGTGAGGATTTACAGCTCGGCCAGATCGTTCTTTCTTGTTTGCAATCACGCAATAAGAGGGAGCATATTAAAAAACCTCATATAAATAAGATAAGATGCACGTGAGAAAAAAATAGTGTATGTCATAGATGGGTAATTTAGTTCATCTTTAATGTAAATAGATAGTGGTTGAGATCCAACAGCTGCGGTTTTTTAAGATATTAAATCGAGGTCCGGATGTTTCTGATTAACGCGAGAATTTCTATTTCCCTATTTTTGAACCGTAATTTTCTTTTATATACTCCCTTCATTCCAAAAAATAGTGTGCCCGCGCTTTCGGAGGTCCAACTTTGACCATAAATTTAACCAACGAGACCGACTGCGGCGGGAGAAAAAATTATATAATTGAAAACTTCTTTTGGATACGAATTCACTGGTATAACTTTTGCTCCCGCCGCAGTAAGTCTCGTTGGTTAAATACTTAAATTTATGGTCAAAGTTGAAGCACGGAAATAGAGGAATCACTATATTTTGAAACGGAGGGAGTAGTATATAATAGATATACGCTCCAAATACTTGACTCTATTTTAACTCTTCATGAATAGTTAACCATGTATAATATGCAAAATAGATAATGTTTTTGAATATAAGTCATGAGTAAATAATATACAGATGTGAATATTTATAGATATTAAGTTAATGTTTGTATTCACCACTTCAAAGTTTAAATATCCGCGTGTGTATAATTCTTTTGTATTCATTAAACATTGTATCTAATATACATTTAATTGTTCATATTAACTAAATATTTTATATATAATATACGGGTATATATGTCAGTGATTTTATTTACATAATATTGATAACACATATATATTGGAACATGATTTTTATTACATACATTGTTAAAATATCTTATAAATATAGCTTGTGTAAAATGGGCCGCAATATCTGCAGCCCATTTAAGCTCGACATGAGTCCTTGCTAAATATTTATATGGTTGTTATTACACTCAAAAAAAATTATATGGTTGTTATCAGTACTGACTCTATCAATGAGTAGGGTTGAGTGGTTAGCTTGTTTGTTTTGGTAGCCCCTGGTCGTGGTTCGAAACCTGCACGAAATGTTTTTCTGTAAATATTGACAGACGGGACCCATTCGGCATAGAGAAAAAAAATGCTACGTCCATAGGGTCTTTTTTGTCAAAAAAATATATTTATCCTGGCTGACCGCGGACCCCATGCGCCTAGGCAACACAGATTCTGTATATAAAAACGGGATAAGCATCCATATACACCGCAACTTTTAACACCAAAGTGATCATTTACGCCAAGTTTCAGCACCACCGATGTAACTGACTCGTAAACTAATGTTGTAAAGTTTTCCTAGTCGGTGGCCCGCCGAATTTTACTCGCAGCAGGAGAGAAGTGCTAGTCAATTTCTGGTGGCCCTACTTTTGCTCGGCCGCCGCACATAGGAAGGGACGAGAGCGTGAGTGAGAGTTCGGCGCCAAACACGAGAAAGAACAATGTGGTGGGGTAGCGGCCCCCACATGCGTGGACTGGATGCGAGTCCTTTCTGCACGCAACTTGTGGGATCATGTTGACGCGTAGGATCAGCTTGGTTTGTCTATCCACATGCATGCATATCTCCCCGTCGTCATCCCGTGTACGCGTCGCCATTGAAAACCGTGTGCTGACTGCTGAGGTCGCACCCCAACATGCTCCGGAGCCCACCCTATAAAGAGACGCAGACGCGCATGTCGACCCAGACATCGGCAAATAATTCCACGGTCCATTGGTGCCAGCAAAGATGGCACGAGTCCTCCTCCTCGTCCTGGCCGCCTCGCTCGCTGCGCTGGCGTCGTCCAAAGGTCTTCCGGTGCTCGCTCCGGTCACCAAGGACACCGCTACCTCCCTCTACACAATCCCCTTCCACGACGGCGCCAACCTCGTCCTCGACGTCGCCGGCCCGCTCGTCTGGTCCACGTGCGACGGCGGCCAGCCGCCGGCGGAGATCCCGTGCAGCAGCCCCACCTGCCTCCTCGCCAACGCCTACCCTGCCCCGGGCTGCCCCGCGCCCAGCTGCGGCAGCGACAGGCACGACAAGCCGTGCACGGCCTACCCATACAACCCGGTCACCGGCGCGTGCGCCGCCGGGAGCCTCTTCCACACGAAGTTCGTGGCCAACACCACCGACGGGAATAAACCGGTGAGCAAGGTGAACGTCGGGGTCGTGGCGGCGTGCGCGCCGAGCAAGCTCCTGGCGTCGCTGCCCCGGGGCTCCACGGGCGTGGCCGGGCTCGCGGACTCCGGCCTAGCGCTGCCGGCGCAGGTGGCGTCCGCGCAGAAGGTCGCCAACAGGTTCCTCCTCTGCCTCCCCACCGGCGGACTTGGCGTGGCCATCTTCGGCGGCGGCCCGCTCCCGTGGCCGCAATTCACACAGTCCATGGACTACACCCCGCTCGTCGCCAAGGGAGGTAGCCCCGCGCACTACATCTCCCTCAAGTCCATCAAAGTGGAGAACACCCGCGTCCCCGTATCGGAGCGGGCGCTCGCCACCGGCGGCGTGATGCTCAGCACGAGGCTGCCCTACGTCTTGCTCCGCCGCGACGTGTACCGCCCGTTCGTGGACGCGTTCACCAAGGCCCTGGCGGCGCAGCCTGCCAACGGAGCGCCCGTGGCGCGCGCCGTGAAGCCTGTGGCGCCGTTCGAGCTCTGCTACGACACGAAGTCACTGGGCAACAACCTCGGCGGGTACTGGGTGCCGAACGTTGGGCTGGCAGTCGACGGCGGGAGTGACTGGGCGATGACCGGGAAGAACTCGATGGTGGACGTCAAGCCGGGGACGGCGTGCGTTGCGTTCGTGGAGATGAAGGGGGTGGAGGCCGGCGACGGCAGGGCGCCGGCGGTGATCCTCGGAGGAGCCCAGATGGAGGACTTCGTGCTCGACTTCGACATGGAGAAGAAGCGGCTCGGGTTTAGCAGGCTGCCGCAATTTACGGGTTGCAGCAGCTTCAATTTCGCTGGAAGCACCTAGAGCTCTCACTGCCTGAAATAATAAGTCTGTTTATCTACACTGTATTTGTCGACTACTGCACGTGTAATAAATAAGTTCTTTTGGACATTCAATAAAATGCAAAATTCATTTGGACATTCAAGACCAAATTACTTCATCTGTTGACTTTGGATGTTTTTTTTTTGTTCACTTAAATTTAACCGTTAAATGACGCATGTCAACATTTTCCATTTTTTAGACCTGTTCGCTACATTTTTAAACATTAAATATATTTCTACGCATTTACTTATTGTAATAAAATTTTAAAATTTAATGCATAAAAATAGAAAATATAAGTAAAAAAATTCATATTTGTGTTCTCGAGTCCATGTCTAGTCCTTATCAAAAAAATTAAAATGAATTCCAAACAAGAGGGTGCCAAGACACGACCCCGAACATTAAGTTTTCTTTTTAGTTATGAAAAATGCAAACAAAGTCCGAAAAGAATGAAATTTGGCATGATCCTCACATATGACACCTAGAGGCTATGGTAAAAGTTTGAGAAGATTTCGCAAAAATTGTGGTGTACATTACTTTGAAATCAGACAATCTTCGACGAAAGATTATGGTTTTGAGAGGGAGCATGTCATCTTTTTTTTTCTGAACTGACCAACATGTCGGTGGGAACATTTATCAGCGTAGCGACCGCATAGCGCAGTGGATTAGCGCGTCTGACTTCGGATCAGAAGGTCGTGGGTTCGACTCCCACTGTGGTCGTTTTTTTTTTCCTTTCTACTGTCAAACTTCGCTTCAGGACAACAGTACGGAAAGACAACTCTTATTAGACCACGGTTTGTACCTTTTTTCTTTCAACAGTTTGACTCATGAAACACAGGCAAAATCACAAAAATAAATACACACACAGAACCAACTTGCAGCAAGTGCAGAAACAGTAGCACAGCACTGGATTTCCATTAAACTTCAGGCTCGGCCAAAATCGCTGGTTTATCAAGTTCAGAGTAAGGGACAATTCGCAAAAAAAAAAAGAAATCAGAGTAAGGGACGTACAGGGCTCAGCCAAACTGCTCCAACCGCGCAAGGAGATAATACGACCAGTGCTTTCACTAGTGTCTGTCAATGATGTATGCATGCTCTTAACAGGATATGGTGACTGTGAAGTACACCACCTGCCCGGAAGAAATATGTTAACATCTGAATCTACCAATCCACACGCCAGAGGGACTCCAAGCGAACCGCTTCGCTCTGTTCGAGACGACAGAGGCGACAGTTCCTGCCCTTTCTTTGAACACCGATGAGGCGTAAATCTCCAGCCCTTTCCGTTCGCTGCTCCGGCGGCTGGTGGACAGGGGTGGGCTCACATTTACTGTTCCACCGATTTAGGGCTTCGATTGGTCTAATAGTACCAGTTTATTGAGATTGGTGCTGCGTCGAATAAGGTGGCCTCGGCCCCTTTCTCACCACGGTGGCGTATAGTACCAGTTTATTAACATCTGTCTCGTCTGGATGCCATTCGTTCGATCGTTAAACGTTATGTTTTCTATGTCTGGCAGTTGTCGTCTCCCATGACACCGATAAGTGGGACAAATTGATACTGGTACAAGGTTGGTGGCCCCTTAGAGGCAGATTTGAACAATATCGGTGGATTGCTTCAGATCTGGATTCAGATAGGTGCGGGGAACATCCTCGGCTGACATGCCACATCGTCAAGCGCCTGTTCTGCAGGTCTGGTCTTTGGCTCACAACGGCTATAAGGCTATGGCGCTGGCCAGATTTTGGTTTGTTGGTGCTCCGCCTCTTTCCTTAATGTGCGTCTCAACGACGCTAACAGTCGATGGTAATTTTAATGGTTGTTTGCATGGACTTCAATAGACTTATTTGTAATATTCTATTATGTGGTGTCCTTTCTGCAAAGTTTCTTGGGTATCTATCATGTCCCGGTCATTCTGATTGTTTCTGCTGTGCAATTGTACTCTGTTTTAATGATTAATATAATATGTGCGGTCAAAAAAAAACATCTGAATCTACCATATGCGTTCACAAACAGCAAAAAGTAAATTTTGTGTCCGGAATTTTGATATGCACTGCACAGCACAGCACAGCCAAGTTATTAACAACGACTGCGCTACAAACACTCGCATGAAGCGTGTATCCAAAACGGTTGACAGCTGAACTGAAACAATACATAGTAGTAATAATTGCAAACCGTGAAACAGACAAATGCAGTAAGACATTCATAGATTTCAAGGGTGCCAGAACAGTACAATCACCATTCGCGGTGGTAGATGCAGTCGATAGATGCGTTTAGGCAGGTCCGTGATTGCTGAGTTATGTTGTTCTCGACTTATCTTAAAGTTTGTTTAAAATATGTTTGTTTCCAATATAAAACTAATGAAAAAGCTGGTTCGATAAAGTTGACTATCATGGGATTACAAATTAAGCCACAGGTTGTAGTTTTCTAATTGCAGTTGATTATGTAACCAACTGCAATATCTTTTTCAATGGGATTTTCTACGCATATCACTATCTTCATAATATGTATATTTGCATCTCAAGTATTCCCTCCGTTTTTATTTACTCCGCGTATTAGCTTTGGTCAAAGTCAAGCTTTGTAAACTTTGACAAATTTTTGAAACAAAAATATTAACATATATAATAACAAATCAATACCATTAGATTCATTATTGAATGTACGTTCACATTATATAGATTTGTTCTGGTAAATGTTTATATTATTTTTTATAATCTTGGTCAAACTTAGCAAACTTTGACTTCAATCAAATCTAATATGCTGACTAAATATAAACAGAGGGGGTATTTTTGTCCTTTTTATTTTATGCGATAAGACAATCAGCATGGTCAATGATCATTTTTTTTATTGCAAGCGACAGCTATTCCAAGTTGGTTGATTGTGCTCTAAGAATGTAGTCAACTCTCCAGCAGGCCAGCACATGTACGCACATTGTATGGTCGAAGCTGTGTACCGTGACCGTACCACTGCTCCGACATCAATTAATCTTTTATAAGTTAGGCGTGTAGCTATTGGTAGCAGTCAACTTCTTTGCTGTGTGAACAGTGAGTTCATGCACGTCCTGTGGGCTAAATACAGAGAGGCGCTGCTCCAAGTCAAAACTCAAAAGTCAACAATCAAAGCAAGTCACGTGCTTCCACAGCCATCCAGAATTCAGCACAGTCAAATAAAACTGGCCGCAGCCTAGATGGAAGAACAATGGGAAGCTAGTATCCCGTACAAATCATATTTTCTCAACGAAGAAAATAAATAAATATCAAGAAGATACTGATTACACATGGCTCCTGCAACTACTTGATATCAATAGCTAGTGAAGACACTGAGGACACACGCAACTAAATTATCAAAAGAAGAAGAAAGAAAAACAACTAAGATCCATGCCAAGCAATCACACCATCCCTGGAAAAAAAATCAAGACTATGAGGATGATTCATCAAAAGCAACGCCCACGCGCCTGAGCCACCTTTGACGAATCCAACTAGTAAATGCCGGACCATGAGTTTTCACCCCATGGATCAAGTCCGAACAACCTTCATGCAACGCCATCAACAAGGTAACAATGAGAAAAAAAAAACCATCATTGCCAACTAGAACCAATCAAGGTCATACCTTGGGTTTTTCACGTAGAGCTTGAGGCTGGATACTCGAGCAAGCATCCCTAAACAAAGTCCATATGTGTTGCCTCCACCAGTTGCTGGCCCAACGAAGACAATATGGATGTGGATGATCTTGATGTGGACAAAGACACGCGACAAATAATTGTACCCATAGAAAGCAGATAACCAACCAGCATGAGTAGTTGGACTGAATGTTTCTGTCCTTGATTGATTCAGTCACAATGTACAGCATATATGAAGGGCTAGCGCTCCTAGAATTGAGGCACGCAGGCCACGAGCGCTGCCGATCCTACAAAGTAGGAGTGGACGCAGCCACTTACAACAGAAAGTATACAACGTGTACATGTACAGTTTAACACCCCCCTCAGCCGGAACGCCGTTTGGCAGGACGTTCAGGCTGGCACGAAACTCATGAAAAACCAGTGACGGTAGCCCCTTGGTGAAGAGATCCGCGAACTGAGAACTGGAGGGGACATGGAGCACGCGAGCTTCACCCAAGGCAACACGATCACGAACAAAGTGGAGATCAATCTCGATGTGCTTAGTCCGCTGATGCTGCACCGGATTCCAGGCTAGGTAGGAGGCGCTGATGTTGTCACAATAGATGACGGTGGCATGCGTAGGCGGACACTTGAGCTCATGTAGGAGTTGACGGAGCCAGCAAGATTCAGCCACGCAGTTTGCAACACCGCGGTATTCTGCCTCCGCACTCGAGCGTGACACGGTTGGTTGGCGCTTGGAGGACCAAGAGATGATGTTGGCGCCAAGGAAAACGCAAAAACCCGAGGTGGACTTGCGAGTATCGGGGCAGCCCGCCCAGTCAGCATCAATATATGCGAGGAGGTCCATGGAGGAGGACTTGAAGAACTGAATGCCATAGTGCGAAGTGCCTTGGAGGTACCGGAGAATCCGTTTGATGAGCTGCATGTGTGTGTCACGAGGTTCATGCATGAACAAGCAAACTTGTTGTACCGCATAGGCAATATCTGGGCGAGTGAGAGTGAGGTATTGGAGCGCTCCGGCTAAGCTGCGGTAGTATGTGGGATTGGAGAGGAGGCGACCGTCATGAGAAGATAGTTTGGAAGTGGTGTCGATAGGAGTGGACACTGGCTTGCAATTTAGCATGTTAGCCCATTCAAGAATTTCAAGGGTGTACTGTTGTTTGTGGAGAAAGAGGCCGGAGGAGTTGGGTGTGACATTGATGCCTAGGAAATGATGTAGGGGACCAAGATCCGACATGGATAACTCCCGTTTGAGAGCATTAATGATGGTGGTTAAGGTGTGTGTGTTGCTGGCGGTAAGGATGATATCGTCGACGTACACAAGCAGGTAAGCAAGGGACGAGCCACGATGAAGTATGAACAAGGAGCAGTCACTCTTGGCGGCAGAGAAGCCAAGAGACAACAGGAATGCCTTGAAACGAACAAACCACGTGCGGGGGGCTTGTTTCAAGCCATAGAGAGACTTACGCAGGAGACATACGTGGTCGGGATGAGTGGGATCAACAAATCCAGCCGGTTGCGAGCAGTACACCGTCTCCTTGAGATCATCGTGGAGGAAGGCGTTTTTGACATCCAATTGGTGAATTGGCCAGGAGCTGGATGTGGCAAGAGAGAGCACAACGCGAATGGTGGATGGCTTGACCACCGGGCTAAATGTTTCATCATAGTCAATGCCCTCTCGCTGAGTGAAGCCGCGGACAACCCAATGAGCCTTGTGCCGTGCCAAGGAGCCATCCGGATGAAACTTGTGCCGGTAGATCCACTTCCCCGTGACAATATTCACACCTGCAGGCTTAGGCACCAAAGACCAAGTAGAATTGTTGATTAAAGAATTAAATTCCTCTTGCATAGCATGGCGCCAATTGGGATCACGGAGAGCAGATTTGTAGGTGGGAGGTATGGGAGAAATGGCTGGTGTGGAGGAGTCAGCGAGAAACAACTTCTTAGGCATACAGTAGCCACGTTTGGCCCGGGTGATCATCTTGTGGGAGTTACGTGGTAGCGCAGTAGGTTGTGCATGGCAAGGGAGACGTGGCGAGGGGGTACTGGCTGTGCATGCCTCGGAGTCCGAGATAGATTCTGTTGGGCCCGCGGCTGATGGGGCAGAGGGAGCGGGCGCGGACTCCGCGGAGGCAGGGCCTGCAGAGCCGACCGGCGCGGAAGGCGAGGTGGATCGCGCAGGAGGGACGGGGGAGGCAGGCGCGTGGAACGAGGGCGATGCGCCGCGGGATCCGTGCGAGGTAGTGGGCGAGACTTGGTCGGGAGGAGTGGTGGGACCGGGCGGTGAGTGGAGGCTTGCGGGGGGCGGAGCGGCACGTGCGGGAGCAGGTGGCTGGGGGGGCCAGTCCGAGGTGAGCGGCAGATCCGAGGAGGATTCGGCTGGGTTGGTGGGGCGCACAGGATCGGGTGTGGCTGGGGTGCTGTGTGGCCATGCAGGGGGTAGTACGTAGGGAAAGGAGGATTCGTCGAAAATGACGTGGCGAGAAACAATGACGCGACGAGTAGTCAGATCAAAACATCTGTAGCCCTTATGCTCTAGAGGGTAACCCAAGAAAATGCAGCGGGAGGAGCGGTGGGAGAGTTTGTGTGGCATGGTAGCGGATGTGTTGGGAAAACACAAACAACCAAATACGCGAAGATGGTCATAGGTGGGATGAGTACTGTGGAGAAGATAAAAAGGTGTATGATCCTCAATGGCTCGAGAAGGGCGTCGGTTGAGGAGATAGGTGGCCGTGTGTAGTGCTTCTACCCAAAATGGAGGAGTGAGGTTTGCTTGGAGAAGAAGGGTGCGGATGACGTCGTTAGTGGTGCGTATAAGGCGTTCGGCCTTGCCATTTTGGGGAGAAGTGTGTGGGCAAGAGAAGCGATAGACGACGCCGTTGGAGGAGAAGAAGGAGGGGAGTGAGGAGTTGATGAATTCTCCACCATTATCACATTGCATAGCCTTAATGATGACATTGTATTGTGTGTGGACAAAGGTAAAGAACCGTTGTAGAATAACAGAGGTGTCCGATTTGTGGCGCATGGGAAAAGTCCAAGAGTAGTGTGTGAAATCATCAAGCACAACTAAATAATATTGGAATCCGGAAAAGCTTACAACGGGTGACGTCCACAAGTCACAATGTATCAAATTGAACAGGACAAATGTTTTGCTAAAGGAAGAGGGAAAGGGAAGGCGTGGTTGTCGGCCTAACTGACAAGTATTACATGGAGAGTGGGCTGCATTATTACAAGAGCTAAGAAAATCCTTGGCCAAGGTGGACAGAGAGTGCGCGCCGGGGTGCCCAAGTCGGCGATGCCACAAGTCCGACGTGGATATGGTGAGGGCTGCTGGTGGAGCGCTGTTATTGCCAAGAAATGGGTAGAGATCGCCGTCGCTAACGGAGATCAGGAGCACCTTCCGTGTTCGAAGATCCTTCACAAGAAAACCACAAGGGTAAAATTCAATGGAACAAGAGTTGTCTTTAGTAAAACGACGAAGGAAAATAAGGCTAGTGACGACGTTGGGAGAGACGAGCACGTCAGTAAGACGAAAGTTAGAGGGTGGGAGAGTGGTGGATCCGGTGGCTGTGACTGGAATATGATGCCCATTGCCGACAAGAATGGAAGAAGGAACATGCTTTAATGAACCATACTTGGTAATGTTACTTGGATTGCCTATCACGTGGGAGGAAGCACCACTGTCGAGGTACCACTCGGGCGCGGGGTTGGAGGGGAAGCCGCCATTGCTGTACGCGGCATTGAGCATCGCAGCGTGCTCCCAAGATGGCTGCTGGGTGGAGTAGAAGGGTGATGGATCCATGGGCCCATGCTGGTACACGGGGTACGCATGTGCATGGGATCTAGGGTGCGGCCCGAGCACGCCAGCGGCGTTGGGCGGAACCCATCCAAAGCGCAGGGGCGGCAGCGCCATGCCGTAAGGGGCGAAGTAGCCGGTGAAGGGCGCTGCAGGAGGGGGCGGGTTGCGCCCGGAGTTGTCGCCACGGCCACGGCCACCGCGGCCACGACCAGCTGGTGGAGTGGGCGGATGAGGAGCGCCACGGCCACCACGGTCACCACCGTCACGGTCGTTGGAGCGGTCGGAGGGGCGATCACCCCGATCGTTGGCGGCGCGGGCGCCCGTGCTGGAGCTGCCACCAGTGGATCCACCACCGATCAGGGCAAAGGCCGAGGTGCTCTCCTCGGCCGCGCGCTGCTCTTGGGACTCTTCGGCGAGGATGACCCGGGAGAGGACGGTGTCGAAGGAGAGGCCCTGATCGCCGAGGACGACGCGGATGGTGTCGATCCGCTTGTCGAGGCCATGGAGAAATTGGGTGGTGAGATCCACCTCAGTGGCGGCGTGATCGATGTCGGCCAAGCCATCGGTGAGGAGCTTCATGCGGCGCGCGTACTCGGAAACTGAGAGATCACCTTGCTTGAGGTTACGATACTGGCGATTGAGAATCATGTATCGGGCGGCGCGATTGGCGAGGAAGAAATCCTTGATCTTGTGCCAGAGAGCGAAGGTGGTCGTGGCGCCGACGACATGGTCACACATCGTGTCAGAGAGGGTGGCGTAGATCCAGAGGACGACGTGGGCGTCCAGCTCGAGATAGGCGGAGGTGGCGTTGGGAGGGGGTGGGTGCTCGATGAGGTAGGACACGCCGTAGCGAATGAGGACCATGAGGAAGAATGTCTTCCATTTGTGGTAATTGTGATCGGCGGGGTTAAGAAGGAACTTGATGTGATTGGTGATGTGGTCGCCGTAGATCAGCAGACGTGGCGCAGGGACAGTGGGAGGAGCGGTGGCGCCGGAGTTGAAGAGGGGGGCAAACTGGGTGCCCGAGGCAACGGAAGATCCACTCAGAAGGAAGGGTGTAGTGCCGAAAACGAACGGCGGGGAGGAGGCAGCGGAGGAGGAGGAGTTTGTGACCGCAGCAGGCGCCGTGGGGGAGGAAAGGGAGCCCGGCGAAGTGGCGGAGCTTGTGGCGGCGGAGGAGTCGGGTGCGGCCATGGAGAAACCTGGAGTCTGATACCAAGTTGGACTGAATGTTTCTGTCCTTGATTGATTCAGTTACAATGTACAGCATATAAGGGCTAACGCTTCTAGAATTGAGGCACGCAGGCCACGAGCGCTGCCGATCCTACAAAGTAGGAGTGGACGCAGCCAATTACAACAGAAAGTATACAACGTGTACATGTATAATTTAACATGAGTCACCGCGAAATCATGGACACCCGTTAACACACACATGGCGCAGAGAGAGAGAGAGAGACAGAGAGAGTTCACGCGTACCGCAAAAATCTCACATCGGGACGCTCGGACAGCCCCACACCTTCATCGCTGATGTGAATCGTTGGTCAACTTTTGCATGGCCCCCGACCCTAAGAAGATACACCACGTGCCGTCACTTGTGCCACCATAGCCGCAATCTTCTACTACTTTCTTCGTCGCGACACCTGGTATGACTACATATGCAAGTTCTACATCTAATTAATAACTAATTCAGGGACATATGTGCTCTGTTATTCAAAATCCAAATCCCATAATAATTTCCAAAAAAACTTCATCGTATCTTTTATAAAAAATATACAAAAGTTTATAGTCAAAGTTGATACTTGTTGGATAAACAAAATATGTAGTATTTTGCAACAAGAGTGTACTTTAATACCAGCTTATATTACACACAAACCAATGAGGAAACTGAAATTGCATAAGAGTATTCTATATTCATGACTCCACAATTTCCATGTCATGTGAGATCACCCTTGGGATGCCCGGCTTCTCTCTGACCAATCTATCGACCAGGACGGCAATACACATTGTCAACCATTGCAAAAGCAATCCTACCGGTGGAGCTATGCCAAACAATCAGGTGAGACAAGTGCATTGGTTCCTACTCACTTGTGTCGACGCCTCACTATTACTCCAGCATGTATTCATTTCTCTTTTCTGATATTAGGTCCCACTCAAGCACTCCATGCATGACTCTTGGATTCAGGCTCCTTCCCCCCAAACAAAAAACATGTAGTTTATTTCATTTTGATAATTTTGATGATTGATATCTTAAAAAAAGAACTAGACTAATCTTGTATGAATTTAAAATTAGTTTAATTTTTATCTTTTCAAATCATATTTCAATCAACTGAAATAAGTGTGAAAAAATTTCCGAAGTTGAGTAAAATAATTGAAGTATGTGTTAAATGTTTTTCGGAATTAATTGAAATAGAGCTGAAACAATAGAAAGATATGTGAATATTTATGAACTACAATGGAAACTTTTTGGAAACAACGAAAAGTGAATAAAAATTATGACTACTTTTGGTTTCACCCTTTCAATTATATTTCAATCAACTAGGATATGCTTCAAATATTTTCTAATATTGAGATAAATATGTGTTAAATGTTTCTTGAAATCGATTGAAATGAAAGAAAGGCATACTAATGTTTATGAACTATAGTTGGGAAATGTTTTGAAACAATCAAAACCCAATGAAAAACAAAAAAGTTTAAATGAACAGTATGGCCAGTTTAAATTTCATTCTTTTATCCACATCTCTATCAATTGAAACATTTAATAAATATTTTTTGATCGGGAGAAAAAGGTAAATGTATGTCAAACGTTTTTTTGGTGTGAAATTGGTCAATATTTCATTGAAATAGTCAAAAGATGTTGGGAAGAAAAGCAATGAAAATTTTGAAGAAGTTAAATGTATGATAGTTTATATTTCATTGTTACAATCATATTTCAATGAACTGGAATATGAGGAACTACAGGAGCTCTGCCTTTGCATTAAGAAGAAGAAAATTGACCAAATTATAAGGAAAACTGGCCTAAAACTGAATTGAACTTGAATATGTTTTAATATTCTTTGTAACTAAGAGAAGTAATGAACATGTGTGTTAACTTCTCCTTGAATTGATCAAAATTGTGACTGATAATAGTAAAACATGTGCAAACATTTTAACAATTCCAGCTACGAACTATTTTTGGAGCAATGAAAGATAAGTGAACAAATGGAAAACTTTGAGTAAAAATATGACTATTCAAATTTCATTGTTTCAATTATATTTCAGGCAACCAGAATATCTGCTATATATTTCCCAAATTTAGTGCAATAATTAAAGTATATGTTAAATATTTTCTAAATTGATATAATGAATCATTTTGAAGTGGTGAAATTATAAAAATTGAAAAATAAATGAATAAGAAACATGAATGTATAAATAGATAAATTATTTAAGTCATATTTCAACGAACTTCACAAACATTTCACTGGGATTGCAGATAAGTCTCAATTATTAAATCCTATTTCTATCATATTTATCGGTCAAGGTAGCCTTTTTCACCATCTTTGATTGTTAAATGTGAACCTATTTGTGCAAAGGTGTACTTCAAACATATTCTTAAACCATACATTACAAATTTACAAATGAGATCTAACATAGAAATTAATATCCAAGTAATGTCCCTTGAGCCTTTCTGCTCGTGCCTTGTGTCTCCCCCTTTTGTACTTTTGGAGAGCAAGTTTCACGACTCCAAGCCTCACATTTTAAGGTGTTTATTTCGATATCCAAAGTAAAGTCATATAAGTTTGGTGATGGTCTTATATAGTCTATAGGTCTATGGTATGTACTCTTCAAAAGTGTTGTGCGAATTAATTATTATACTAATGATTTATTTTAGGAGTTCCTTTTTAGTTGCACCTTAACTTTGCACTAAGGACTTTATTAGTTTTGGAATGGGTTTTCAGAAATCATCTTTAGTGAGATAATTAAAAAATCATCATTGGTTTCTCATCTACCAGTGATTATCAAATGTATTGCTATTACCGGTGTGCGGGTGCATGTAATGTCTATGTAGATAGAATATCCCGTGGAAACCAAATTACAGTGGATAAAAGTGAATCCACATGAAAACATTTTTTAAAGTTAAAAAAAATATCTTGAAGACAGGGTTTTTGATAAACACGCAAGTGCTCAAAAGAAAATTTTGCCTCGCAAATTATTGTGTGTCTGAAATCGGAATTTTGCATGCCCTATTAATATACTTTTTTTTCCTCCAAAAGAAACATACTTTAGTTTTTAGATATTTTTTGTACTTTCAAACATAATATTCACAGAGTTTTATTTGTGCATTGATTTCGACAGGATACTCTCTCGCTCGTACAGGGAAAGTGCAATTAGGTTTAAAACATGGGGTAACGTGCAATGATCACCCATGTAATTGATTTTTTCTTATTATATACGGCTCACTATGCATTAACAAGCCGAGTCTGGAGTCTTGAGTCTCGATCTGGTTGATTGATGGCTTGAACTGCCCGTACTGGATAGTATCATAAACTATCATGCGTATGATACTAGTGTATGATACTGTCTTCGTAATGCATAGTATCATAGATTAGTATGTTAGATAACAGGAGGGGCGTTTTAGCTCCCGGGTGAACAGTAACGCAAAATAAAATATTAAATGTTTTCAAAAAGAATCTGAAATTTTTTGTGGGTGGTCGTGTTAGTGTCGCAAGCATGCCTGACAAATTTCATGTGAAATAAAGCAGCAGTGTTTTGTCAGTGAAAAAGACAAAATTGGGGTGACCTTTGGTGTTTGATTTTTTTTTCATAGGCCAAAATGCTTAACCTTCTTGCCTCAAAATTTGCAGGTAGCATTTGGATATGACGAAGAGAACATAAAAATTTTGTCTTGATTTTCTTGACATTTCAAAAATTATTTTTGGGCCAGAGAGCACGTGCTCTTGGGAGCCAAAATTTGAATTTCCTGTTAGATAACGTTATATATTGTCATGCATGACATATAGTGGCATAGCATTTGTTATGATACGCAAGTCTTTCATTCTTATCTCAACAAAATTGCCAGTTGGCATGCATGATAGTAGCCGTGATACTCCCGTTCCGGACAGCCTCGGTGAATGTATATCACAGAGCATGGTCTGTCTAGGGCTCTGCATACGCACATTGCATGCATCTTCCTGTGTACGCAAGCCACATTTGGACAGGAACCGACACTGTGCGTCGGCCGCACGCCAAACCAATTTAACTATGAGCAGCACACTGGTCACCGTCGACGGTGGTCGCCAATTAATCCGGTGTGCAGAGATGGCACATGCTCGGATGCTCAATACCAGAACCCACACGGTGCGTATAAAAGAGACGCACATACATGCATGTCGAATCAGTCATCAGTTCCACACTGACAAATCAATCCGTCGTCCCGATCGATCTTCACTGGCCATTGGCGCAAGAAAGATGGCACGAGTCCTCCTCGTCGTGGCCGCCTCGCTGGTCGCACTGGCGTGGCCGGCGTGGTGCCAACGTCTTCCGGTGCTCGCTCCGGTCACCAAGGATCTCGCCACCTCCCTCTACACCATCCCCTTCCACGACGGCGCCAATCTCGTCCTAGACATCGCCGGCCCGCTCGTCTGGTCCACCTGCCAGCGTGGCCACCTGCCGGCGGAGCTCCCGTGCAAGAGCCCGACCTGCCGCCTCGCCAACGCCTACCCCGTCCCGAGCTGCCACGCGCCCGGCTGCGCCCGCGATTGGCGCGGCGACAAGACGTGCACGGCGTACCCGTACAACCCGGTCACCGGCGTGTGCGCTGCCGGGAGCCTCGTTCACACGAGGTTTGTCGCCAACACCACCGACGGGAGGAACCCGGTGAGCCAGGTGAACGTCAGGGCCGTGGCGGCGTGCGCGCCGAGAAAGCTCCTGGCGTCGCTGCCCGGGGGCTCCACGGGCGTGGCCGGGCTCGCGGGCTCCGGCCTGGCGCTTCCGGCGCAGGTCGCGTCCACGCAGAAGGTCGCCAATAAGTTCCTACTCTGCCTCCCCCGCGGCGGCGCCTACGGCAACGGCGTGGCCATCTTCGGCGGCGGCCCGCTTCACTTCTGGGTGGACGCGTCGGACTACACGCAGTCGATGGACTACACCCCGCTCGTGGCCAAGCAGGGCAGCCCGGCGCACTACATCTCCGTCAAGTCCATCAGCATGGACAACACCCGCGTCCCCGTCTCTGAGCGCGCGCTCGCCATGGGCGGCGTGATGCTCAGCACGAGGGTGCCCTACGCATTGCTCCGCCGCGACGTGTACCGCCCGTTCGTGGACGCGTTCGTCAAGGCCCTGGCGGCGCAGGCTGCGCCGGGAGGGCCCGTCGCGCGAGCGGTGAGGCCTGTGGCGCCGTTCGAGCTGTGCTACGACGCGCAGACGCTGGGCAACACGAGGTTCGGGTACTGGGTGCCGAGCGTCACGCTGGCGCTCGACGGCGGGAGGGGCTGGAGGATGCCCGGGGTGAACTCGATGGTGGACGTAGAGCCGGGGACGGCGTGCCTTGCGTTCGTGGAGATGAAGGCGGTGAAGGCCGGGGACGGCAGGGCGCCGGCGGTGATCGTGGGAGGGCTCCAGATGGAGAACATCGTGCTGGAGTTCGACATGGAGAAGAAGCGGCTCGGGTTGCGCCCGATGCCCTACTATATGCAGTGCAGCCACTTCAATTTCACTCGAAGCGCCTAGACCTACTGCCTCTGCCTGTAATAATAAATCTGTCTATCTACAACAGTATTACTGGACTACTACATACCCAACATATGCTGTAGATTATGTAGTAGCCTGAAACACTGGTGAGCTGTTCCATCTTGTTTAGTATACGAGTAAAATAAAAGCACATGCCACCTGTTACAAACGGTTCATAAAAAAATCCCTAAAAAAGGTTCATCAAATTTTCCTAAAGTTTTTATTGTAATTTACTTTTTAACGGATTTGCTATACCTGCAAGCAATCGATTATTCTTCGGATCAATCAATTTCTTGCCAATGCGTTGCGGAGCTTTGAGACCGAGACCGGTATTTGGCATTCCTCAAGCAATTGATTTTTCTTTGGATCAATTGATTTGCCATTCTATTATACTAGTCATCAACCTGTGCATCTGCACGGTCTAGCATTATACATAGTTATACTTAGTAGTTTATGAAAAACATTTATTGTACTTGCATTTTTAGCAACGTGAAACATTGACAGAAAAATTAGGACGACGATAACTGCCACACATGTGGCATCTGGGGGTTGTGCCGCACGCCTTGTGTGGCACGGAGACAACACCGCCCGCAGGACGGCGTCCGGGAGAATGCAGCTACAGCCCGCGCGTTCGGTGTGCTGCACGATCGCCCTGCGCGTCCGCGCGAGCGACCATGCGGCCCGCACGACCGTCGCCCCTCCCCGCCTGCGAGCCACACGCCTCGTGTGGCAGTCACCACGTGTCCCCCACGATTCCCTTGGTCCGTTTAACTGCAGTTGCCATGTTGCTAAACTACAGTTGCCATGGTTGCTCAACTGCAGTTGCCATCTCAGGTCAACTGCCAGATGCCATTTTTGGACAATTGCAGCTGTTGTCATGTATGGTCTGGCCTATTACAGTTGCCATGATTTGAAAACTTTAGGAGTTGCCACCTACTAACACTAGAACAGTTGCCATGTAGCACTACAAGAAGACATGGCAAAAGAACATGTTCGGGTAAATAGAGAGTTGCCATCTGCTTACAAGCACACTAGGGTAGTTGCCATGTACCCTGTAAAAACACATGGCAACCGACAGCTTTGGGTGTGGGAGAGGAGACGGGTGTGTGGGCGACGGTGGTATCTTTATGAGTTGCCACCTATTAACATTAGGCAGTTGCCATATGGCACTACAAAAAGACATGGCAACAATAACATGTTCGGATAAAAGAGAGAGTTGCCATCTGCTTACAATCATAAAATAGGGCAGTTGCCATGTACCCTGCAAAACACATGGCACCTACTAACATTAGGCAGTTGCCACGTAGCACTACAAAAAAGACATGGCAACAATAACATGTTCGGGTAAAGAGAGAGTTGCCATCTGCTTACAATCACATATAGGGCAGTTGCCATGTACCCGGAAAAAAACGTGGCAATTGACCTCGAAGAAGTCGTGGGAGACGGGGAACAGAAGTCGTGCGCGGCGTGCGGGCGCGACGGCAGTTCAACCGCACGCCCCGACACGCAACCGCTGACCTCGAAGGGGAAACCGGCGTGCGGACGAACTCTCTTACACGCCACACACGCGACTTGTCTTACGTGGCACACAAAATCAACCTTTTCGTGCTAAGATTCATGCAAAAGGCAGTGGACGAGGATCGAGGCATGTGGGCGAGTTGGAGAACGCCCACACGTGTGGGCGTTAGTGTTTCCGAAAAATTAAGTGTACTAAAAATTCTTAATATCGTGTAATAGATCCCATGACATATGGGAAACATAAATAATATTCCTTCAACACTTTATAATTATCTCGTAAAATGCATGGAAAGAATTTGAAGCATTTTTGTGTTTGATTAGGGTCAATTTGTGTTTGATAAACTAGTCATCAACCCATGCATCTGCACATGATAGTTATTCAAATGGTACATTAGTTGAAAACTTTTAATGAACATTTGTTGTCTACAGCCAGCAGATACACTTGTTGTGTGCAGAACATTGCATGGATGATCAATATGAAAACAGATCAATAAAATCTTGAAGTTTATTTATTTAACACGCATTAGCTTGTTCTACAACTTTCAGGAAATGTTTATATTTCCTCTGCAACAAATAAAAAACATCTGTAGGCACTCAAGATATAACCCAATGTCCCATACGTAACTTAATTTTGATTGATAAGTATAATAAAAGATATGATATTTCCTTCAGTTAATATTTATCCTATTTTTTCTTATTATGGTGTTGGATTAAGCATGGGGTATCCTTATGCTTAGAATCGTTGAATAAAATAAAGATATCACTATGCGCTTCACTAAAAAAAAATTGGCCTTAGTCTACACGCACCAAAAAACCTAACCAAGTAGTAAAGAAGAAATGGAAAGTGTACTACTTCCTCGATTGCTTTGGAGTTCTATTTCTCCAGCCTCAATTACTTAATATGGAAATATAATCAGTGACACAACTGACACTTAATACGGAACGGAGGGAGTAGATGTTAACATTTTTAAATATAAAATTGTTAAACCTTATAAAGTTTAACTTTGGACAAAACATTACATCAAAATTAAAAGGAAACAGATGGAGTAAATAATAAATTGCTAGTACTCACTCCATTTTTATATAAAAGGAAACGGAGGGAGTATTACATGTATTAACATAAAATTTAATGTCTACTTTGCAGGCTAGCTTTGATTTTCATTTACTGGAATCTTTAATACGCTGCATTCATGCAAGAAAGAAATAGTAACCTGAGTGGATGTTGAGCGTGAGGAAATAGTTGAGTGCCATTATGACCTCATGCATGCAAGTATTAAACAGGTTGCTAGTACGAGAAAATATGATTAATTTTTGCCTCGATTGCTGTTGGTGGTCTTGTATAGATGCACACCATATTTTTCATAGAGGTCCTGTATAAGAAAATGAAGGGAGTGCATGTTTTGGAATCGCAATATCTTCCACATTTCCTTCAATTGATCAATTTTCCTATTGTTGACACACAAAGGGAAGCTGCACGTTTTATAACTTTATAGAAGAAAGGCTAAAGATACCCATCCACCGAGTTACAACTTGACCAAATAGGCCGTCCACGATTAAATGCGATGTCTACTCATCCATATCCTGCCTACACAACATATACAAATGGTGGAAGAAAGGTTGCATGTCCCCTTTAAAAGCCCTAATGAACCGCGTGCCTTGCCTTCCTCCAAGATCCTAGTATGTAAGACTAGCTAGCCGCTCTGCGAGATTTGCGTTGCCGAAAATAATGGCGTTTCCGTGCTTCCACAAGTTCCCAAATTGTGAGGCACGTGATGGCCGGTAGATGTTTTCTTTTATGCAGCCCAGGTTCACAAGAGGTGCACTATGTAAATAGTTGATCCGCTGGTTGGGAGGGTGAATGCCATTACCTCACACTGTCATCACTCTCAGGTGAACGTCACCTCAAGATCATGTTGGCGCCCTACAGACTTCGCAGCACATGCGAGCGCGTAGAGAACTCACCAAAGTGAACTTCATTTTTGCAACTCGGGAGTACAAGATGGAACAAGAGCTTTTTTTGAGAATTAGATGGAACAAGAGCTGAAACATGTGAACCCTCTGCAGTAACATGTTAGAATTAATGGGCTAGGCCCATAGCAATTTCTGAAATCTCAAAGCCCATGTGTAAAATGGCAAGTGGTGGTGCTAAGTTTAGTCCCACCCTGGAAGTTGAAGAAGAGTTGGACCTCTTTATATAGTGGGTTCTCTCCACCACTCTAAGTGGTGTGTGAGAAGAGAAAGGGAAAAACCACACGCGCGCGCTCGCTCGCCTCGCCGAGGCGTACATGCGACATGCGCGTGAATGGTCCGCCGAATCCGATCCGTCTCCTTGCAGGAGCGCAGACAAGTTTTTGATTTCTTGTCCGGTAAGTATACGAATTAGAAACCGAGTCGGTTTGGGATTATGATCGCGACACAATACCGCCTCTGGTCCTAATATATATATATATATATACAGCTACCGGCTGCGGCCAGAGACGCACCAAGAAACACCTAGGGTTTTGCCTCATCTCACAACTTGCGCCGCCGTCGTAGTCTACTCCATCCCTAACGCCGGCGTGCATCGGCGCGTGGGAGAGCATGTCTCCAGAACCGTTCGTCTTTGCGATCCTGCACTGGGAAAGGACGAATTAGGTTTTTGGGAAGCGCTGTGCGCGACTGCTCAAATTCGTCATCACGGGTCGTCTTCCGTCCAAGTCGGGCTGTGCTACTCATCGTCGTATTCATCGCCGTCAGCAGCAGATCGTCGCCAACATCGTCATCAACACCGTCGCATCCATAATAGCTAACGGTCAGTACGTCCAACATTCTCTGTCCATGTCTGTTTCTACAGCTATTGTTACGTGGTTGCTGCTGTTATGCATGTCTTGTTGTACTTCTAGTTTACTAGATTATTGGATGCTAGTATCTCTTCTAGTCATGAATTATTTACTGGAATTAATCATGAACTTGCCTAATATTCCAACATAACACACCATGCAGTGGAGGAGGATCCTCTAACGTTCGGCACCCTACCGTTCTTTCATTGACATGTGGGTCCGTTGAGAACCTGGCCCACATGTCAGGTGCCCAATGGCACACAGGGCACGGCAGAGTAATAGTTCTTCTAAAGACTGAGCCGGCATATCATCTTGAAATTTACGAAGTCACCGTAGGCATTTCATCATCGACGAAAACGTCTCCTTCCGTTGAATTCGAGCATCAGGACTTTAACCCTGGTGGGCTGGGGATACCATACAGTCCCTTTAACCATCCAACCACAGGTTGGTTCGCGTTATCCTACATGTTATTTGTCTGAACAACACACAAACAAGTTCGAGAAAATTAACCATGACAAATGGACTTGCATAGAACCTCACGACAAATGTAGCATATATCCCGTAGTACTAGTTCAGCAGTAGAGAACTAGAGATACAAATTTTATTTTATCAATCACATAGAAGAGGAAGTCTAGCCGGTCCGGGTGAAGTTGAAGTGGCCACACCGCGTGAAGAACGGCAGCCTGAAGAACCCGAGCCGCTTCTTCTCCATGTCGAACTCCAGCAGGACGTTCTCCATCTGGAACCCTCCGATGATCACCGCCGGCGCGCTGCCGTCCCCGGCCTTCACCCCCTTCGTCTCCGCGAACGCAAGGCACGCCGCGCCCCCCGGCACATTCACCATCGAGAGCAAGCCGTTCATCGAATAGTTCATCCCACCCTCGAGCGCCAGACTGATGTCCGGCACCCAGTACCCGGTCCGCGTGTTGGCGAGCGACCGCGTGTCGTAGCACAGCTCGAACGGCGCCACGGGCTTCACCGCGCGCGCCACGGGGCCGCCCTGCGCACCCTGCTGCACCAGGGCCTTGGCGAACGCGTCCACGAACGGGCGGTACACGTCGCGTCGGAGCAAGGTGAAGTGCGCCTTTGTGCTGCTGAGTACCACGCCGCCGGTGGCGAGCGCGCGCGCAGGGACGGGCACGCGGGCGCCCTCCAGGGCTATGGACTCCACCGAGACGTAGTGCGCGGGGTTGCCGTGCTTGGCGACCAGCGGCGTGTAGACCAGCTCCTGCGTGTAGTCCACCCCCGGCTGCGCGGTGAGCTGGAGCGGGCCGCCGCCGAAGATGGCCACGCCGTTGCCTTCGCGGAGGCGGGGGGGGGGGGGGGGGGGGGCAGAGCAGGAACTTGTTGGCGACCTTCTGCGCGGACGCCACCTGCGCCGGCAGCGCCAGGCCGGAGCCGGCGAGCCCGGCCACGCCCGTGGAGCCACGGGGCAGGGACGCCAGCAGCGTCTCCGGCGCGCACGCCGCCACTGCCCTCACGTTCACCTGCCTCACCGGGTTACTCCCGTCGGTGGTGTTGGCCACGAACCTGGTATGGTCGAGGCTCCCGGAGGCGCACACTCCGGTGACCGGGTTGTACGTGTACGCCGTGCACGTGCCGTCCTTGCGCCTCTCCTGCTCGCAGCCTGGCTCGTGGCAGCCCGGGACGGGGTAGGCATTGGCGAGGCGGCAGGTGGGGAACGTGCAGGGGAACTTGGCCGGCAGATGGCCGGGCTGGCACGTGGACCAGACGAGCGGGCCGGCGATGTCGACGACGAGGTTGGCGCCGCTGTGGAACGGGAGCGTGTAGAGGGAGGTGGCGGGGTCCTTGGTCACCGGAACAAGCACCGGCAGAGGCTGGCTGGACGCCGGCCAGGCAAGCGAGACTGCCAGGACGAGGAGGACTAGTAGTGTCATCTTCCTTGCGCCAACTGCCAGAGATTAGAAGGTCGAGCAGGTGGGGCTGTGGATTGTGGTTTGTCAGTTTGGAACATCTCTATTTATACAGTGTCTTCTGGAGCATGTATGTGCAATCTCTGCACACCGGATTTAATGGTTTTCTCCGCGGACTCGACGGTGACCAGTGTGCTGCTCATAGTTAAATTCTTATCCTATGCATGCGCGCGAGTCATGCACAGTGTGCCTGCAAAAACTGTTTAAGACCAAGTCGCAGTTGTAACTAATACGGATTTTCATGCTCCCTTCTTCATGCATTCACGGAAAAAGTCCAAAACACGCCTTAAACTTGTAGACAAAAACAAAAACAAACTCTAAACATCCAATCTTCGAAATTAGCACACCAAATTCTCCTGGTCTATTTGGAACGTTGAAAGTGTTTTGCTTGTATTCCCTGATGTGGCAACTTAAATAGTGGTAAGGAGGAGTTTTTCCTTCAGCCAGCCTTGCAAGCAACGACGATGACTGCAGCACATTGATGTCATTGTGAAAATCAGGCATGCCAAAGAAAGCATACAAAATCCAAAGATCATTTGATGCAACTACTTCAAGAATACCAGTGAACTTCTTAACGTGACCCTGATATTGCCCTTGTAAAGCGTTCGGGCAGTTCTTCCATTTTTAACATGCAGTCAAGAGATCCAAACAAACCTGGCCACCTTCTTGCTTCTGAGATTGCCAAGAGCCTCTCAGTGTCTACCACAGTTGGTTCTCTTAGGTACTAAGAGTAACTCCAACGCGTCGACCCAAACGGATGGCGATTTTGTCCGTTTGGGTCGGCCACCCGCTTGGCGTCTGCCCTGTTTAAGATTTAGGTCGGCAGTGCGCCCGACGCGCCGACCCATATCCGCCCGCATGGCTGGCTTGCCGCCGTTTTTGAACTAATATACACACATTTTTGCATAGTTTTCACAGGCAAACAAAAATAGCATAGTTTCAGAACCAAATAAATTTAGTATAGTTTACAAGCTGAATAAAATTTAAATTGTCTCAAATACATTTTTAAAAAGGATACATATGTTGGTTGCCAACATGAGCCCACATATACTCAACCAAATCATTTTGCAACTGCATGTTAGTTTCCCAATCACGCATTTCATTATGAAATTGGATGAACTGTGCAGACGTTGTCTCTCCTCCTGCATGCTCAAGCATAACATTCTCACCCTGAAATTGAAACCCTTGATCGTAGATACGTTCCGGACGCTCATCCTCTACAATCATACTCCCTCCATTCCTTTATATAAAGTGCATTTGTTTTTTGATAAAATTCCAAAATATAAGGTGCATTTCATCTAATTCCTGATAATTCCCTTATTAGCCCTCTAAAAAATAGGAAATTATCTCTCTCCTGATTGTTAGTATCTCTCCTTGTAGCAAAAGAAAAAAGTATATCTCTCTTCATTGCTTGTATTTCTTACTTTTTTGGACTAATTGATTTATTTTCCCCTAACCTAAAGATTTTTCAAGGGTAATTTTGTCCTAACTTCTCTATAATTATGTGCCTTGGTCACCGTGCCAAAAATAATACGCCTTATATAAAGGAATGGAGGGAGTATTGTGCATGATCACACAAGCAGTCATCACCTCCCACAACTTCTTGGTGCTCCAAGTTCTAGCAGGATACCGAGCGAGGCTCCATCGAGATTGTAGAACACCAAAGGCACGCTCGACATCCTTCCTAGCACTCTCTTGCTCTTGGGCAAATCTTTTCCTTTTCTCCCCGACATGGTTGAGGATTGTATTCACGATAGTGTTCCACTGAGGATAGATACCATCATCTAGGTAGTATCCTTTGTCGTAGTTATGGCCGTTGATGTTAACATTCACGGGGGGGGGGGGGGGGGGGCTGTTGCCTTCTGCAAGCCTTGCAAACACCCATGAGCGTTGAAGCACATTGATATCACTGTGCGATCCGGTCATGCCGAAGAAAGAGTGCTAGATCCAGAGATCTTGTGAGGCCACGGCCTCAAGTATGACAGTGCAAGCCCTGACATGTCCCTTATATTGCCCTTACCAAGCAGAAGGGCAGTTCTTCCACTTCCAGTGCATGCAGTCTATGCTGCCAAGCATCCTTGGGAAGCGCTCGCTGGCATTCATCGCCAACAAGCGGGTTTATCTGCAATAGTCGGCTCTCTCAAGTTGTGACGCCCCCAATTCAATCGTACACTAATCATACACGCAAACGTGTACGATCAAGATCAGGGACTCACGGGAAGATATCACAACACAACTCTAAAAATAAAATAAGTCATACAGGCATCATAATACAAGCCAAGGGCCTCGAGGGCTCGAATACAAGTGCTCGATTATAGACGAGTCAGCAGAAGCAACAATATCTGACTACAGACATAAGTTAAACAAGTTTGCCTTAAGAAGGCTAGCACAGACTGGGATACAGATCGAAAGAGGCGCAGACCTCCTGCCGGGGATCCTCCTAAACTACTCCTGGTCGTCCGCGGCGGCTTGCACGTAGTAGTAGGCACCCGCGGTGTAGTAGGAGTCGTTGTCGACGGTGGAGTCTGGCTCCTGGGCTCCAGCATCTGGTTGCGACAACCAGAAAGAATTGGAAAGGGGGAAAGAGGGAGAAAAGCAACCGTGAGTACTCATCCAAAGTACTCGCAAGCAAGGATCTACACTACATATGCATGGGTATCGGTGTAAAGGGGCAATATCGGTGGACTGAACTGCAGAATGCCAGAATAAGAGGGGGATAGCTAGTCCTGTCGAAGACTACGCTTCTGGCAGCCTCCATCTTGCAGCATGTAGAAGAGAGTAGATGGTAAGTTCACCAAGTATCATCGCATAGCATAAACCTACCCAGCGATCCTCTCCTCGTCGCCCTGTGTGAGAGCGATCACCGGATTATATCTGGCACTTGGAAGGGTGTGTTTTATTAAGTATCCGGTTCTAGTTGTCATAAGGTCAAGGTACAACTCCCCATCGTCCTTTTACCGAGGGACATGGCTATTCGAATAGATAAACTTCCCTGCAGGGGTGCACCACATTACCCAACACGCTCGATCCCCTTTGGCCGGACACACTTTCCTGGGTCATGCCCGGCCTCGGAAGATCAACACGTCGCAGCCCCACCTAGGCACAACAGAGAGGTCAGCACGCCGGTCTAAATCCTATGCGCGCAGGGGTCTGGGCCCATGGCCCATTGCACACCTGCACGTTCCATGGGAGGCCGGAAGCAGACCTAGCCTTCCTAATACAAGAGCAGGCGTTCCAGTCCAATCCGGCGCGCGCCGCTCAGTCGCTGACGTCACAAAGGCTTCGGCTGATACCACGACGTCAAGTGCCCATAACTGTTCCCGCGTAGTTGGTTAGTGCGTATAGGCCAGTGGCCAGACTCAGATCAAATACCAAGATCTTGTTAAGCGTGTTATTTTGAAGTAACCGCGGACGTCGACCAGGGCCAGGCCCACCTCTCTCCTAGGTGGTCTCAACCTGCCCTGTCGCTCCGCCACAAAGTAACAGTCGGGGGTCGTCAGGAACCCAGGCCCGCCACTACCGGGATGGAACCACCTGTCCTTTCAGCCCCCACATCGGAATCACTTGCGGGTACTCTACGAGCCGACCCGACTTTAGTCACCACATGTATCACATATTATGTATATAAGTATATACCCGTGATCACCTCCCAAGTGATCACGGCCCGATAGTATAGCATGGCAGAATGACAAGAATGTAGGGCCACTGATGGAATACTAGCATCCTGTACTAAGCATTTAGGATTGCGGGTAAAGGTAATAACAGTAGTAACAAAGACAGGCTATGCATCAGAATAGGATTAAAGGAAAGCAGTAACATGCTACACTACTCTAATGCAAGCAGTAGAGAGAAGAATAGGCGATATCTGGTGATCAAGGGGGGGGGGGCTTGCCTAGTTGCTCTGGCAAGGAGGGGTCGTCAACAACGTAGTCGATCGGGGCACCAGCAGCGGCTCGAGTCTCATAGTCCACCGGAGAGAAGAGGGGGAAGAAACATTGAATACAATGCAAACATATGCATATCAATGCATGACAAGACAAGTAACGGTGCCAGCTGTGCCATAATGTAGTAGGAGGTGATACCGGCGAAGGGGGAAAACATCCGGGAAAGTATCCCCAGTGTTTCGCGTTTTCGGACAAATGAACCGGAGGGGTAATGTTGCGTGTTCGCTATGCTAGGCATGTGTGGCGGACGAACGGTCTGCATATCCGGATTCGTCTCGTTGTTCTGAGCAACTTTCATGTACAAAGTATTTTCATCCGAGTTACGGATTATTTTATATGATTTTCTAAAGTTTTAATTATTTTTATAATTTATTTGATTATTTTAAATCAACATTATCCTGAATAGTGTATGCTGACGTCATCATGATGTCAGCATGACGTCAGTAGTCAACAGGGCATTGACTGGGTCAGACTGACATGTGGGTCCCAGCTGTCATACTCTGTTTATTCTAATTAGGGTTTAACTAATCTAATCACTATTTAAGTAAAGTAACTAATTAATTAGATCAACTAAACAGAGTTAATTAACTTAATTAACTCACTGATAAATTATTATTTTTATTTTTTTATTTTTTTTTAAAAAATATTTTTTTATTAAACGTTCTAGGGCGTGGGCCCCTCATGTCATTGGCCCAGAGGCGTAGTGGGCATAGGGCGGTGCGGGCGCGGGCGCCGCCCGAACGGGCGTGGGCGCTGGGCGCCCGAGATGGTTCAGGCACGGCCCACCGGACAGTGGCCGCGGTAGGGCGCCGGCGAGGTTTGGCCGGGGGCGCAACCAGCCGGAGCAATGCAGTCGGAGTCAGTGGCCAAGGGCGGCGGTGTGCATGGTCAGGGGCGGGGCGGAGCAGGCGAGCAGCGAAGCGGCGAGCAGCGGGGCCAGACGGCGCGCGGCGACGGCGTGACGGAGCGGGGCGGAGGACGCGGGCAAGTGCTGTCGCGCGTGTGCGGGCGCGGCCAGAAGCGGCCAAGGCGTGCACGGGTGGGCGTGGTGGAGGCGCGTCGGGCGTGAGGAGCACAACGAGCGGGCGGGCCGGCATGGTGTGGCGCGCGCAACAGCGGACGGCGCGACGCGTGCGCGCGTGGTGAGGCGCCAGCGGGCGAGCGGCAGTGGCTGCGGGAGGCCAGCGCCGCGGGGGCGCGGACGGGGCCGTGGACGAGGCTGTGGCCACGACGAGGACAACGGCGAGTGGCGCCGGCAGTGTCCATGGGCAGCAGCCGCAGCTGTTGCAGCGAGGCAAGGCGAGGAGCGGGGCGCATCATGGGCGTGCAGAGGAGAAGAAGGCGCTCACGGGGGGCTGTAGGGTTCGAGGCAGCGGGGCTCGGGGAGGAGGACGGAGACGGCGCATCGCAGGGGAGGCAGTCGGCGAGGTGGCTCCGGCGTCGGCGGGTTCCAGCGAGGGGCGCCGGCGTGGTGGCCACGGAAATCGGCGGCGGGGCGCAGCGTGGCTTGGGGAGGCCGACATGGGCGAGGTGAGGAGGCGGCGAGAGGCGACGGGACCAGGGCGGTACCGGGCGGCGGCGTCGGGAACGGGCCCTCCCGATCCAGATCCAGCGAGAGAGGGGGGAGGGGAACGAGAGAGAGGTGGGGGCGAGTGGGAGGATAGAGTGGGGTGGGGTGTCGGTTAGGGTTTCCACCGACAGGGGGTTACGATGGGATAAGGGAGTGAGTGGGGGGGGGGGCGGCATACGCCAGATGGGCCGGCCGAGTGGCGTGGTGGCCTGTTGGGCCAAAGCCCCCAGTGAGGGGGGTTTCCTTTTCATTTTTGTTTTTTGTTTTGTATTTTCTTTTCTTTTATTTATTTTCCTTTTTCTATTTTATTTATTTAGCTACTGTTATGTACTTAGTTTAGGTACTAAACGATTTTAGTTAAAGTTGAAACTCCTCACATAATTACCTACTGATATTTTGGGTGTTGTGCAAAAAGTTTGGGGGGGGTTGAATTGTTTGAAAATAAGTTCATATTTTAAAAGGCATAATAGGTGCTGCATGACCACTTTAATTATTTCCAGGGGAGATTTAAAAAATCCATTAAATGTTGGTTCCTACATGTTAATTACCTAGTGAATATTTGCAACCGACCGAACATTTTTGTTTTACCGATTGAAGAAATAATAATTTGACTTTATTTTAACTTTGAATTTGATCAAATGAGGTTTAGCAAATTAACTGCGATGACATGGCAACATTAGGAGGGGATTACTGTAGCTTAATTACCCGGACGTCACAATTCTCCTCCACTACAAGAAATCTCGTCCCGAGATTTAAGGGGTGAAATAAGGGGAAAGGTCTGGTTACGAAATTCTAGCGAGTGTTCTCGGTCTTAGTTGCTGTTCCCGAAGAGGTCGATCCATTACGTTGACGTCTTCATTTCTCTTCTTCCAGTCATTGTTATGAAGTCTGCATCCTTTCTCCGGGAACTCCATCGTACTTACATAAAATGATAAGGGGTAACTCGAAGGAACGGAACTCTGCACGGTTGCTTAACCGGTAGATAACATTAGGGAAGGTGGCGAAAAGTAACTCTCGAATTGAAACTCAAGAAATTATCGAGAGAAAAGTAAGAAGGTGCAAAGTAGAAGTTTCAAGCGCATAGGCAAGCGTTTGTTGCCTGATACGAAATGTGAAAGAGGTTCAGGGCAATGGGAATAAGTATTGCGTCTGGTACCAAAATAGATCACTAGGAAGGTGGCCCGTGAACTACATACGAAGTCAAGCTCTAGGAATAACTTTGGCAACAGGGTGTACAGGAGAGTCAGGTTTCGATCCTGTGGAACTGTGGGTTATCGGCCCACCATGTGGCTTAAAGTAGAAAGGGGGCTGACATCTTGCACGGTCACGATAACAAGGCATGTCAGAGGGTAGTCTGTCAGTTATGTTGGCAACAACGTTAGTACCAAGGGCGAGGGACGAAGAGAACCATTTTCCTACTCATCGAACGAGGCGGACCAATAGGCAAAGTTCTCGTCCATCGGTGGTTACCGGAATGTCATCAACAATAGTAACAGGGTCTTGCTGACACAATTGTGCACCGAGGTGTTTACATAAGCAGGAGAATATTTCTGCTTGGATCATATAGATCACAAGAAAGGTTAAACCAAACAATGGAAAGGAAAATATGATTATCAGATTAAACAGAATAATGGTAAGGGAAAATGTGTTTAAACACATATTTCAGGGGTATATCCTTCACACTGACAAGTAGAGCATGATGTCCATGACGGGATATAAAGTAGAAAACCCTTTAGGTAAGGGGAGAGAAACTTCATGACATTACCCATACAACGGTGTTTGGGTAATTGATATGGAAAATTTAGCATTGTGCTTCCAATGTTTTTATTGAAAATCGGAGTACCACTGACATGCTTCGAGGTAGCATTGACATGGTCTTCAAGCAAAGGTCAGACTCTGGATACACGAAGGATCCATCAGGAACAACTTATGGAATAATTCTTACAATTTCCTCTTGGAAGAATGGCTAACCTTGCTAAAAAGGAAACTATAACAATAGGTCCTCCAACCAAGTGTGCAAGGCATGACATCACCTTACCGGGTCATATAAAGACCAATGTTATAACTCTTGAAAATATGTTCCAACCATCATATCTGACCAAGATTCAGATCTGATTGGTGTCAGAATACCTCACACTCAGGATGCCCGAGAAGAAGAAAAAAAAGGTGCGACTCAATTGACGAGATGACATTGTAAGATTCTCGTGAAATGAACTATGGAAGCGAGTTCTTAAACAAGAGTTCATCATTAAACCAATGAAAGGATGAGGGGTGGCTGATGGGCTCAACAACCATTCCTAGAGATTTCCAAAAGGATGGATTTCCACAATTATATGACAAGGGGATAACATTTGCCAGATCAAATGATATAATGCTGTATGCTCGAGGAAAAACATACACAATTAAACATTGGTTGAAAGGTGTGCCCGAAATATGGGCTTAGGCAGCATGGTCAATGTTAGAATGGTGATTTAATAACCAATAATCTAAGAATGAATGGTCGACCATTAAATCCAAAGCAATAGGGTTGCTAGAAGGGCAGAATCCAAACAGCACAGTTCACTTGTTGGTATCCCGGTTAGAATTAACACAGGGACCAAGAAAGAATGGTGATGGTGAGAAGTATTACTATATCAAGAATTAGTAGTTGGGGCAATTTTCTCAACATTCTTGACATAACAGATGGTAATACTCCAAGATAGAATCATAATATAAGTTGGATAGAAAGGAACTAGGTACAACACAAAACATGAACAAGTTTTGTGTCGGAGTGAATGCAAGAATGTTGTCGATGTTAATACAAATCATCGAGGGGCAAGGATGGTATTTCTCATCATGAATTTGACGCAGAACTTGGAAGAAGTCAAATTGTTGACAACGATCACGACAAATTTGTCAAGAGGTTTCAAGAAAATGTAATCGATCGACGATGACATCAAGCAAAGGGAACGGTGAACCAAAAGGTTTTTATAATCATAGATAAGATGCCATCTCAGAATGCGGGTTGTCTCTCAACACAAACAATATGATACTGAAAGTTCAATGTACACTTAGAGCACTGTCGGAATTGTGTCCCGGGGATGTAGAACATAGGTAGAATGGTCAAGCAGACAGCCTGACGATGATGATGTAGTCAATCAGTTGGGAACAACATGATCGAGTACAAACTAGTAAGCAATGAAGATTACTAAGAGTTGTTGAATCGCAGTGCGGATTCGATTCAGCCGTGGAAGAATGGAATCGAAGAGAATAATAGTTGATGAAGAACTCATAAGAAGTTATGTAGTTCCGTGGTATTCTCGCGATACCAGAGGGTAATACTCGAAGGTAGAGTAGAATAAAGGTTGAAGTGGTGTATTTATGTGCAGAAGAAGAGTGCGTAAACTTGTCTCAGAAATGAAAGTGAAGGGGAGCAATATGGTCGGAACCACATTTGTAAATGATCAAACCATGGATACAAGATGAACTTATAACAAGGGGGTAATTATTTTTATGAGCAGCTTCCATGATAAGTTCTACATCATGTCCATGGGCATGAACACAAAGTTCAAGGTCGACTCCCACTTCTCCAATGCATAACCTTTCATTCACTCCTCGCGTTCGACGAAGTTGTAGTGCTGAAATTTTATCTTGCATAACACCGTTAGAGTATGACCGATAGAAGCTTCCGGGTTTACACAAATTAGAAAAGGCATAGCATCAACCCATCGGGGCATCTTAGAAACGTATACCACAACTTCAGGAGTAATTTATGCAAGCTCGAAAGAAGAGCATGGTTGAGAAAGCAGAGAATACAATTTACCAAAGGCATTATGTATCAGGGAAATAACTCACAAAGTGATTAAATATGAAGGACACTGTCGGATAATAATCCAACAATGGATCTGGCAATCCACAACGGAGCTGATGTGAGTATCGGTACTCAATCAGAGGAAGAAAGAATGCAAGGGTATCAAATTATAGAACATCTGAATAATTCAATGTTTAGATAACAAAGGAATTATGATTTCCAAAATGAACGATCAGAAGCAGACTCTCTGATCAAGGATGGATAAGTTGAATAGACCAGGGGCACAATCGACGTCAAATAGATTGGTCGAGAACCAGCTCATGTTCAAAATGACGTCTGAGCCGAAAAGATAATTTAGAAGGATCAATTAATGATTCTGTGCATTCGCACACATGTTGAATCAATAGGATCAACATGATGGTGTCAAAAGATACTAATGAATATTGCTACACATATGGGAAGCATCCATAATGCAAGCAGACAAGTATTTGCAGAGCAATAGTTTGAAAAGGATTCTCGGAATATCTGAAGTATTTCAGGGTATCTTGTAATAACAAGAACAATTGGAAGTGAAGTTATGGACAACAAGTGTATGTAGTTTTCCATAGGGATTTATCGGTGGTAAGGAATTGCAACGGTGAAGGGCACAAGGGTCTCGGGGAAACATCGGAGAGTATCTTCAAAATTTTCTGGTGCAGCAGGCGATCATTTGGACTTAAGGGGCTCTCCGGGAGAAAGTAGTTACGAGAACCTAGAGTCAGATTTAGTAAAATCATTTAACCTGAATAGAAGAGAGATCAGAGTCCCAGAGTATAGACGAGGAGTAAAAGATCCTAATACCACCCAATGGTGACGTGGGCCCGTAAGACACACAGCCATGTTAGTAAAAGTTTTGCAATGTCTAGACTCTACTTCGGCCAAGGAGTGTGGAAGGGGATTCCTACATGCAATCGGCTCTAATACCAACTTGTGACGCCCCCGATTCAATCGTACACTAATCATACACGCAAACGTGTAAGATCAAGATCAGGGACTCACGGGAAGATATCACAACACAACTCTAAAAATAAAATAAGTCATACAAGCATCATAATACAAGCCAGGGGCCTCAAGGGCTCGAATACAAGTGCTGGATCATAGACGAGTCAGTGGAAGCTACAATATCTGAGTACAGACATAAGTTAAACAAGTTTGCCTTAAGAAGGCTAGCACAAACTGGGATACAGATCGAAAGAGGCGCAGGCCTCCTGCTGGGGATCCTCCTGAACTACTCCTGGTCGTCGGCGGCGGCCTGCACATAGTAGTGGGCACCCGCGGTGTAGTAGGAGTCGTCGTCGACGGTGGCGTCTGGCTCCTGGGCTCCAGCATCTTGTTGCAACAACCATAAAGAAATGGAAAGGGGGAAAGAGGGAGAAAAGCAACCGTGAGTACTCATCCAAAGTACTCGCAAGCAAGGATCTACACTACATATGCATGGGCATCGGTGTAAAGGGGCACTATCGGTGTGCTGAACTGCAGAATGCCAGAATAAGAGGGGGATAGCTAGTCCTAATGAAGACTATGCTTCTGGCAGCCTCCATCTTGCACCATGTAGAAGAGAGTAGATGGTAAGTTCACCAAGTATCATCGCATAGCATAAACCTACCCGGCGATCCTCTCCTTGTCGCCTTGTGTGAGAGCGATCACCGGGTTATATCTGGCACTTGGAAGGGTGTGTTTTATTAAGTATCTGGTTCTAGTTGTCATAAGGTCAAGGTACAACTCCGGGTCGTCCTTTTACCGAGGGACACGACTATTTGAATAGATAAACTTCCCTGCAGGGGTGCACCACATTACCCAACACGCTCGATCCCCTTTGGCCGGAGACACTTTCCTGGGTCATGCCTGGCCTCGGAAGATCAACATGTCGCAGCCCCACCTAGGCACAACAGAGAGGTCAGCACGCCGGTCTAAATCCTATGCGCGCAGGGGTCTGGGCCCATCGCCAATTGCACACCTGCACGTTGCATGGGTAGCCGGAAGCAGACCTAGCCTCCCTAATACAAGAGCAGGCGTTCCAGTACAATCCGGCACGCGCGGCTCAGTCGCTGACGTCACGAAGGCTTCGGCTGATACCACGACGTTCAGTGGCCATAACTGTTCCCGCGTAGTTGGTTAGTGCGTATAGGCTAGTGAACAGACTCAAATCACATACCAAGATCTCGTTAAGCGTGTTATTTTGAAGTAACCGCGGACGCCGACCAGGGCCAGGCCCACCTCTCTCCTAGGTGGTCTCAACCTGCCATGTCGCTCCGCCACAAAGTAAAGTCGGGGGTCGTCAGGAACCCAGGCCCACCACTACCGGGATGGAACCACCTCTCCTTTCAGCCCCCCACATCGGAATCACTTGCGGGTACTCTATGAGCCGACCCGACTTTAGTCACCACATGTATAACATATTATGTATATAAGTATATACCCGTGATCACCTCCCAAGTGATCATGGGCTGATAGTATAGCATGGCAGACGGACAAGAATGTGGGGCCACTGATGGAATACTAGCATCCTATACTAAGCATTTAGGATTGCGGGTAAAGGTAATAACAGTAGTAACTAAGACAGGCTATGTATCAGAATAGGATTAACGGAAAGCAGTAACATGCTACACTATTCTAATGCAAGCAGTAGAGAGAAGAATAGGGGATATCTGGTGATCAAGGGGGGGGGGCTTGCCTGGTTGCTCTGGCAAGGAGGGGTCGTCAACAACGTAGTCGTTCGGGGCACCAGCAGCGGCGTCAGTCTCGTAGTCTACTGGAGAGAAGAGGGAAAGAAACAATGAATACAATCCAAACAGATGCATATCAATGCATGACAAGACAAGTAACGGTGCCAGGTGTGCCCTAACGCAGTAGGAGGTGATACCGGCGAAGGGGGAAAACATCCGGAAAAGTATCCCCGGTGTTTCGCGTTTTCAGACAGATGAACTGGAGGGGTAACATTTCCTGTTCGCTATGCTAGGGATGTGTGGCGGACGAACAAGCTGCGTATCCGAACTTGTCTCATCGTTCTGAGCAACTTTCATGTACAAAGTATTTTCATCCGAGTTACAGATTATTTTATATGATTTTCTAAAGTTTTAATTATTTTTAGAATTTATTTAATTATTTTAAATCAACATTATCCAGAATAGTGTATGCATGACGTCAGCAGTCAACAGGGTGTTGACTGGGTCAAACTGACATGTGGGTCCCAGCTGTCATACTCTGTTTATTCTAATTAGGGTTTAACAAATATAATTACTGTTTAATTAAACTAACTAATTAATTAGATCAACTAAACAGAGTTAATTAGCTTAATTAATTCATTGATTAATTAAATATTTATTTATTTATTTTATTATTACAATTTTTAAAAAATAATTCTTTTTATTAAACATTCTAGGGCGTGGGCCCCTCATGTCATTGGCCCAGAGGCCTAGTGGGCACATGGCGGTGCGGGCGCGGGCGCCGTCCGAACGGGTGTGGGCGCTGGGCACCCGAGACGGTTCAGGCGCGGCCCACCGGACAGTGGCCGCGGTAGGGCGCCAGCGAGGTTTGGCCGGGGGCGCAACCGGCCGGAGCAACGCGGTCGGGGTCAGTGGCCAAGGGCGGCGGCGTGCAGGGTCAGGGGTGGGGCGGAGCAGGCGAGCAGCGAAGCAGCGAGCAGCGGGGCCAGACGGCGCGTGGCGACGGCGGGGCGGAGTGGGACGGAGGACGCGGGCAAGTGCTGTCGCGGTGCGGGCGCGGCCCAAGAAGCGGCCAAGGCACGCGGGCGGGCGTGGTGGAGGCGCGTCGGGCGTGAGGAGCGGAACGAGCGGGCGGGCTGGCAAGGTGTGGCGCGTGATACGTCTCCAACGTATCTATAATTTATGAAGTATTCATGCTATTATATTATCCATCTTGGATGTTTAATGGGCTTTACTATGCACTTTTATATTATTTTTGGGACTAACTTATTAACCCAGAGCCCAGTGCCAGTTCCTGTTTTTTTCCATTGTTTCAGTGTTTCAAAGAAAAGGAATATCAAACGGAGTCCAAACGGAATGAAACCTTCGGGAGAGTTATTTTTGGAACGAAAGCAATCCAGAAGACTTGGAGTGTATGTAAGCAAAGCAACGAGGAAGGCACGAGGCAGGGGGGCACGCCCACCCCCCTGGGCGCGCCCTCCACCCTCGTGGGCCCCTCGTGGCTCCCCTGACCGACTTCTTTCGCCTATATATATCCATATACCCTAAAACCATCGGGGAACAGAATAGATCGGGTGTTCCGCCGCCGCAAGCCTCTGTAGCCACCAAAAACCAATCGGGACCCTGTTCCGGCACCCTGCTGGAGGGGGGAACCCTCACCGGTGGCCATCTTCATCATCCCGGCGCTCTCCATGACGAGGAGGGAGTAGTTCACCCTCGGGGCTGAGGGTACGTACCAGTAGCTATGTGTTTGATCTCTCTCTCTCTCTCGTGTTCTTGAGGTGATACGATCTTGATGTATCGCGAGCTTTGCTATTATAGTTGGATCTTATGATGTTTCTCCCCCTCTACTCTCTTGTAATGGATTGAGGTTTCCCTTTGAAGTTATCTTATCGGATTGAGTCTTTAAGGATTTGAGAACACTTGATGTATGTCTTGCATGTGCTTATCTGTGGTGACAATGGGATATCACGTGATCTACTTGATGTATGTTTTGGTGATCAACTTGCGGGTTTAGTGACCTTGTGAACTTATGCATAGGGGTTGGCACACGTTTTCGTCTTGACTCTCCGGTAGAAACTTTGGGGCACTCTTTGAAGTTCTTTGTGTTTGTTGAATAGATGAATCTGAGATTGTGTGGTGCATATCGTATAATCATACCCAGGGATACTTGAGGTGACATTGGAGTATCTAGGTGACATTAGGGTTTTGTTTGATTTGTATCTTAAGGAGTTATTCCGAACTCTATGATAGATCGAACAGAAAGAATAGCTTCATGTTATTTTACTATGGACTCTTGAATAGATTGATCAGAAAGGATAACTTTGAGGTGGTTTCGTACCCTACAATAATCTCTTCGTTTGTTCTCCGCTGTTAGTGACTTTGGAGTGACTCTTTGTTCCATGTTGAGGGATAGTTATATGATCCAAGTATGTTATTATTGTTGAGAGAACTTGCACTAGTGAAAGTATGAACCCTGGGCCTTGTTTCAACGCATTGCAATACCGTTTGTGCTCACTTTTATTACTTGTTACCTTGCTGTTTTTATATTTTCATATTACAAAAACCTATATCTACCATCCATATTGCACTTGTATCACCATCTCTTCGCCGAACTAGTGCACCTATACAATTTACCATTGTATTGGGTGTGTTGGGGACACAAGAGACTCTTTGTTATTTGGTTGCAGGGTTGTTTGAGAGAGACCATCTTCATCCTATGCCTCCCACGGATTGATAAACCTTAGGTCATCCACTTGAGGGAAATTTGCTACTGTCCTACAAACCTCTACACTTGGAGGCCCAACAACGTCTACAAGAAGAAGGTTGTGTATTAGACATCAAGCTCTTTTCTGGCGCCGTTGCCGTGGAGGTGAGTGCTTGAAGGTATATCTTTAGATCTTGCAATCGAATCTTTTTGTTTCTTGTTTTATCACTAGTTTAGCCTATAAAGGAAAACTATAAAAAAATGGAATTGAGTTTGTCTCATATGCTTCATCTTTTTAATATCTTTCGTGAGTATGATGGAAAGGAAAATTGTGCTAAAGTGTTAGAAGAAGAATGCATTAAAATATTTGGCACTAAATCTTCGAATGATGAGCATGATTGCAATGTTGTTAGCATGAACTCCTTGAATATCCATGGTACTAATGATGATTGCACTAGTCATGATGAAAATATCTCTTATAAGCATGTCGATTTTTGTGGAGTGCATAGAGTTTGCAAATACCTACCAAAAAGGGAAGATAGATTTTGTAAGAGGCACAAGTACTTAGAAACTAAATGGTTGCAAGAGAGGCTAAATGTTAGTGCTGAAAATTTAAAATATCTTAGCCATACTTGTGGACTTTGCAATGAACATGGTCATTTAAATATCAAATGAAAATTGTTTCATGATCGAATCGTGTCCAAAAATTGTGATGACTTGATTTCCCTTGCACATCATAATGAACTTAGTCTGCTTTTAGGTTATGAAGAATTGAAACGTCAAACTAAGTTTATTCCAGAATATAACCTTGAGAAATTCCTCGATATTGATCTAGAAGAAATTTATATGTATTGTGCGGTGAATTGCATTGAAAATCCTTATATTGCCAATTACATAAAGAAAAGAAAACAAATAGAAGATGAATAGAATACTAACGAAAGGGAAGAGACTTCCCAATATCCTCCTATTATTTCTTATGATGAATCAGGTAACGAGGAGGAGTCTTCTATCCAACCATTCTCATTAATAAGGAGCTCCAAAAAGAGGATTGAACCCACACATGATGTGGTGAAGAAGAAGAAAAGAAAAAGGAAGAGAGGTAAAAAGATATCTCCCCCAAATAATGTTGCTCCTATTATTGTTGTGCCTCATGAAAATGAATCGAAAATAATTGTGGAAGATGATGCACTTGATGATGATCTCGTTATGCCTATTGCTTGTTGTGATGATTATGATTGGGAAGATAATGATACTTCTTATGATCTTGAAAATCTTTTTGGCACTTGCTTGGAAGAATGTGATAATTGCTATACTATTGGTGCTATCCATACTATTAATGATGAGAGTGATTATGCTTATGATATGAAAAGGCCCAAGCTTGGGGATGCTATGTTTGAAGAAGATGATATTTTTGAGAATATATTTGCTGCATTAATGTTTGTCACAAGCTTGGGGATGCTACGTTTAATGAAGATGATATTTTTAGTCTCCCAAGTTTTGATATGCAAATTTATAATGGTGATAGCACGCCTCTTACTTATGATGATTATATTGATGAAAGTGGGTTTGGAAGAGTGTCAACTTTAGGAAGTAATGATCCCACTATTTTGGAGGATTTTGAATCTTATTATAATAATTATGAAAGTGGATTTGGAGAGGTCATGACTTTATTTAGTGATGAATCCACTATTTCGGAATAGGTTTCAATTGATTATGATGAGGACAAAGTTGCTACTTATGATGATTATTGTGATGACACTTATGCTATAAAGAGTAGTGATGATTATATTTATAAAACTTGTCATGATTATGATTACCCTTTTTCTGAATATTACTCTTTTAATGTCGAAACAATTTATAGTATTCGAGTCTCTTATGATACTCCCACTATCCCGAATGAGAATTTTTTTGCTTATGTGGAGAGTAGTAAATTTTCTATGCTTATAGATCATGAAAAGAATGTTTTAGGTGCTGGTTATATTGTTGAATTCATTCATGATGCTACTGAAAATTATTACGAGGGAGGAATATATGCTTGTAGGAATTGCAATAATATCAAGTTTCCTCTCTATGTGCTTAAATTTTCAAAGTTATGCTTGTTTTGCCTTCCTATGCTAGTTGATTATTGTTCCCATAAGTTGTTTGATCACAAAATCCCTATGCATAGGAAGTGGGTTAGACTTAAATGTGCTAGTCATATTCTTCATGATGCTCTCTTTATGTTTCAATTCTTATCTTTTATGTGAGCATAATTGAAATCATCATGCCTAGCTAGGGGCGTTAAACGTTAGCGCTTGTTGGGAGGCAACCCAACTTTATTTTAGTTTCTTGCTTTTTGGTTCTGTTTAGGAATAAATAATCTATCTAGCCTCTGTTTAGATGTGGTTTTATGTTTTATTTAGTGTTTGTGCCAAGTAGAACCTTTGGGAAGACTTGGGTGAAGTTTTTATGATCATGCTGTAAAAAACAGAAACTTTAGCGCTCACGAGATTAGCTAAAACTTTTTACTGGAGAGTGCTATTTAGTTGATTCTTTTTGAAGATGATAACTAGACAAATTACTCAGGTCCACCAATTTATTTTAGAATTTTTGGAGTTCCAGAAGTATACGTTTGATACAGATTACTACAGACTGTTCTGTTTTTGACAGATTCTATTTTCTATGTGTTGTTTGCTTATTTTGATGAATCTATGAGTAGTATCGGAGGGTATGAACCATAGAGAATTTGGAATACAGTAGATATTACACCAAGATGAATTTAGAATGAGTTCACAACAGTACCTAAGTGGTGATTTATTTTCTTATACTAACGGAGCTTACGAGTTTTCTATTAAGTTTTGTGTTGTGAAGTTTTCAAGTTTTGGGTAAAGATTCGATGGACTATGGAATAAGGAGTGGCAAGAGCCTAAGCTTGGGGATGCCCAAGGCACCCCAAGGTAATATTCAAGGATAACCAAGAGCCTAAGCTTGGGGATGCCCCGGATGGCATCCCCTCTTCCGTCTTCGTTCATCGGTAACTTTACTTGGGGCTATATTTTTATTCACCACATGATATGTGTTTTGCTTGGAGCGTCATTTTATTTTATTTTGTTTTACTTGATGTTTGAATAAAATACCAAGATCTGAAATTCTTAAATGTTTGAGAATCTTCACATAGCTACATAATTATTTAACTACTCATTGATCTTCACTCATATCTTTTTGGAGTAGTTTGTCATTTACTCGTGTGCTTCACTTATATCCTATGAGTAAATGGTTGAATGATTTGAATGTCATAAATCTGAAATTATATATGTTTCATATGCTTATCCCATGGGGAGTAATGACTTCACACATAAGAAGTAGAGGTGGTAAATTTGTTGAAGGTTAGCAAACATTGTATTGGTCACTTGAACAATTCATGAAAGAATATTGAAGGAAGAGAGATTTCACATATAAATATACTATCTTGGACATCTTCTATGATTGCGAGCCCCATTAATTATTTTCAAACCTGAGCAAATTAGTTGAAGTTGGACAAGGAAGACAACATAATGAGTTATGCTTGGGTATATTTGTATAGAAGTTATATTGTTATGGATCCTCTAACATGTGGTGCTTGCTATTTAGAATCCTTTGCTAGCCAAAATATCTGTACTAAGCGGGAATACATCTTGTGCATCCAAACTCCTTGAACCAAGTTTCTTCCATGAGTGTCCAACATATCTACCTATATGCGGTATTTACCTGCCGTTCCAAGTAAATTTGCATGTGCCAAACTCTAAACCTTCAAATAATAATCTGTTTTGTATGCCCGAATCGCTCATGTAGCGACTAGGGGCTGTAGGTATCTTCCATGCTAGGTGGGTTATTCTCACGATGAGTGGACTCCGCTCATCATTCACGAGAAAATGGCTGGTAACTGGGTTGCCCAGTCCTATGATCAAAAGATCAAAAATAAATTCACAAATAATTTAAACAAATCTCCCCCAGGAATGTTGATAGTTGGATGGCACCCGTTGTTTCGGACAAGCCGTGGAGTGTGAATGTTGGTGGAGGGGGAGTAAAAGCTTTACCTTTCTGCGTGGGAACCGCCTATAATGTATCTAGTATGGAAGATATTGGGAACTCTTGGTCGTTATGTTGACAATGAAAGCATACCTCTCAAAATTATTTTCATATCTGTTTTAGCTTCGAGCTCTGGCACCTCTGCAAATCCCTGCTTCCCTCTGCGAAGGGTCTATCTTTTACTTTTATGCAAGAGTCAGTAGTATTCCTTCTCATTCCAACCTACTCTTTAGTTGGCAAGCATCATGTGGTGGAGAAAGATCTAAGCATATCTGGCCATTCAAATATATTTGATCATGAATTATTATTGTTGACATTACCCTTGAGGTAAAAGGTTGGGAGGCGAAACATTAAGCCCCTATCTTTCTTTGTGTTCGATGAATACTATTTGTTCTAAAAATATGCTTTGAGTGGTAGCAATCATGGAAGACTAAATGATAGTTGACTATGTGAAGTTTGCTGAATCAAAGCTCTCACATAGACTCTTCCTGAAAATAAGATGAATTGTAATTGTTTGATGACTAATAACACGGTTTGTTAGTTTTAAAGAAAGTTTATGATCTATACTTTAACATGTGAATAATTTGTTACTTGATCATGCAAAGTTTTATGATATGAGCTACTGTCATGGCATATAATGATGCTAGAAAAGGTGATTGAAATTACCATTGATCAAACTTGTGCACCTGCTAGCATTCACACTTCATAAATTCTTTCTTTTATCATTTACCTACTCGAGGACGAGCAGGAATTAAGCTTGGGGATGCTGATACGTCTCCAATGTATCTATAATTTATGAAGTATTCATGCTATTATATTATCCATCTTGGATGTTTAATGGGATTTACTATGCACTTTTATATTATTTTTGGGACTAACTTATTAACCCAGAGCCGAGTGCCAGTTCCTGTTTTTTCCCTTGTTTCAGTATTTCGAAGAAAAGGAATATCAAACGGAGTCCAAACGGAATGAAACCTTCGGGAGAGTTATTTTTGGAACGGAAGCAATCCAGAAGACTTGGAGTGTACGTAAGGGAAGCAACGAGGAAGGCACGAGGTAGGGGGGCGCGCCCACCCCCTGGGCGCACCCTCCATCCTCGTGAGCCCCTCGTGGATCCCTTGTCCGACTTCTTTCGCCTATATATATATATATATATATATATATATATATATATATATATATATATATATATATATATATATCCATATACCCTAAAACCATCGGGGAATAAAATAGATCGGGAGTTCCGCCGCCGCAAGCCTCCTCTCGTTAAGCGTGTTATTTTGAAGTAACCGCGGACGCCGACCAGGGCCAGGCCCACCTCTCTCCTAGGTGTCTCAACCTGCCATGTCGCTCCGGCACAAAGTAACAGTCGGGGGTCGTCAGGAACCCAGGCCCACCACTACTGGGATGGAACCACCTCTCCTTTCAGCCCCCACATCGGAATCACTTGCGGGTACTCTACGAGCCGACCGACTTTAGTCACCACATGTATAACATATTATGTATATAAGTATATACCCGTGATCACCTCCCAAGTGATCATGGCCCGATAGTATAGCATGGCAGACGGACAAGAATGTAGGGCCACTGATGGAATACTAGCATCCTATACTAAGCATTTAGGATTGCGGGTAAAGGTAATAACAGTAGTAACCAAGACAGGCTATGTATCAGAATAGGATTAATGGAAAGCAGTAACATGCTACACAATTCTAATGCAAGCAGTAGAGAGAAGAATAGGCGAAATCTGGTGATCAAGGGGGGGGGGGGCTTGCCAGGTTGCTCTGGCAAGGAGGGGTCGTCAACAACGTAGTCGATCGGGGCACCAGCAGCGGCGTCAGTCTCATAGTCTACCGGAGAGAAGAGGGGAAGAAACAATGAATACAATCCAAACAGATGCATATCAATGCATGACAAGACAAGTAACGGTGCCAGGTGTGCCCTAACGCAGTAGGAGGTGATACCGGCGAAGGGGGAAAACATCCGGAAAAGTATCCCCGGTGTTTCGCGTTTTCGGACAGATGAACTGGAGGGGTAACATTTCCTGTTCGCTATGCTAGGGATGTGTGGCGGACGAACAGGCTATGTATCCGGACTTGTCTCGTCGTTCTGAGCAACTTTCATGTACAAAGTATTTTCATCCGAGTTACAGATTATTTTATATGATTTTCTAAAGTTTTATTTATTTTTAGAATTTATTTAATTATTTTAAATCAACATTATCCAGAATAGTGTATGCATGACGTCAGCAGTCAACAGGGTGTTGACTGGGTCAAACTGACATGTGGGTCATACTCTGTCATACTCTGTTTATTCTAATTAGGGTTTAACAAATCTAATTACTCTTTATTCTAATTAGGGTTTAACAAATCTAATTACTGTTTAAAAAAATAATTCTTTTTTATTAAACGTTCTAGGGCGTGGGCCCCTCATGTCATTGGCCCAGAGGTCTAGTGGGCACAGGGCGGTGCGGGCGCGGGCGCCGCCCGAACGGGCGTGGGCGCTGGGCGCCCGAGACGGTTCAGGCGCGGCCCACCGGACAGTGGCCGCGGTAGGGCGCTGGCGAGGTTTGGCCGGGGGTGCAACCGGCCGGAGCAATGCGGTCGGGGTCAGTGGCCAAGGGCGGCGTCGTGCAGGGTCAGGGGCGGGGCGAAGCAGGCGAGCAGCGCGGCCAGACGGCGCGTGGCGACGGCGCAGCGGAGTGGGACGGAGGACGCGGGCAAGTGCTGTCGCGGTGCGGGCGCGGCCCAAGAAGCGGCCAAGGCGCGCGGGCGGGCGTGGTGGAGGCGCGTCGGGCGTGAGGAGCGGAACGAGCGGGCGGGCCGGCAAGGTGTGGCGCGTGATACGTCTCCAACGTATATATAATTTATGAAGTATTCATGCTATTATATTATCCATCTTGGATGTTTAATGGGCTTTACTATGCACTTTTATATTATTTTTGGGACTAACTTATTAACCCAGAGCCCAGTGCCAGTTCCTGTTTTTCCATTGTTTCAGTGTTTCAAAGAAAAGGAATATCAAACGGAGTCCAAACGGAATGAAACCTTCGGGAGAGTTATTTTTGGAACGAAAGCAATCCAGAAGACTTGGAGTGTACGTAAGCGAAGCAACGAGGAAGGCACGAGGCAGGGGGCACGCCCACCCCCCTGGGCGCGCCCTCCACCCTCATGGCTCCCCTGACCGACTTCTTTCGCCTATATATATCCATATACCCTAAAACCATCGGGGAACAAAATAGATCGGGTGTTCCGCCGCCGCAAGCCTCTGTAGCCACCAAAAACCAATCGGGACCCTGTTCCGGCACCCTGCTGGAGGGGGGAACCCTCACCGGTGGCCATCTTCATCATGCCAGCGCTCTCCATGACGAGGAGGGAGTAGTTCACCCTCGGGGCTGAGGGTATGTACCAGTAGCTATGTGTTTGATCTCTCTCTCTCTCTCGTGTTCTTGAGGTGATACGATCTTGATGTATCGCGAGCTTTGCTATTATAGTTGGATCTTATGATGTTTCTCCCCCTCTACTCTCTTGTAATGGATTGAGGTTTCCCTTTGAAGTTATCTTATCGGATTGAGTCTTTAAGGATTCGAGAACACTTGATGTATGTCTTGCATGTGCTTATCTGTGGTGACAATGGGATATCACGTGATCTACTTGATGTATGTTTGGGTGATCAACTTGCGGGTTTAGTGACCTTGTGAACTTATGCATAGGGGTTGGCACACGTTTTCGTCTTGACTCTCCGGTAGAAACTTTGGGGCACTCTTTGAAGTTCTTTGTGTTTGTTGAATAGATGAATCTGAGATTGTGTGGTGCATATCGTATAATCATACCCATGGATACTTGAGGTGACATTGGAGTATCTAGGTGACATTAGGGTTTTGTTTGATTTGTATCTTAAGGTGTTATTCCAGTACGAACTCTATGATAGATCGAACGGAAAGAGTAGCTTCTTGTTATTTTACTATGGACTCTTGAATAGATTGATCAGAAAGGATAACTTTGAGGTGGTTTCGTACCCTACAATAATCTCTTCGTTTGTTCTCCGCTATTAGTGAGTTTGGAGTGACTCTTTGTTGCATGTTGAGGGATAGTTATATGATCCAAGTATGTTATTATTGTTGAGAGAACTTGCACTAGTGAAAGTATGAACCCTAGGCCTTGTTTCAACGCATTGCAATACCGTTTGTGCTCACTTTTATTACTTGTTACCTTGCTGTTTTTATATTTTCATATTACAAAAACCTATATCTACCATCCATATTGCACTCGTATCACCATCTCTTCGCCGAACTAGTGCACCTATACAATTTATCATTGTATTGGGTGTGTTGGGGATACAAGAGACTCTTTGTTATTTGGTTGCAGGGTTGTTTGAGAGAGACCATCTTCATCCTACGCTTCCCACGGATTGATAAACCTTAGGTCATCCACTTGAGGGAAATTTTCTACTGTCCTACAAACCTGTGCACTTGGAGGCCCAACAACGTCTACAAGAAGAAGGTTGTGTAGTAGACACCAGCGCGCGCGGCAGCGGACGGCGCGACGCGTGCGCGCGCGGTGAGGCGCTAGCGGGCGAGCGGCAGTGGATGTGGGAGGCCAGCGCCACGGGGGCGCGGACGGGGCCATGGACGAGGCCGTGGCCACGGCGAGGACAACGGCGAGTGGTGCCGGCAGTGTCCATGGGCAGCAGCCGCAGCTGTTGCGGCGAGGCAAGTCGAGGAGCGGGGCGCAACGTGGGCGTGCAGAGGAGAAGAAGGCGCTCACGGGGGGTTGTAGGGTTCGAGGCAGCGGGGCTCGGGGAGGAGGACGGAGACGGCGCATCACAGGGAAGGTAGTCCGGCGAGGTGGCTCCGGCGTCGGCGGGTTCCAGCGAGGGGTGCCGGTGTGGTGGCGACGGAAATCGGCGGCGGGGCGCAGCGTGGCTTGGGAAGGCCGACAGGGGCGAGGTGAGGAGGCGGCGAGAGGCGACGGGACCAGGGCGTCACCGGGCGGCAGCGTCGGGAACGGGATCAGGCCCTCCCGATCCAAATCCAGCAAGAGAGGGGGGAGGGGAACGAGATAGAGACGTGGGGGCGAGTGGGAGGAGAGAGTGGGGTGGGGTGTTGGTTAGGGTTTCGACCGACAGGGGGTTACGAGGGGATAAGGGAGTGATTGGGGGGGGGGGCGGTGCTACCTCTTGAGCACTGCGTTGATTTTCCCTTGAAGATGAAAGGGTGATGCAGTAAAGTAGCGTAAGTATTTCCCTCAGTTTTTGAGAACCAAGGTATCAATCCAGTAGGAGGTCGCGCTCGAGTCCCTTGCACCTACACAAACAAATAAGAACCTCGCAACCAACGCGACAAAGGGGTTGTCAATTCCTTCACGGTCACTTACGAGAGTGAGATCTGATAGAGATGATAAGATAATATTTTTGGTATTTTTATGATAAAACGTAATAGTAAAGAAAGCAAGTAAACAGTAATGGAAATAACGAGAGATTAATATGATGGAAAATAGACCCGGGGGCCATAGGTTTCACTAGTGGCTTCTCTCAAGATAACATAAGTATTACGGTGGGTGAACGAATTACTGTCGAGCTATTGATAGAATTGAGCATAGTTATGAGAATATCTAGGTATGATCATGTATATAGGCATCACGTCCGTGACAAGTAGACCAAAACGATTATGCATCTACTACTATTACTCCACACATCGACCGCTATCCAGCATGCATCTAGAGTATTAAGTTCATAAGAACAGAGTAACGCTTTAAGAAAGATGACATGATGTAGAGGGATAAACTCATGCAATATGATATAAACCCCATCTTTTTACCCTCGATGGCAACAATACAATACGTGCCTTGCTGCCCCTGCTGTCACTGGGAAAGGACACCGCAAGATTGAACCCAAAGCTAAGCACTTCTCCCATTGCAAAAAAGATCAATCTAGTAGGCCAAACCAAACTGATAATTCGAAGAGACTTGCAAAGATAACCAATCATACATAAAAGAATTCAGAGAAGATTCAAATATTGTTCATAGATAATCTTGATCATTAACCCACAATTCATCAGATCTTGACAAACACACTGCAAAAGAAGAGTTACATCAAATAGATCTCCAAGAGAATCGAGGAGAACTTTGTATTGAGATCCAAAGAGAGAGAAGAAGCCATCTAGCTAATAACTATGGACCCGAAGGTCTGAGGTAAACTACTCACACATCATCGGAGAGGCTATGGTGTTGATGTAGAAGCCCTCCGTGATCAATGCCCCCTCCGGCAGGACGCTGGAAAAGGCCCCAAGATGGGATCTCACGGGTACAGAAGGTTGCGGCGGTGGAATTAGGTTTTCGTGGTCGCTTCTGATGGTTTGGGGGTACGTAGGTATATATAGGAGGAAGAAGTAGCTCGGTGGAGCCACGAGGGGCCCACGAGGGTGGAGGGCGCGCCTGGGAGGGTAGGCGCGCCCCCTACCTCATGGCCTCCTCGTCTGTTGCTTGACGTCCACTCCAAGTCCTCTGGATCACGTTTGTTCCAAAAATCATGTTCCCGAAGGTTTCATTCCATTTGGACTCCGTTTGATATTCTTTTTCTGCGAAACACTGAAATAGGCAAAAAAAACAACAATTTGGGTTGGGCCTCCGGTTAATAGGTTAGTCCCCAAAATAATATAAAAGTGTATAAATAAGCCCATTAAACATCCAAAACAGAATATATAATAGCATGGAACAATAAAAAATTATAGATACGTTGGAGACGTATCAAGCATCCCCAGGCTTAATTCCTGCTCGTCCTCGAGTAGGTAAATGATAAAAAAAGAATTTTTGATGTGGAATGCTTAGCATAATTCTCAATGTAAATCTTTTTATTGTGGTATGAATATTTAGATCCGAAAGATTCAAGATAGAAGTTTAATGTTGTCATAAAAACAATAATACTTCAAACATGCTAACCAAGCAATTATGTCTTATCAAAATAACATAGCCAAAGAAAGTTTATCCCTACAAAATCATATAGTTAGGCTATGTCTCAATTATGTCACACAAACGTTCTCATCATGCATAACCCCGTTGACAAGCCGAGCAATTGGTTCATACTTTTAACGCGCTTCAGCCTTTTGAACTCTTACGCAATACATGAGCGCAAGCCATGTATATAGCACTATGGGTGGAATAAAGTATAATGATGGGGGTTATGAGAGAAGACAAAAAAGGTAGAAAGTCTCACATTGACGCGGCTAATCAATAGGCTATGAAGATGCCCATCAATTGATGTCAATGAGAGGAGTAGGGATTTCCATGCAACGGATGCACTAGAGCTATAAATATATGAATGCTCAATAATAGAAACTAAGTGGGTGTGCATCCAACTTGCTTGCTCACGAAGACCTAGGGCATTTTGAGGAAGCCCATCATTGGAGTATACAAGCCAAGTTCTATAATGAAAAATTCCCACTAGTATATGAAAGTGACAACATAGGAGACTCTCTATCATGAAGATCACGGTGCTATGTTGAAGCACAAGTGTGGAAAAAGGATAGTAACATTGTCCCTTCTCTATTTTTCTCTCATTTTTTTGGGCCTCCTCCCTTTTTTGGCCTTTTTTAGTCCGGAATCTCATACCGACTTGTGGGGGAATCATAGTCTCCATCATCCTTTCCTCACATGGGACAATGCTCTAATAATGATGATCATCACACTTTTATTATTTACAACTCAACAATTACAACTCAATACTTAGAACAAAATATGACTCTATGTGAATGCCTCCGGCGGTGTACCGGGATATGCAATGAATCAAGAGTGACATGTATGAAAAAATTATGAATAGTGGCTTTGCCACAAAATACTATGTCAACTACTTGATCATGCAAAGCAATATGACAATGATGAAGCATGTCATAATAAACGGAACGGTGGAAAGTTGCATGGCAATATATCTCGGAATGGCTATGGAAATGCCATGATAGGTAGGTATGGTGGCTGTTTTGAGGAAGATATAAGGAGGCTTATGTGTGATAGAGCGTATCATATCACAGGGTTTGGATGCACCAGCGAAGTTTGTACCAACTCTCAAGGTGAGAAGGGGCAATGTGCGGTACCGTAGAGGCTAGAAAATTATGGAAGGTCGAGGGTGCGTATAATCCATGGACTCACATTAGTCATAAAGAACTCATATACTTATTGCAAAATTTTATTAGTCCTCGAAGCAAAGTACTACTAGGCATGCCCCTAGAGGGATAGATTGGTAGGACAAGACCATCGCTCGTCCCTGACCGCCACTCATAAGGAAAGCAATAAAAGAACACCTATGTGTAAAAATTGTCACACAACTTTTACCATACGTGCATGCTACGGGACTTGCCAACTTTAACACAAGTATTTTTCAATTTCACAATTACTCAACTAGCACACTCTAATATTACCACCTTTATATCTCAAAACACTTATCAAGTATCTAACTTCTCGTAACATTCAATGAACTCAATATGGAAGATTAATTTCACAATTAAAGCAAATTACCATGCTGTTTAAGACTCTCAAAATAATATAAGCGAAGCATGAGAGATCAATAATTTCTATAAAATACAACCACCACCGTGCTCTAAAAGGTATAAGTGAAGCACTAGAGCAAAAACTATATAGCTCAAAAGATATAAGTGAAGCACATAGAGTATTCTAACAAATTCCGAATCATGTGTGTCTCTCTCAAAAGGTGTGTACAGCAAGGATGATTGTGGCAAACTAACAAACAAAGATTCAAATCATACAAGACGCTCCAAGCAAAACACATATCATGTGGTGAATAAAAATATAGCTCCAAGTAAGTTACCGATGGTTAAGGACGAAAGAGGGGATGCCTTCCGGGGCATCCCCAAGCTTTGGCTTTTTGGTGTCCTTGGATTTACCTTGGGGTGCCTTGGGCATCCCCAAGCTTAGGCTCTTGCCACTCCTTGTTCCATAATCCATCAAATCTTTTACCCAAAACTTGAAAACTTCACAACACAAAACTTAACAGAAAATCTCGTGAGCTCCGTTAGCGAAAGAAAACAAAATACCACTTCAAGGTACTGTATTGAACTCATTCTTTATTTATATTGGTGTTAAACCTACTGTATTCCAACTACTGTATGGTTTATAAACTATTTTACTAGCCATAGATTCATCAAAATAAGCAAACAACACACGAAAAACAGAATCTGTCAAAAACAAAACAGTCTGTAGTAATATGTAACTAACGCAAACTTCTGGAACTCCAAAAATTCTACCAAAATAGGAAGACCTAGAAAATTTGTTTAATGATCTTCTTCAATTGGAATCAGTATTTTATCACGTTCTTGTGATTTTTAACAATGGTTTTCATGAACAGGAAGTTTCTGGAATTTTCAGCAAGATCAAATAACTATCATTCAAGAAGATCCTATAGGTTTAACTTGGCACAAACAGTAATTAAAACATAAAAACAAATCTAACCAGAGGCTAGATCAAAGATTTATTCCTAAACATAAGCAAAAAGCAAAAAACTAAAATTAAAATTGGGTTGCCTCCCAACAAGCGCTATCGTTTAACGCCCCTAGCTAAGCATAAAAGCAAGGATAGACCTAGGTATTGCCATCTTTAGTAGGCAATCCATAAGTGGCTCTCATAATAGATTCATATGGTAATTTAATTTATTTCTATGGAAGTATTCCATGCCTTTCCTTAATGTAAATTGGAATCTAATATTCCCTTCCTTCATATCAATAATTGCACCGATCGTTCTAAGGAAAGGTCTACCAAGAATAATAGGACATGAAGGATTGCAATCTATATCAAGAACAATAAAATCTATGGGCACATAGTTACTATTTGCAACAATAAGAACATCATTAATTCTTCCCATAGGTTTCTTAATGGTGGAATCCGCAAGGTGTAAATTTAAAGAGCAATCATCAAATTCGCGGAAACCTAACAAATCACATAAAGTTTTTGGAATCGTGGAAACACTAGCACCCAAATCACACAAAGCATAGCATTCATGATCTTTAATTTTAATTTTAATAGTAGGTTCCCACTCATCATAAAGTTTTCTAGGGACAGAAACTTCCAACCCAAGTTTTTCTTCATAAGATTGCATCAAAGCATCAACGATATGTTTAGTAAAAGCTTTATTTTGACTATAAGCATGCAGAGAATTTAGCACAGATTGCGACAAGGAAATACAATCTATCAAAGAGCAATTATCATAATTAAATTCCTTGAAATCCAAAATAGTGGGTTCATTGCTATCTAAAGTTTTAACCTCTTCAATCCCACTTTTACTAATTTTTGCATCAAGATCTAAAATCTCCGAATTTTCGGAACGCCGTCTAGGTAAAGGTGGCTCATCTTCAGTCCCATCATTATCAAGATTCATATTGCAAAACAAAGATTTAATAGGGGACACATTGATAACTTTTAGATCTTCATCTTTATTCTCATAAAAATTAGAAGAACACGCTTTTACAAAGCAATCTTTCTTAGCATGCATCCTAGCGGTTCTTTCTTTGCACTCATCAACGGAAATTCTCATGGCTTTGAGAGACTCATTGTTATCATGCTTAGGTGGAATAGATCTAAGTTTCAAAGAATCAACATCAAGAGAAAGTCTATCCACGTTCCTAGCCAATTCATCAATCTTAGGCAATTTTTCTTCAAGCAAGGCATTGAAATTCTTTTGAGAAATCATAAATTCTTTAACACTAGTCTCAAAATCAGAGGGCATCTTATTAAAATTTCCATAAGAGTTGTTGTAGGAATTACCATAATTACAAAGGCATATCATTGGGATTAGAAGAAACACTCTGATTACCAAACAATTTCATGAGTTCATCCATCTTTCCACTCAAAACATTAATTTCTTCTATCGCATGCACCTTTTTACTAGTAGATCTTTCGGTATGCCATTGAGAATAATTAACCATAATATTATCTAGGAGTTTAGTAGCTTCTCCTAACGTGATTTCCATAAAAGTGCCTCCCGCGGCCGAATCTAAAAGATTTCTAGAAGCCAAATTCAATCCGGCATAGAAATTTTGTATAATCATCCATAAATTCAAACATGAGTAGGGCAATTACGTATCATTAATTTCATCCTCTCCCAAGATTGTGCAACATGTTCATGATCAAGTTGCTTAAAATTCATAATATCATTTCTAAGAGAGATGATTTTAGCGGGAGGAAAATACTTAGAGATAAAAGCATCTTTGCACTTATTCCTAGAATCAATACTATTTTTAGGCAAAGACGAAAACCAGGTTTTAGCACGATCTCTAAGAGAAAACGGAAATAGCTTCAATTTAACAATATCATTGTCCATATCTTTCTTCTTTTGCATATCACACAAATCAACAAAGCATTTTAGATGGGTAGCGGCATCTTCACTAGGTAGGCCGGCGAATTGATCTTGCATGACAAGATTCAACAAAGGCCGATCAACAGGACCCCCGTTTCGACCGTAGGAGGTCCGTTTCTTCCGTTTTGCGGTACGCCACACCCCTCCCGATGAACAGGATCCCGTATCGAACGTGGCCGGTCGAACACAAGGCCGTTTCCTCCATTCTGCGGTACGCCAGGCCTCGTTTCCATCGCCTGTTCCGTCCAAGCCCTCCCGATGAACACGACCACGCATTCCGTTCCGACCCAGCCGGTTGGCTCCCACGCGTTCCGTTGCCTCCCCATGAACACGACGCATTCCGTTGCCTCCCCATGAACACGACGACGACGCTGTTTCTCCGTTCCGACCCAGCCATGTCAACGAGCCCTTGCCGTACGTATGCGCGAGTAGGCGTTCGAGACCCCGCCCGTATGTACACATACGTGGCCGTATTTTCTTTCTTGCACCCTGGCCGCTGTACGTACGTGTACATGCTACGTGCGCGCCTCTACTACGACGCGTGCGCGCCTCTACATCTACCAGTATACATGTACGTACACGTTCGCGACCAGAATGACAAGCTACGTACGCTTCGACCAGGTGGGTCCCGACTGTCAGGCACTTCCTTGCGCGCGAAGATGTAGCTGGTGGGTCCCAGCAGTCAGGGGGGCAAATCGTTTTTTTTGCCCGGACGCATTTCCTTGCGTGCGAAGGTGTAGCTGGTGGGTCCCAGCAGTCAGGGGGGAAACATTATTTTTCGCGAAATACGGTGGCCAGTCCGGTGGGTCCCCGCTGTTAGGTGGAGGAATAATTATTTTGCGCGTAATAAGGAGGCACTTCCTTGCTGCGGCCGTGGACCCAGCAGTCACCGTCTCCACGCACAGTACTCTTCCGATGGAAGTCGGTCGTTGACCACATTGACCACGCCGCGCCGAGAGCACCACGGCGGTGGACGACGGCGAGGCCTAGGAAGGGGACGACACGGAGGCAGGGAAGACTCGGCAGTTGTTTCCCACGCGGAGGGGAGTATGACTGTACGAGGGTTCACTGGTTCGTCTGCCGTCGCCGGAGAATAACAGCAGGTGTGGGTGAGTAGAGGGATGGCTAGGCCAGCGATGGGAGTACGGAGGGGCGGTGAGGCCTGCGCGGCAGCACAGCCGTCCGCGGGGAGGAGGGAGCAGGCAATCCCTCCGGTGCTTGTTTGAGCGGCTGGAGCAGGAAGAGCAAAGATTGAAGAAGCACGACGGCCGTTGGATGGACATCCAACAGTCAGTGCTTGTGCGTCAACCTTTTTTTAGGAAAGCCTCAAATCTGTGGAAAACAGCATACAACCCATCTGCCATTATTTCTAATAATTGACACCCATTTGCTAATTCTTAAGGTTTTTTTGGAGCCCATATTCTTTTTGTTAGCATTACAGCCCATATTGTGGCCACGGTTAAAAAATTATATGAAATTTTGCATGTTTCGGTGCGGTCCGAACTGTTTTTAATCTCGAAATTTCGACTCACATTCAAACTGATTTAAAAAATAAATGTATATCAATATAAAATCCAACAAATTCTCCACGCATAAAAATTAATGTAATTTAAAATCTTGAAATGAAAAAAAAGATATTTGAAACTAATTGCCGGTTTGATGTGTTTTAAAATTGTACAGCCCATTTCTCATTACTGATGGGCCATTTTCTCGGCTAGCCGAATGAAAGCTCTCCTCGTCTTGAAAGATTTGCAGCCCAACGGGCCTGACAAAGCGACTTACTTGGCAAATCACAAAAAAACTGGGCTGTGGCCATGGACCCAGCTGTCAGCCTCTCCACGTACAGTACTCTTCCCATGGAAGTCGTTTCTTGACCACGTTGACCACGCCGCACGGAGAGCACCACGGCGGTGGACAACGGCGAGGCCTAGGAAGGGGACGACGAGGAGCCGGGGAAGACGCGGCAGTGGAAGCCCGTGCGGAGAGGAGTACGAGGGTTCACTTGTTCGGCTGCGGTGTGAGGCTGCCGTCGCCGCAGGGCCTGGCCAGCGGTGGGAATAGTAGGGGGCGGTGAGGCCTCTGCGGCAGCACAGCCGGCCATGGGAGGCAGGAGCATGCGGCACGACCGGCGCTGCTTTGGGCGGCTGGAGCAAGAAGACCAAAGGTTGAAGAAGCACTACGGCCGTTGGATGGACATCGTATGGTCAGTGGAGTTAGAATCGTTCATATTGACTAAGTTGACAAAGCGCTTAGTCCCCGTTAACTAGCCTCCCACCAAGGTGGGTCCCAGCTAGCTGGGGGAGTATTCTTTTTTTGTGCGTAATAAGGAGGCACTTCCGGTGGGTCCGAGCTGACAGCGGGGGAACATTTTTTTCACGAAATACGGTGGCCCATCCGGTGGGTCCCAGCAGTCAGGGGGAAACGATTTTTTTCGCAAAATACTGGTGGCCCGTCCGGTGGATCCCTGCTGTCAGGTGGAGGAATAATTATTTTCCGCGTAATAAGGAGGCACTTCCTTGCGGCTGCCGTGGACCCAGTTGTCAGCCTCTCCACGTACAGTACTCTTCCGATGGAAGTCGGTCGTTGACCACATTAACCACGCTGCGCCGAGAGCACCACGGCGGTGGACGACGGCGAGGCCAAGGAAGGGGACGACGCGGAGCCGAGCAATACGCGGCAGTGGATGCCCACGCGGAGAGGAGTACAAGCGTTCACTGGTTCGGCTGCGGTGTGAGGCTGCCGTCGCCGCAGAATAATAGGGGGTGTGGGTGAGTGGAGGGATGGCCTGGCCAGTGGTGGGAGTAGTATGGGGGCGGTGAGGCCTCAGCGGTAGCACAGCCGGCCACGGGAGGCAGGAGCAGGCGGCACGACCGGCGCTGCTTTGGGCAGCTGGAGCAAGAAGACCAGAGGTTGAAGAAGCACTATGGCCGTTGGATGGACATCATACGGTCACTGGAGTATTGACTAAGTTGACAAAGCCCTCCGTCCCCGTCAACTTAGTAGGCCCACAAGTTAGCCCAACAATATGGTGGGTCCCAACTAGCAGGGGCTATTTATTTTTTTGGGCGTAATAAGGAGGCACTTCCTTGCGTGCGAAGATATAGCTGGTGGGTCCGACCTGTCAGCGGGGGAAACATTTTTTTCGCAAAATACGGAGGCCCTTCCTGTGGGTCCTAGCTATCAGGTGGAGGAATCATTACTTTTCGCGTAATAAGGAGGCATTTCCTTGCGTGCGGCCGTGGACCCAGCTGTCAGCCCCTCCACGTACAGTCCACTTCCGATGGATGTCGTTCATTGACCACGTTGACCAGGCCGCGCCAAGAGCACCAGGGCGGTGGACGACGGCGAGGCCTAGGAAGGGAACGACACGGAGCCAGGGAATACTCGACAGTTGTTTCCCACGCGGAGGAGTACGAGGGTTTACTGGTTCGTCTGCCGTCGCTGAAGAATAACAGCATGTGTGGGTGAGTAGAGGGATGGCTAGGCCAGCGATGGGAGTACGGTGGGGCCGTGAGGCCTGCGCGACAGCATAGCTGTCGCGGGAGGAGGGAGCAGGCAGTCCCGCCGGCGCTTGTTTGAGCGGCTAGAGCATGAAGAGCAGAGATTAAAGAAGCACGACAGCCGTTGGATGGACATCCAACAGTCACTGCTCTAGTGTGTTGACTAAGTTGATAGGGCGTTGCGTGTGCGTCAACCTTTTTTTATGAAAGTATACGCGTCAACCTGTAGTAGGCGCACAAGTCAGCCTCAAATATGTGGAAAACAGCATACAGCCCATCTGCCATTATTTCTAATAATGTACAGCCCATTTGCTAATTCTTAAGAAATTTTTTGGAGCCCATCTTCTTTTTGTTAGCATTACAACCCATATTGTTGCCACGGTTAAAAAGTATACACAATTTTGCATATTTCGGTGCGGTGAACTGTTTTTAATCCAGAAATATCGATTCACATTCAAACTATTTTGAAAAATAATTTATATAAATATAAAATCCAAATAATTGTCCACGCATAAAAATCAATGGAATTTAAGATCTTGTAATGAAAAAAATTGAAACTAATTCCCGGTTTGATGTGTTTTAAAAATGTACAGCCCATTTCTGGGCAAACCGAATGAAACTCTCCTCGTCTTGAAAGATTTGCAGCCCAGCAGGGCCGATAAAGCAAGTAGGCCTTGTTTGGGTATTTCTTAAAAAAATAGAACTGGGCTAGCCATTTTCAGCAAGAAAAAAACACAACTGGGCTCATGATGTGGTAAACATAAATAAAACCCTGGCTAGACGGGCCACAGCCCCCGCACAGCCCCGTTGTTACCCTGATCCGTCGCTAAAACTAGTATAAATAACAACTGCTTGTTCCTAAAAAAACTGCGCGACTTGCTGGGTCCCTGGTGTCAGCCGCTCGTAGTGTAATTCTCTCGTTTATTGACTACGTTGACAATGGCGTGAGCCCCAGATGTCCAACCATTAGGAGGAACCATATTTTTGGGCTTGTACTATAGAGGCACTTGCTTGCGTACTGCCATGACGCTGGTGGGTCCCTACTGTCATCCTCTCCACGTACAGTCATCTCCTTGTTCCTCTCGGTTGTTGACGACGTTGACAACGCAAGAGGGCGGCGCACCGCGCACGGCGAGCGAACCAAGGCCGCAAGGCGGAGGACGACGGCGAGGCCTCGGACGGAACGAACAGGAGCCGTTGAAGATGCGCCGGTCCAGTCGCAGGCGGAGGGGAGTACGAGGGTTGACTGGTTCGGGCGCGGGTGCGTGTTGGGGCTGACGTCGCCGGAGAATAACAGGATGTGTGGGGGAATAGAGGGAGGGACTGGCCAACGTTGGAGGGTACGTACGGTAGGGCGGCGGAGGCGCAGCCAGCCATGGGAGGCGGGAGCAGGCGGAGCCGACGGGGTGGTTTGGTTTGGGCGGCTGGAGGAAGAAGAAGACAAGAGATAGAAGATACACGACAGATGTTGGATGTCAATCCAACGGCTGGTAGGCAGAATCGTTTGTTGACTGGCTAGTAAGTCGACACCACCTTGGATAGGCTATTTCCTCGCGGGTCCCAAATGTCAGAATCCAAATCTGTCACGGTCATGCAGCCTTTCCTATGAAAATTTACAGCCCATTTGATGTGCTAGTTCGAAATAAGTTTGTGGGTGCTGGTGGGGGCTAATCACTTGGCTTCTGTAATGCACAGTGAGCTCAAGCAGCCGGCGAGAGTGATGTTATTTCCCTTGGTTGGGATTTGTTACAATATTTCACGCTAAATTAAACGAATGGCAAGCCATTTGCCTTGTTTCAAAGAAAATATGACAGTCACAGCCGAGTTGAAAAGGGCAGGAACATCTAACTCCAGCTTACAAACTGTACAAAAGCACGAGGGTTAATTGTTCATCAGGTTTACAAAAAAACCAGATTGAAAAGGGCAACAACATCTAACTCCAGCACTGTTTTCGGCAGTCACAGTCAAATAGATCGGTCAGGTCCATAGAATGAACATCCTGGGTCGTAAAATTTACTGGATTATGACCACAATATGTTGTAAATAGAAGCCCAACACGTTCAGAAGCTATTTTGCCCACCTGAAACTCCTTTTTTGCTCTTCGACATACCCATCCATCAAAACCATGCTGCTGATAAACTTAAGGCTGATGGACAATAGTAACCTCGCATTCAGCAGGAAGAATGTGACAAATCTTGTGTTTGCATGGTTGGCTACATATCGTTCTAGCGTTATTGTCTTCAATCGAATCTCATGAGAAGTGAGAAAATCCCGATGCTTACGAATCCACCGATTGGTTATAACTTTCTTACCCCGTCCTATTGCCTAAATAGACATGAAGATTGAAAACAGTTAAGGTCTAAAAGAAGAGTGTCGAAAGAGCAACAGCTGAACGGTTAATTCTAGTACACTATATGCGGGCTTCCAATGTGCGTGAAATTATCACCTTTATATACAACTTCTCCAGACATGGAAAGCATTGCAGCAAGCCAATAATCTTGTTCAGATCAAAACTATTCATTTGGATATATAAGATCTTGACAGAATCCAGCACCATTGATAGGCCATCCATGGAGAAACTCTTCATTGAGCATAGAACATAATATTAGTACAAAATGTGTACTCCAAGATGATATATAAATTATGCGCAGAAATTTAAAATGCAGCTTATGGTTACAAGTGTAGATGATAATATAAAGTACCAGAAGAACTGTGGAGCCAACACCATATTGAAATGAGCACAGAGATCATGTATTACACCCAAGGTCTCCAATTTAGGCGCAGAGAGGACGGTTATTTGCAACGGTGAATAACTAGAATCAAGGATCAACCTTTGAAGTGAAGGGGCATCTTGGATGATGAGCTGCCTTCCGTCAAAAGAAATTCCAATTCTTACAAGGTTAGGCGACTTTATTTGGAGACAACCGATTCTAACTGTGAAAACAAGCACCAAGCACTCCAGCGCAGGGCAACTGGAGTGGATGATGCTGTGCAATGAGGCCTCCGATATACGAACCCGCACAAGTGAAAGTTTCTTGAGAAATGGGAGTCGAAGGTTTAGTACCAGATTGTCTGGTAGGTAGCACAGCGCAAAGGTGGCGGTGTGGAGAGAGGATGAAAACCGCGAGATGGACAACGGTGCTGAGGGCACAAGTTCATGGCGTTCCGTATGTGGTATGTGATTTCCAGGGGAATAGTAGAACTCAAGCAGCTGTAGTTCTCTGAATTCAGGGGATTTCAGCTAGGCGTCCACCGTGCAGGGCATGGTATGCTTGCTCAGGTAGCATGACGGGATGGAGAGGCTTTGAACGGAGCCCTGGTGGGAGGAGATGATGGCTCTGGGGATTTCAAAATCATTGAAGAGAGATAGCTAACGACAGTCGAGATTAAGGGGCACGGCGCGCCATAGAGGGCGCCACCGAATTGAGAGGACTTGGGTGCGGCAGCAATCCTTGGTGGGGAGAAGCGAGATGATCTCCCCAAGGACGGCGTCCGGGAGATCGCTGATGCGGTCCACCCGAGATTCTACGGGTTCCTGGGATCCGGTGGGGGCGGGGTCGCCGCTTCTCCCCGCGCTGCCAGGTGCGGGATCTACAACAGGCATCGCCGCTGGCGGGAGCCTCATCTTCTTGGCGCTGGGGTCAGCCGACTCCATTTTCCTCGAGGGCGTCGCGTCGCGCTCACGGATTTGAGCAGAGTAACAAATGACGAGCCTAGTTGTAGTGCGAGCGAAGAAGAAGGGGAGCTGGGGGTTTTCTGTAGGAGTGAGGAAGAAGGGGAGCTGGGGTTTTCTGTAGGAGTGAGGTGAGGAATTTGGGGGTACGAGTGGAGCGAGCTGACGTGAGGTGGGTGTGAGCGAGGAGGAAGAAGAGCACCCAGGTTTTTTTGGGGGGGGGGGTGTCCTGGGTGTGGGTAGCGCCTCTCATTCAGTAAATATATGGGCTTTTGAATTGATTTTACTATTTACTAGTGTGGATGGGCTGTTTTGTCTTGGGCCCAGAGAAACAATTACTACTAGTACAGTGGAGACACTCTACAGCTACCCAGAAAAACAATTACTACTAGTACAGTGGAGACACTCTACCGCTTCTGGCTCCTCCTAGGTCATTGAAATGTCTCCCTCTACTGAATGCCGTTATACTTTTGTTCACCGACATGCGGGCCATGCAGCGCGCGGGCCCAAATGCCATCCACCAAATTAGAAGGCAGTATGCAGGCGGAGAGTCACCCCGGTCGTAGCGCGGCAGTAACGAGCCGTCGTATCACAAAACCCCACCTCCCCGCAGTCTAAGTTTGACGGACGAACCAACCATCATTTCACTCTTTGTTGAATCCCCTTCTCCCTCACCATCTTCAAGAAAGGCAACACTCGCATCTGCCACTGTTCTTCTCTCCGAACGAAGGGAAGGTAAGCGGATCCGTGATGTTGGTATATTTTCGTTCAGATAAAAAAAGAACTTTTGCAAAGCAGTAACCGATCCTCACTCTCTTTTTTGTTTCATTGTCATTGCGATTGTGTTTTCCTTTCAGTGGTCTCATAGTGTTCGTCAGTTTCATGATGGGGCAAGGAGAACTAGGCAAAGATGTACCGATATTGGAGCAGACGCGGGAGGCTGATCCCCACGAGACAGAGAGCTCCAAGAATATGGAGGCAACCACCGAGCCGACCCCAGATACGCTCACGGCCACTACCGAGATGGTCAATGCCCCGTTTGAGGTTACAGCCCCCGTGGCACTGCAGGATCAGTTTTCCCCCTTCGAGGATGTGTCCCCCCCTCGCTGAGCTGCCCAAGGTGATTTCCTTCTTTGCCAATCTCAATTGTGGTTTTTCATCTAAGTATGTGGTGATTTTTTTAGAAAAGGAAGTATGTGGTGATTAATAATGCAAAATTTTATTAGCTTCGATGCCATGCTATACATAGTGGTTTAAATAACTTGTGTTTCTTATACTGAACAGTAATTCAGAATTTGTTTCTGTTTCAATTAGAGCCCTGATGCAGACAAGGATTGTGTGGTTGTACATGTCACTCGCTATGAAGCGGACGACCTGAATATACGCACTGTGAAAACAGAGTTCTTAGGCTATTGGATCCTCGAAGCCATTTGCGGTTATACCAATGAAGAGTTGTATTCCAGCCTCACTGTTGTCAGACGTGTTGTCCAGGGTGTACTGAAGCACAAGAAGTTCAAAGCTACTCCTTCGTTTCTGAGGCATACTGTTCTTGTCAAGCTTACGCAGGAAGATGACATGGCATGCCTCCACAAACAAGTTTATCAGTGGCAAGGCCACAAGGTTGTCTTCATGAAGGTTCACAGGATTGAGCTGCTGCGGGACGTCCTCGATGATGTTCATGGCAAGGTCCGTCTTGTGTCCAGCCCTAATTAGATCGAGGCATGAAATAGTTGCCCCAGCTAGTGTTTAATAGGAGTTTGGATTGTGTCTAATTATCCGAACCTTGCCTGTTATCGACCCCTCTGGGGCTAGTACTCTGTTTGAATCCGTCTATCGGAACTGCTGCTACTTTTGTGTGCCCGTGAATCATGTGAGAACCATCGTAATTGTTGCCGAAACAGATGCGTCTTCACTAGTTTTTTCATGAATATGGCATGGTAAGACATAAGTTGTCACGGTTTATCATACGAGCAGTGTGTGTTTTGATGAAATAGAGCACTCGTTCGAGAACCGTGCGCCGACGTATACATAAGTACTTGTAAACACTGTTGGTGCTACCCCACTTGTAAGCAGTTGTGCAAAACACGGCACATTGGCTCAGCTCGCTTCAACACTAGGCTATTGACCAGCTAACAATCAACAATCTGCTGTCCGACATATAAGCAACTATGTATCTTGTTACAGTGGTTCATGCAGTTAATTGAGGCCACAATGTAATAAATTCCAAACGTTCACACGCTAGTCCAGCGCTCATGTGGAACACTCACATTAAACTCGTCTTCATAAAAAACTTGAAAAGCATAAGTTAAGCAATTTTATACATCTCAATGATTCATAGAACATAACCAACATATACTAGTTCACAGCAAAAGACAAAGTTGTGAGAAGGTTTACAAATCAGGAAAAAACAAGCAAGGCTTCTCTGAGCAAAGGGCCTCCCGGCAGGCTTAAATTTCCTGGAGTTCACTCTAGTTTTTTCTTGTTGCCACCATCCAGGGTTAGGTTCTCTCATTCTAGAATAACCAATTATAATTGTGGTCTCAGCTGGAATGCTGAACTGAGCCATGCAGTGTACTGACCAGCTGAAATGCTTGTGCATTCCACTAAATTTAACCACCACTATTTGCAGAAATAAGCAGACCATAATGCCTCTTGTTCGTGCACCTGTCCAAAAACCGCCGTGCAGCCGTGCCAGCTAGTCCTTGGTCCATGGATGAACTGGTAGAAAGTGCATTCCGGACTAGGATGCAGTTGTTTTCGCTCGTCCCTGCACTGCAATCAGGAAGTAAAACGTACGAATCAGCTTCTTTTAGATTGTGTTGGTCATTCTACCTTAGTTACTACCAATGTAGGGATACCTTGAAGACGGGAGGTTAGACGACGGCAACGAGGGATAGCCATCTCATTTTGTGCAGTTGTACTAAAACTGAGGTGTGTGCTTTTGATTGCGCGGATAGAAACGATACGGAGATAGACATCCCGAAAAGATATGGAGACAGACATCCCTGTTTGCGCAAATACGAAATACGGTTATTTAAACAGTGACAGATATTACTACTTTCCCCCGTTTCCTCTTAGAACCAAGTCCTAGATTCATGCTACAGCTTTCCCACTTTCTTCCCTGTTTGAACTAACGCTTTGAGTCGACTGTATGAACTAGCTTTACTTCTAATAATAGTAGAAGTCTAGGTGGCTTTGGAACAGCGGACGGAAGTAGAAAAGGATCCACACGAAGGGAGCTGGGGCAGTAGAGCAAGGCAGGTTTCGAAGGAATATATACCTGAGGGTCGTCGGCATGTGGCAAAGACGGCGTCGGGAGGCCGCATCTTGGCCACAATACCGCAGGGAGGAAGAAGGGGTTGGAGGCCCTCCCGAGCCGGCGCTCTCTCGGAGAGAACGGCACGGCTACCGATCGGGACGTGCGGGCAGCCGTTGGTCTCCTCCCTCGCCGCCGACGACAGCGTGAACGATGCACCTACACCCCTGCCCCGGTCGAGGTTGTCCGGCCGGCTTTGTGACCAGCCATGAGCTGAGAGAGAGTGTGACCACCTATGTGTTGCTTAGATCTAGAGAGCATGAGAGAGTGAACGAGAGGAACCCTAGTAAAGCAAGCGTTGAGGCTCCTGCTTTTATATATAGTGGAGTGATTTTGTTGTACCAGCTTCAAAAAAATGCACTCCTACGTGTACCCGCGAGTGGGTGTGAGAGAACTAGTGCGTGCGTGCACCGCTTCTCTTCGTGAGAGTACAATATACTATGCCAAAAGAACGTTCACCGCAAGAGTAATAGTATAAGTGTGTGGCGTGTGAACTAAAATAAAATGTGCGCGCCGTCTTGTTTTTTAGAAGTTCTGAGGGTAGGGTGTGAAGAGCACATATGTGCGTGACGTCTACCTGCAGATAGACGGTGGGTGCGACGTGCGAGTCTGCGAGAGGACTCGGTAGAGTCGTGACTCGTGACGGTGCGTGTGCGTGAGAGAGAGGGGGGCACGTGTCAATGCAATGCATGTGTCCGTAAATCATTCTCCGACAAACGTTCGCCACAAGCCTTTTCCTGACGAACGCCGTAAGAACCGTTAGATCGGCATCCGACAGTGTCAGTTTTGCCATGTCATTTAACAGAACAGCCACTCCTCCTACACACAAATCTTCCACGTGAGTGTTAGCAACTGCCGTATGCTCCCTCCGTTCCGAAATGCAGTGCATATAGCTTTATTGAAAATTCGAACCTCACAAACTTTTACCGAGTTTTCGTGTACCAAATTGCACATGTAGAATACCATGTATATATCATTTCATTAATCTTCGAGAGGTAACTATAAAGATGGGTGAGGAGTCAACAAAGAAAGACCATCGTATCACCCGCAGCAATTTCAAGCATCCTTTAGTGTCGAGGAATATCATAGGAACTCTATATGATATGATTTTTATAGGATTTTTTCCTTTAGAGCCAATTGGTTCATAGGAATAGATTCATATACTCCACATTTCAAAGGAAATAAACATGATATCATTTCTATAGCTTTAGAGCCACTTGGTTCATATGAATGGATTCCTATACTCCCTTAATTTCAAAGGAAAATAAACATTAGCGTATATTCAATAGAAAAGTTCCTATGATATGAACCAAATTACATCTCTTTTCTAATCCCTCCTCATAGGAATTGAGATACATGTCATCTCTAGATTCAATAGAAAAGTTCCTATGATGTGAACTAAATGACATCTCTTTTCCAATCCCTACTCATAGGAATTGAGATGCTCCATGTCATCTCTTTCCCTACAACTTCCATGTATACATCTTCTATTCCTAAATAGATAGTACAACCCACTAGTAGCTTTTTTTCCAAAACATGCAACTATGGCACAAGAACTATATAGTGTGCCAATAACTTTGAAAGATGGTCGCTGGATGAAGCTAACCCGACAGTGCAGAGATAGGCAAATTCGAGCACTACTAGCTGTTGGATATCATCAACATTCCACCAGATCTGCCACATGTACAATTTAGAAGACTCCATGGTTGAACTTAAGCATAATGCACAAACCTCAAACACAAGCACTTCTCCTTTGTTCTAGAATCTTCTGTATCATAATTGATTATTATTTTCTAAATGAATTGCCATAATTCATTTTTTACTTTATGATTTACAATGCACAACCCCATGAATCTTAACATTTTTATAAAACTAATTGATTTTGAATGAGATGAACTATAAGAACTAAACGAACATCTACATCATGCATATATGACTCAAAGCTTTACATGCTATAGTGTGTATTTATTCATAATTTGGTTTCGAAATCTCATGCATTCAATACATGTGTACCTTACTAGTTTTGAGTAGAGTAGCAAATTTCACGCGGCCCCGGGTATATCAAAATGCAGGGCCCATGCATCATTGCCTTTCGGTCGAACCTACGTCCACAATTTTTTGTACGTACTATATCTCCACTGGTCCCCGAACCCAAAATGCTGCCTCATTCCCGTAAAACCAAGCGGCCCACACATATTTAAGGCGTCGACTCGAACCCGTTTACTACGACGTGGCCCCGCACGCCGTAGTACTCCTACAAACCCTACCGCCGCACTCATCATCGGTTTTCTTCAAGAGGACGAGGGAGAAGCCGATTTGTAGTGGAGGCGCTTTCAAAAAAAGGATCTGTAGTGGAGACCCCTACCCTAGGGTGCCCTAGGTAGCTGCCGCACGCATCATTGTTTTCTCTTTTCTTTATGCTCTTGCGCCCTAGAGTGAAATGATGGTTGCTTCGTCCGTCCAGCTTAATGCGGGAAAGGTGGGGCTTTGTGATTTGACCCCTCATCGCTCATTTTCTACTACTGCGGCGCTACGGCCGGGGTGCCTCCAATTCCAACCGCTGCTCCGAACTGTAATTTGGTGCATCGCACGTGGAACAAGACGGTGGATGAGACACATGTCGGCCAAAGGGGTCCTGTTAAGTGTGTCGCCATTTCGTGTGCGGACTGACCCTGCTTGAGTTGCTATGCCAACACGACAGGAGCAGCCTACCACTTGGTTTTGCTCCTTGGTGAATCCCGACTATATTGATCTAAAAAGATACGTGCTGAACTACCCTCTCCGTGTCGGTTTTTTTATTTTTAGGCGTCTCGGTTTATAGGGCCTGCACGTAGTTCTAGGTCATCCATTTGACTAACTAAATATGAGTTACTATGTCACAAAAAGTATATCATTGGATTCTTAAGCGGATGTAGTTGTATTTAAAAGTCGAGGGCGGGGCTTTTCCTGCGCGGTAGGCGGGGCAGTTTCGCCTAGTTGGTTCGATCGAGACGCGAGAAGACGAGGGAGTAGGCTGCTGCAAACGTAGGGTTGTGTGATTTGACAGGTGGGGCCCCGTGATTTGACTTGCCATTATCATTTTAACTGCGGCGCTATGACCGGCGTGAGTCTCCCGATTCCTGACCACCTCCATACAGGTGCCTCTCCCAATGCTCCACCATGTAGTAGAGGCTGGCTCTTGCATGAGAGCCCACTTCTCCACTTTTTCCTTGCCTCTCTTTCCTCCACATATGCAAAAATGCCATGTAAAGCGCACTATTGTACTTACTTTTACTTGCTCCTACAGGTGCTTAAGCTTGCCACATAGGCATAAAGTCTGATGTGGCAAGTTAATCAAGAAGAGAGAGACTAGTTTGGTGACCCAAGGAAGAAACGGTGCTAAGCGCGTGTACCTAGGTGAAAAGACAATTTTGAGTCTATAGCTAATTAAATGAAGCAAACTTAGCAACACCATTTCATTGGAAGAGGTCACTCCTTGGCAAATGCAATAAATACTAGTACTCCCTATGTCCCATAATATAAGAACGTTTTTGGCACTACACCAGTGTCAAAAACGTTCTTATATTATGGGACGGAGGGAGTACGAAGAAAGAGATATAGAGGAGTAAAAAAATACACTTATAGCCAACCTTGTTGTAGTATGAGTGACTAAGTGATGACTATGTATGACATGCCAACATCAGATAGCCTAACGCACCATGTTAAATCTCCAAGGGCGCGACCGCACGAGCGACACGACGGTCGTGGTAGGCGCGACCATGATACGGGCTGCTGGCAGCCCTTGGATCTGAGATCAAACGGTCGCATGCTAAGTTGCTGAAAATTTGCAGAATAACCCTCCAGGATAGGATATTCACCCATAGGTCTAGAATCACGCCATGCAACCGTTCGATCTCAGATCCAAGGGCTCTCGGAAGCCCGTATCATGGGAGAATGGAAAGCCACTACCCTACCGTTCGCACGCTGGCAGTTCGCTCCTACTCGTCCCCGCACGTCCTTCAATACTACGGCGGTTCGCTCCTAGTCGTCCCGTCCATTCACATTACGGCAGTTCCACTAATCCTAAAGGACAAAACAGTGAAATTCATTACTGTAGACTTTAAGAACGACACAGAAGTCCTGGGTTGGATAGGCCTCATTGTAGGCAACACCTTCGACCTCCAGAAGAATCGGCTGGTGCCCTCTCGTCAGCCTTCAATGCTGACCCTGGCAGGAGCCATCGTTCATCCTTCGTACCGTAAACTGGAGAAACCTCATTACACATTTCATCGTCATGCATGGCAGCGGAATGTACTAGATATAGACCACATCCACTACGCTACAATGGATGTCTACCTTTGTTTCAATATCTACAAGGGTTGGATGAAGAGCAACAGCCAAGTGTGCGGTTCAAGCAAAGAAGTATCGGCCAAGAGGAGGAGGGACAAGGACGAAGTCGAGCACGTGGACGAGGACTCCGAGTAAGGTGGCAGTGTCGTTGCTCATGGTGGTGCTAAACTTCTAATGCAGTGTCTACCGGATTAGTTGCATAGTTTAATTTCAGGTGTGCTTAGTTTAATTTGAGGGGTGTGTTGTGCTGAGCCCCCAGCAGAACTATGTTATGTTTCTTCTCGTTACTTTAACTCTTCAGTATGTACATACTACTAGTATTTCTTTAATAGAATTTAGCACCCCAATTAAGCACGTACTAGCTTTTTTAATAGTACTATATGCATAATTTGGCGACGAGCGTTCTCTATATGTACCACCTTTTTTTTAATTTCAGTTTTTGCTCCATGGCGCAATCCATCGATAGTACTACCGTACAAAAGTATACATTTTTTAAAAGGCTAGAGTACTGTTCATCACATATATAGCCAGTTAAATTCTCAACCTAGAACGACGTGCATGCCATGTAGTAAACCGATACGGAGGAAGTATAGTAAAAATGAGGTGATTTTACCGAGCGATCGGCGGGGGAGCATGGCCTGTCATGCGGTCCCACGTGTCATGATGTACCAAGGCGATGCGCGTGTCCCTCTTGAGGCAGAAGCAATACTACGTGGTTTGAGATGATGGCGAACCGAAGTGTGAAATAATGGTTGCTTCGTCCGTCTGGGAAGGTGCGGCATTGTGATTTGACGTCTCATTGCTCATTACTACTACTGGGCCGGTACGAGTGGGGTGCGTCCCCCTGCTGTTCTGCACTGTTATTTGGTGCTTGACACGTCGACCCGGTTGCTATATGTCCCACATGTCGGCGACAGGAAGTACAGAATTCATGAAAGGGAGCGTCGACGGAGGAGTATACTACAGAATTCATGAAAGGGAGCGACTTAGTTTTGGAAAAATCTGTTTTTACGGAGTACGTACCCACTAGGGTTTATAGGGCTCATCTAAAAAACATTCGTTTTTCCGTTTGATAAGTCTCAATTCTACTATACTAGTAGTAGTACCATTACATGTTGGATTTCGAGGTGCGTTAGATCACCCGACGCAAGCAGTGTCAAGAGGAAACTAACCAATGCATGTACAAGTTCATGGAAATTTAGTGGTCATTCATGCATTTGTTCTAATTAATGCCTCGGTAAACATAACTTCTTGAGAAAAACGAGCGTACTAATTACTTGTGCAAACTACAAATTAATTCGACCACTCACCGTCTACCTTGGTTGGAGAGATTTTGAAATTGAGCCATAAACTGGAAAGGAGGGAGTAGTAACTTTTGTCTCGATTACTATTTGTGGCCTTGTATAGATGCAAAATGTATTTTTTATAGTGGCCTTGTATAAGTAAATGGAGGGAGTACTAACCAAAGTACGTAGTAGGGACGAGAGTAGTAAAATTTTCACCTCGTGCTGCGAGCCACCGCGCGCGCGGGTGAGGGAGCGGGCGTAAAGGCGTACAGTAGTAGTAGTAGTACTACTACTCGTAAGCAAGCTTCACCTCATCCTGCGAGCCACCGCGCCCGTGGGCGGGGGAGACGGCGTACTAAGCAAGCTTCTCCTCGTTCTGTGAGTTGACGGGACACATCAAAAGTACTCCAGTGTATAGAGCCTTGCCTCTAAGGTAGGCCCCACATGGTTTGCCTCTTTTTTAACATAATATAACGCGTCAAGTCGCAATTTGTTTGTTCACCCGTGGTAGACGATCCTCCCTCCACCAAGTGGACAACTAGTACACGTGCCAAATTACCACGTGGGCTGCCTTTTTCGTACAGAAATGAGCTCCACCGTGTACCCGCGCGGGTGTGGTTGGGAAAGAGACGGGAGTACGTGCGCCGTGCGTGCACCTCTTCTCTTCGTGCACGTCCCCCACCTACGTGGGTGTGTGTGAGAGAGATACAAACCTAGACATAATGCGCCGTCCATCCCCATGCCTCCGCCCAGTCCGACCACCAGTCACCACCACGCCCCACTCCTCCTCACCTTATCTCTCATCTTTCTCCCTCCATTTTTATATACAAGGGGCCACTATCAAAATTACAATTTGCAGATATACAAGGCCACTAACACTAATCGATGCAATATTAATGGTGTTTGCCTCGTGGTACTAGCAAAGGAGGACATTAATTATCCCTTGCATGCATGCGGGAGTTTGTAAAAAAATGCATCTTGATGTTCCGTGCAATGCACGGGCATCTTGCTAGTCCATGAAAACAACACATGGCAAAATTCCACGGCGAACGAGGGATTTGAATCTGTTGGGAGGGGCTGTTTGGATCTTGCCCGGGGTAGCCAAAATATTGGCGACCCTTTTGTCCACCGGTGCCTTTGCCACCGATGAACGAGGAATGGCTCGGGTGCTCATGCTGTCATGCATCCTCCAGCGCGCACGTTGGAGACGAGCTCGCACGAGCTGTGTTTTTTTGTCCCACAACGCCGCCCGAGCCGCCCGCAGACCGACCGGCGACCCGCAAATTACGCCATCCAACCGTAGCCGCACACATTATGACAGCAACTCAACCAACCGGACGAAATTCACGCAAACACGTAGACAAACTGATATTTCATATAAACAACGACGGAAATCATATAAAATACCGGATTTTCATACAAACATGACGGATTTCATTACATTCAAATGAACTACGCGGTGCTAGTTCTGGACAGCACAGGTATATAATACCTGGCCTAAATGGTCGCCCGCCGATCGATTTGTGTTCCTCATGTCCGGCAGCACGATCACCGGACTGCCGGGAGCCCCGGAGGTATATGCTTCAGCGCAAAGGACGGCTCGCTTCCCCACTGCCCAACTGATATCATTGGCTGGTGCCGAAGATGATGGTGGCCGGCACCGGTTCGAGTTCATCACCGGCCACTACTTCGCCATGGCCGGCACCGGCTCGAGTTCATCCTAACATTCCCCTCTTCCGTGGAGCCCATGCGGGGTCGACGAAGGTCCTCGCAACAAAAGGATCCGGCAAGACACCTGCTGTGTACGCCGGCGTCGCCTCCGCGGTGGCCTTCATGGGACCCAAGCGGCGGCGGCCTCCCGTGTTCTACTTCTCCTCGATGATGGCGGCGGACGCGGAGGCGCTGGCCACCGACTCGTCGCTCTCCGCGCACCCGGCTTCTGTCGCTGCTTGCATGGCGCGGCCGCCGGCATGGGAGTCTCGGCCACAGAAACGGGAGACGCGGTACGAGGCGGCGGCGTGGACGGCAGCAACGACGCCCGTGCGCCGCTCCTCGTCGAGCTGGCCTGGAGCGGCGAGTTGCTGAACCGCGCGCCGGCTTGGGGCGGCAACTGGCTCCGTCGGGCGAGGGGAGGGAGGTGGATCAGCGAGCTGCATAGCTCGTATCCGGCGGGCTACCCAGCCGGCTTGGATGCGGAATAACTACTCTTCGTAAGCCATTGTAAGAGTGGACAAAATGGTGGAGGAGATAGGGGAGCGGCGGAGGTGTGCGATTCTTGGCCGGCGTTTGGCCTCGTTTAAATAGGAGATTAAATAGACGGCGGACGGGAGGAGCTCGGCCGGCGTTGCGTTTAACGCTGGCCCGGTCATGAACGGATGTGTGTCCAGAGTGGGTTTCTCGGCTTCCACACGGGCGGGTTTCATGGAGGCGTTTGAATGCGGCACGGGGGCGTGTTCAGCCGGGCGTGCCGCGAGTGGCGCCCTCGACTCTGACCTAGGACACCGCGCCGTTCTTCCACAGACGTGTGGGCTCTTTGGGTGCATGGCCTGCATGTCAGTGACCCAACGCAGGCAGCGCACAGCAGAGGAACCTTTGGTGGGCCAGGGCTGTCAGAAGCGGGCATTTCATAAACCGAGATTGTTCATTGAGTGTGACGTCATCTTTTTCATGTAGATAAGCCTACTATGTTGATAGCCCGTTCGATACGTTGTGATTCATAAAGACCGCTGCAAACATCAATGTTCTGCTTATCATAGATAAGAGTGATTAATACCCGTAACAATACATGTCCTTAACAAAGGGTGCATGGACGTATAGGTTGAGCGTGTGTCTTGCGTCGTGTGCTGTGTGCATGCAGGCGTGCGAGTGTTGCGTGCGTGCAAGGGTACGTTTCAGTGTTGCATGCATGGGTGCGTACGTGCGTGTGTCCGTGAGTGCATGTGTACGTGTCAGTGTTGCACGCCAGCATGCGTGCGTGTGTACGTGTCAGTGTTGCACGCCTACATGCGTGCGTGCATGTGTACGTGCGGGGTGAAGCTACACGTCAGTCGACTGACTTTTTCATCTCTGGTCATTAGCTTTTCCAGCCGTTGGATACGAAATCAAGGGCCTCCAGTTTATCATCAAGCTCCACCCCCCCTGAGCCGCCAGCCACCACCGGCCGAATCGCCAGCCCCCGCCGCCCGCGGCCGGCCCGCCCTCCCCGAAACCACTCCCCACCGCCGGTCCGCCGCCGCACCGGCCACCCTCTAGCCCCCCCCCCCCCCCCGCAGAGCTTTTTCTCCGGGGATCCCCACCCACCGCCCAATGAACGCCCCCCAACCGCCGGTGACTGCCAACCAGAGGTTTCACGACTTCGAATACCCACCGACCACTAATTTATTACCATTTTTGTCCTTCATATACGCGCTGACGGGTGGGCCCTATGGTAATGTGTGCTGCTGAATGTGGACCGTTTGACTGGTCAATTGATCGTGTTACCAACAAATTACGGAGCTGTATGGTGAGCCAGTGACCGTATGATCACCCTAAAATGTACTCCTATTTTATTAACACAGTACAGACTCAAACTACCATTTCTTTCTTTCATATACGGGCTGACAGGTGGGCCCCACGGTTACGCGCCCCGATGGTGCAACACTAGTTGCGCCGCGTGGAACGTTTGACTGGTCAATTGATTGTGTCATCAACAAAATACGGAGTTGTACGGGTGAGCCAGTGACCGTATAATCATGACATGTATTTGTTTAACACGGTACAGACGCAAGGGCTCATATATACGCGCAAGCACTCACCGCTATAAGCGCACACACGCGAACCCTACCCCTATGAGCACCTTCGAGAGAGTGGGCCAGCATATATGATCTTGAGATTTTACGAAGTCACCATAGGTGCCTCGTAGTCGAGTGGAACGTCTCCTCCCACTGAACGTACATCGCCGGAAAATACTGAAATTAACACAAGATAAATGCGAGCACCGGGACTTTAACCTTGGTGGGCTCGAGAAACCACTGTCCTCCTAACCATCCAACCACATGTTGGTTAGCACGACAAAATGTATGTGGTGACCGTGATGAGCTTATTCTGAAGTCCAGTGACCATATCGTGCTTTCGCTTCAAATACAATGACCGTAAGTGTCGTCAACAAAATACGGAGCACGCATCAAATGCAAAGTCCGTCAGTGTCATCAACAAAATATGGAGACGTATCGTGAGCTAGATACCGTTGTACTATTGTATATGCTTATTTTCTTAGTGGCCGATTGCGTGTGTGGTGTGGTGGGCACATCATTTCTAGTTGTGGTGGGTCAACATGAAGACTCATGGGTCGGTTCCATCCTGCGCCACATATAGGTTGGACCGAGACGTGTTATACGAAGACCCATGTGGAGGACTCGGCGTACAACACGAAGCTACCAGAGTCGCGGAGGACTCTATCCCCACTGGTGATAAGCCGACTATATATGATTTGTAACCCTAGGCCCTTAGTATGTTATACAAGCTTGGGGGCTAGTTCGTCGATAGTATACACACACGCACAATGCCTGGTATTCACGTGTACTTTGTACACACCCCTATCACTAATATACAGTACCAGGAGTAGGCTCTTTCTTCAACTGCAAGGGTCCGATCCGAACTAGGGTAAAACTTTGCCTCGTATTACCATCCAGCCTAACAGCCAGGGATATCCTACCGAATGATATGATGAAATCATATCTGCCAACTACTAAGAGAGAGGTGTGTCGGGGGGGCAATGTGTGCGAGAGAGGCCTAAAGATAATGTGCGTGCGGGAGACACGTAGGCACATATATGTGCGTATAGAGGGCTAGTAGAGACCGTGCATGTGTATATATGCATGTGAGAGAAATAGTGTTTTCCAACTGAGATTAGTGAAAAGAGTGGTACATAGTAGTCAGAAAGAGAGAGAGAGAGAGAAACAGAGAGAGCATGTGCGTGAGACACCCCGACACCCTGAGAGAGATTGTGAGCATGTGTGAAAGAGAAATGCCGATGCATATAAAGTGTGTGCACTTATGCGTTAGATAGAGAGATATATAACGCGTTTGTGAGAACGGGGCGAGGCATAGTGCATCTACGTGTAAAAGGCGGTTCTACGCATTAAATTAAAATATAAATGGCATTATTATTTTTGGATGAGATCATGAATTTTGCAAATTGCGTATGGACGAAAATCGGTCTATCAGACACCCATACTCTATTGAATTCTAGCATGTGCATGTGTTTATTTCATATTATCGATCCATAGAGTGAGAGCGGTTTGAAATACAGGCAATGGATGCTTTTGCAATTCATATATAAACATTAATTAGTGCACTCCATGTTGTTAGTGTGAAGCACTTTATACATTTGTCACTTGCATGGATACATTCCAAATTGCTAGCTACGAAATAGAATACATGTCGAATTCAACATAAAGGGGGTTTCGAAGATTCGAATTCATAGGAAGTGCATTCATCTATTTGAACCCGAGATAATGGCATTTGTAAATCAGATGTAAAAGGGGGCATCAATCTTTGTTGTGAGTTTGAACATGCTATATATATTCATACGCATATCTAACTTTTTTTTTGCAACCAAGGAGATTATATCTGGAACCATGCATGAACTGAGGTAAGTTGCATATTTTTTAATATATACTCGTGTACAATGTATATTCAAATGTACCCCCTCCATTCCAAAATAATCGTAGCTTTAGGATTTTCAAGAGTAAAGATTTGTGAAGTTTGACAAATCCTGAAAGTTCAATTCAAGAGAACCGAAAACGTTAATGCTTCTGCTCCCAAATATTGAACGAAGCGCCAAATAGGCCTCTGGTCACCCGAAACCGCGCGAGACTAATGTTTGGTGGTAGGAAATTACTGTCCTGACTCTGGCCCGTGTAGCCTATCGGCCCGATGTCCAAAGGTCTAAACCGGGGTAGGTTTGTAACTTCACCAAGACGCCAGTCTCAACCGCCTCCGAGAAGCATTCATACGCCGTGGGCGCCTAACACCCATGCGCTCGGCCGAAATCTATCCCGCCCACATTTGGGACACCTGACATGACTGTCCTACCCCCAACCCGCAATATGTCCGAAATTTTAGATGGGGGCAAAGTTTGTAACTTTCCCCAAATTTCAAACAAGCGCGTCTCAAACCGAAACATTGTTCCCCCTTAGTTCCCCGCCTCCCTCCGTTTCCCCATTCATACTCCGTGGGCGCGAAAACGCCCTCTCCACCAGCCGCGAAACCCCAGCCTCCTCCGTCCTCCACCCCATAGCGGCCAATCCACCGCCGCCCTCCTCCATCACGCCGGAGCCGGTACCCCGACGTCGTCGTCCAACGCAACCGCAACCGCAACGCCCTCAAGGACTTAGCAGCTGAAGCCGAGGCAGAGCTGCCTCCACGACGCCGACGCTGACGTGCGCCGTACCAGAACCACTCCGACCACGCTGTCCTTCGCCTCACTGCTGCGGCTCCACTGTCGCAACCGTCCACCGCACCGGAGCTGTTCCCGCTACGCCGTCGTTCGCCGCCTCGGATCTGCTTCCCCGCCGCCGACAGACGGCCACCGCACCACACTCAACAACTTGGCCATGGGTTCGTCCAAGGCTGCACCGTCCTCCACAACTTCTGGTTTCCGGCGAACAACAAGAAGATCGTCAGAAAAAACAGAAGGAGGACACAGCACTGCCAGCAGAAAGAGGTACTCCTCTTCCCTTATTCGTGCAAATCTTACGTCTCCGCTCACACCGTATTCATCCCACGAAAGAAACTAGTTGAGCGCTTCTTACTGCATCTTCTTCGTGATACTAAATGCACAAGGTTTCCTCCCTTTTACTATTTCACCTTTGCTAGAGGTCAGTAGCCCGCCTGGATTTCAATTCAGGGTCAGTCGAACCGCAATTAAAAGAAGCAGCACCCGCTTAGGCGCGCGGAGCACCTAGTCCGCCTGTTCCCCGGGGAAGCGGCGCATCGGTGTCTATCATAGGGGTGTGGGGCGCAGGAGCTGCTTGCGCCCGATCTGGAGGTCGGCGGGGCTTGAATGGATGGCCGGGGGGCGGTGCCAAGCACGGCGGTGCGGTGAGGTCGAGGGGAGGGCGCAGGCAGGGGAGGAATACTGGGCCGGTGGTCGCTGGCGTTTCGAGGAAGATCGTCAACACTGACTGGCTGGAGGTAGATGAAGGCGATCTGCCCGTTCTTTGTACATCGGACGGTGCAGAAAAAATGGACTGACCTATTTGCTTTCAGTCGACTGTTATTTTCATAGAATCCTGTAGTAATTTAGTGTGCCATGCATGTTGTAGAGCTATCATATGTCTCCCGTCATTTATTTCTCACCGACCTGCTATCTGCTACCTTTACACTGTACTAATTGTGCACACACTTCACCCATACTCACACTATTGTTTTTTATGCATGGGTATTTCAGACTCTGACGCAGTGTTGATGAATGCAGAAAAGAAAAGACAGAAGTCGCTCCAGTGTAATTCGAAGATAAGCACTAAGCGTTTCAGCGCTCTAATGGGTGCAGTGTCAGCAGTTGGAGACAGTAAACGTAGCTCTGCAGTTGATGATCTCAATTGCCACACACAACCATCCCAGGTGCTTGCTTTAACTTCGCGCTGTCAAATGTGGTTGCATGTTGCATATGGTGTCTAGCTTGTATTGCTTCCAATTTGGTTAAATTGCATCTGCTTACTTTACACATTATACCTTTGATAATGACATGCCTTCCTGTTTTTGATACATACTACATATGTCTATTAACCATGTTCGTACATCAAACTAATGCTCTTTTGTATCCCTCGTCAATCACTTATGATGAGACAGTCACCCGAGTGGGTTACTGTGAGACGCCCTACTCGTTTAAAGAGTGCAGTGTCATCCTCCCCACATGATTCTCAAGAAACAGCAAGGCTAAATGAAGATAGTCAACGTAGCTCTCTAGTTGATCACCGCAATTCCCCCACACCACCATCGCAGGTGCTTGCTCTTACTTGGCAGTGTGATATGTGGTTGCATGTTGCATATGGTGTCTACCTTGTAATGCTTCTAATTAGGGTAAATTGCATCTGCTTAGTTAACACATTATACCTGTGAATATGACATGCCTTCCTGTTTTTGGTACATACTACGTCTTTCTATTAACCATGTTCTTACATCAAACTACTTTTCTTGTGTATCCCTCATCAATGCTCCTAATTTGTTAAATTGCATCTCCTTAGCTTACACATTATACATGTGAATATGACACGCCTTCCTGTTTTTGGTACATACTACATCTGCCTATCACACCATGTTCTTACATCAAACTACTGTTCTTGTGTATCCTGCGTCTATCGCTTATGATGAGACAGTCACGCGCGTGGGTTAATATGAGACGCAATACTCTTATAAAGAATGCAATTTCATCCTCTCCACATGATTCTCAAGAAACAGCAAGCCTAAATGAAGATATTGAACGTAGCTCTGTACCTGAAGACCGCACTTCCCCTACACCACCATCACAGGTGCTTGCTCTAACTTCGCAGTGTGATATGTGGTTGCATGTTGCATACGGTGTCTAGCTTGTAATGCTTCTAATTAGGGTAAATTGCATCTGCTTAGTTTACACACTATACCTGTGAATATGACATGCCTTCCTATTTTTGGTACACACTACATCTATGTGTTAACCTTGTTCTTACATGAAACTACCTCTCTTCTGTATCCTGCATCAATCACTTACGATGAGTCACCTTTATTCGTTGCATATTGCATATTATTTCTAGCCTGTTGCCATGTATTGCTTCTAATTTGGTCAAATACATTTGTTAGGGCACCCTTTTAATTTGGCAGAGTGATATTGGTTTCATCTTTCATATGGTTTCTAGCTTGCATCGATTCTAACAAGTTCAAGCACCTTGTGCTTAGTTTACACTTTATACATCATACATGTCAATATGTCACGCCGTCCTGTTTTTCATACATATTCCATCCTCCTATCATGCGGCTGCCTTACATGAAAGTAGTGTTCGTCAGTATCATGCATCAATGAGTTCTGAAGAGCAAATTTTATTCCTTTTTCTTGTGGGTTTGACTTGACAAGGCAAAATCAAGAAAGAGGAAGGAAAAGAGTAAGGAAGGCGATGATGGTGGTCCTCTGCAGCAACGTAAACGGAGCATCTGTACCGATTCTCCTTGTACTGATAGTGCATTACAAGGTCCAAGTCTCCGCTCCCCTACTCCACCATCCAAGGTGCTTGCTCTAACTTGGCAGTGTGATATCTGGTTGCATGTTGCATATGGTGTCTAGCTCGTATTGCTCCTAATTAGTGTAAACTGCATCTGCTTAGCTTACACATGATACATGTGAATATGACACGCTTTCCTGTTTTTGGTACATACTATATCTGTCTATCACACCATGTTCTTACATGAAACTACTCTTCTTGTGTATCCTGCATCAGTCACTTATGATGGGACACCTTTAAGTTGGCAGTGTGATATTGGTTTGCGTCTTGAATATGATTTCTAGCATGTATTGCTTCTAGTTTGATGAACGCCACCTATGACGAGACAGTTTTAACTTGGCAGAGTGATATTGATTGCACCTTCCATATGGTGTCTTGCAGTGTTTCTAATTTGTTGAAGTGCCTTCTGCTTAGTTACCACATCATAGGTGTGAATATGTCAAGCCGTCCATTTTTTCGTACATATTCCATCCTCGTATCATGACTTTGCCTTTCATCAGAGTAGTGTTCGTCAGTATCATGCATGAATGAGTTCTGAAGAGCGAATGATATTCCTTTTCTTGTCGGTATGACCTCACAATGCAAAATCAATAAAGCTGAAGGAAATTGGCAAGGCATTGGATGATGGTGGTCCTTCCGAGCAACTGAAACGGAGGTTCTCTACAGATTCTACTCCGCCATCCTCCCAACAAGATTCGCAAGACAATGCAAGGCTAGACAGTCAACGTAGCTGTGTAGATGATGAGCACATCTCCCCTACTCCACCATCACAGGTGCTTGCTCTAACTTGGCACTATTATATGTGGTTGCATGTTGCGTATGATGTCTAGCTTGTATTGCTTCTAACTTGAATTGCATCTGCTTACTTTACACATAATGCCTGTGAATATGACACGTGTTCCTGTTTCTAGAACATATGTGTACATGATGAGCACATCTCCCCTACTCCACCATCACAGGTGCTTGCTCTTACTTGGAACTGTTATACGTGGTTGCGTTTTCCGTATAATGTCTAGTTTGTATGGCTTCTGATTATGTTGAATTGCATCTGCGTAGCTTACAACTTATACCTGCAACGATCACTTACCCATAAGACACATTTAACTTGGGACTGTGATGTAGGTTGCATCTTGCATTGTCTTCTAGCTTGTACTGCTTCTAATTTCTTGAAATGGCACTTACGACGAGACACTTTTTACCTGATAGAGTGATATTGGTTGCATGTTCATATGGTGCCTAGCTTTCATTTCTTCTAATTTTGTTGAAATGCCTTCCGCTTACTGTTTTTTCATACATATTCCATCCTCCTATCGTACGTGTGAATATGAAACGCTGTCTTTTTTTGTATATATTCCATCCTCCTATCCTGCGCTTGCCTTACATCAAAGTAGTGTTCGTCTGTATCATGCATCAACCAGTTATGCAGAGCTAATTTTATTCATCTTCTTGTGGTTTTGACTTCATAAGGCAATATCAGAAAATAGGAAGGAAAAGAGTAAGTTAGGGGATGTTGGTGGTCCTCCGCACCGACGCAAACAGAGACTCTCTAGATTTGCCACTGCTACTGCTAATGAAGTTGAAGTCCCAAGTCTACATGATGAGTTCATCTCCCGTACTCCACCATCGCAGGTGCTTGCTCTAAGTTGACAGTGTGATAATTGGTTTCATGTTGCATATGTTGTCTAGCCTGTATTTCTTCTATTTTGATTAAATTGCACCTGCTGAGTTTATACGTTATACATGTGCATATGACATGGCTTTCTGTGTCTAGAATACACTGCATCTATCTATCATACCATGTTCTTACATCAAAGTACTGCTGTTGTGTATCCCGCATCAGTCACTCATGATTGGACGCTTTTAACATGGCAGTTTGATAGTGGTTGCATCTTGCATTGATTTCTACGTTGTACTGCTTCTAATTTTTCGAATTGCCACTTATGACAAGACACTTTTAACTTGGCAGAGTAATATTGGTTGCATCTTTCATATGGTGTCTAGCTTGCATTACTTCTATTTTCTTGAAAATCCTTCTGCTTAGTTTGCACATCGTAGCTGTGAATATGTCATGCCGTCCTGTTTTTCTTACATATTCCATCCTCATACGGTTGTCTTACATCAAAGTATTGCTTGTCTGTATCATGCATCAATGAGTTCTGAAGAGTGATTTTATTCTTTTGTGTTGTGGGTACAGCTTGACATGGCAAAGTCAAAAAAGAGCAAGGAAAATAATATAGTAGGGAGTGCTGTTACTCGTCGGGTGAAACGGAAAAGGTTCTGCCGTCGAGATTCTGCTGGTACTTATAGTGCAGTAGAAGGTCCAAGTCCACCGGCTAAATCTACAAACACAGTATCACCTGCTCCACCAGCTGCAGCATCCGCTTCAACTGTACCAGCATCTCAACCAGTTACTCGTTCGTTTGCTCCGGAACTGGCCAGTTCCCAAGCTGCCTTCACACCTAACACTACTTCCGAAGCACTGCTGACACAACAGGACTTGGCAAGATCAGATGAACCTCATGAGCATCAACACCAAGACGGTACCTGACCGAGTCAAGTTGCAGTTGCATGCTCCTTTATATGTACTCTCACAGTTTGATGTACACTAACACTTTCCATATTCATTGTTGAACTAGCACCACGGCGCAAGCGGAAACAGACATCAGGGATAATGCTTGACAGATTAACAAAATCTAAAGGAGGAAGAATGGAGATCCATTTTGAGGCAGGTTTAAAAAGGCCACGTGATGCTACAGAGTCAGCCAAGTTAGTATCAGAGGCAGCCGTTGCCGTTAGGTGTCATGCACGTATCCTCCCAACGTGGATCCAGTACAGGAATGAGAAAGACAATACCCAGTTTAACACCTTCCTTGACCATTTATCCGTAAGTAATGTTATTCATCGCAATTAGTAATATTGTCTTGCTCTGTCCCATACTTTCTAGCTTCCTCCTAAAGACTCACATTCTTTTTCAACAGATGAGGTTCAAGTTGGATCCGAAAGATGATGCAACTAAACAAGCATGCACTCATGTTTTTCAGTCTGCTCTGCGACAGTATCGGTACCACCTTAGAAAATCTCACTTTGAAGGCAAGGCTAACAATGAAATCGCCCAAACATCTCCAGTGGAATATATTACAGATGAAGACTGGACAGCCCTCGTTAAACACTGGTCTGATCCAAAGTATCAGGTAGGCTATATGTATTTGATCAGACCACATATTGAACTTGTATTTATGTATGTGCCTTACAAGTGTATCTTCTTCTAGGCTAACTGTTTGAAGAACAAAACCAACCGTTCTAAAGTGAAATTCCAACAGACAACAGGATCTCGTAGCTATATTGCACACTGCGAGGCTCTTGTAAATAGCTGCTACTTCCTTCTTTTTTTGTGCCATATTATCGTATCTATATTGACTTGTTCCAAATACAGAGGAAAGCCCGTGCGGACCAAAAAGAACCTGAACCGAATGCAGTGCAAATCTTCAAGGATTGCCACACCAGCAAGATGAAGGGCATGAGCACACCAGTTCAAGCCGCTGTTGTAAGTCCTTACTCCTCCTGCCTTGAACTGATTGGTACTGTGATGTGTTCATTTAACTACTTGGTTTGCAGCCAATGTCAGTTACTCTGTTCACTTTTATTCACAGTTGTCTTAACGTATCATTTCACCTTACATGGTTTAAAAGAGATGAAGGATATTCTTTTGGTCTTGATCTGTAATCTAGTTGTTATGTTCACGTGCGCACACAATGATAAAATAGCATGTTTGTTTTATATCTGTTTGCCCATGATATGAATGATGTCATACTATGTTCATCCTACTTTAAACCATGTCTCTTTATCCTTAGATGTCAACGAATGTGAGGAAATAGACAATACAGTAGGCATGCTACATGGACATATGTTCCGAAAGTGATTTTATTATGTAGTTGGCACTACAATACATGCTAATGTATTACAGTAGTTCACCAAAATAAGTTATGTATAAACGTTTAACCTACTTTGTTTGTTTTTGTCTCATTAGTAACTTATCTGGTACACTAATCTACAAGTTCAAACTTTCAGGAAGCTATGGAACAAATGATTGAACAGCCACAACCACCTGAAGGTGACGAGGCTACTACAGGCACAATGTCACCTCTTGCTGCAGTGCGTTAGTATCTCTCCACTAACAGTGCAAAAAGCACCTTCCTGCGTAATTCTGGGTTGGTTGTCAAGGTAACCTCGTCCAAATCGCCTACTGAACAAAATCTTCCTGCTAGACAGAGTGATATATCTGTGCTCCAGACACAAGTCCAATCCCTAATGGACGTTGTTTCGGAAACAAGAATAGTGGTTGAGAAATGTCGTCAAGATATGAATGGTTTTGAAACCAGACTATCAGACATTCGCTTCATTGTTCAAGAGCAATGGCGGAAAAAGGTGGAGATCGTGCTGCTCCATCAAATTCGACAGCCTGAATCATTAGCACTCAGGTCAAATGATATGTGCTTCTATACATCTGATGGTGCTTTTATCTGGAAGGACTGTAAACTTTATGCCAACAGGCCTTTTGTTGTATGGTTGGAATTTATTTTGTTGTGATAAAACATTTATGATGCTGCCTCAGGCTGCAGTAATTACGACGCTATTTTTGTATAGTGTAGGTTTATCTTAGTAATGTATTCGGCCGAAAGCTTTGTAGGAGCCCAACATGCCAACATTCGCCGGGCCCATTCCAATTGGGCTAAAAACGATTACGGGCCGAAATTGGCATGTAGCCCACTAAAAATATCTGGGCCTAAATCAGCATAAGCTTTCATAATTTTTCTGGTAGGCCTGTGCCCATAGTGGGCCTTTAACAGGCCTAAACATAATTTGGGCCCTCAGTAAAAATAGGCCGTTTACAGGTGTAAATATCTCGAGCCCATAAAAAACATGGGCCTTTAATAGACCGAAAGTGAGATTGGGCCCTGATTGTGCCAAATAACCCACTGGACTTAGCAGGCCGAAATGGTGGCCCATTTACGATGCAGATCTTTGACAGGCCGAAATTCGGACGGGCCATAAATGCGTCGACCTAATACACGGGCCTTTAACAGGCCGAAACTTTGGTCGGGCTAGATTATCGTCATTTTTATATGGGCCGTTAATGGGCCTGATATGACGTTGGGCCACATATGGCCCATGGTTTACGTCCGGCGTTAATAGGGCGAAAGTGACAACAGGCCGAAAGTGGCCCAAAGCTATAGTGGGCCTCTAACAGGCCGAATGTCAGACATGGCCGAATATGACCCAAATCCTTCTCGGTCGTTTATGGGCCGAAAGTTTTGATGGCCTGTAAATGGGCCCAAATGAAGCCGGACCTTTAACAGGCCGGAAATACACCGGGCCGTAATTCGGCCCAATTACTTAGCGGACTGTTAACGGGCCAGAAGTGACCATGGGCCACGTTGATGACAAGTTTAGGACAGGCCGTTGACGGGCCGATTTGACAGAGAATGTTGGGCCTTTAGCTAGGCCGGCCCATTATGGTCTGCAGAATCTTGTGGGCCTTTAGCTGGGCCGGCCCATTGTGGTCCGCAAAATCTTGTGGGCCTTTAGCTGGGCCGGCCCATTATGGTCTGCAAAATCGTGTGGGCCTTTAGCTGGGCCGGCCCATTATGGTCCGCTAAATTTTGTGGGCCTTTAGCTGGGCTGGCCCATTATGGTCCACTAAATCTTATGGGCCTTCGGTTGGGCCAGCCCATTTAAACTTTGTGGGCCACTTTTGAGCCGGTCCACGTGTCAACATATCATAGGCCCATCTCGACCGTTGGATGAGTGACACCTGTGCCAACGCGGAGCTGACGCGTGGATCCGTCAGCAAATGAGAATTTTACACATGGAAAATCGGCATTGGTCGTGGCTGTTAATGGGTTATCGGATCCAAAATCCGACCCGATAGCTTAACGGTGTTCCGTTATGGTCGATGCCACGTGTCGGTCACCCTTGACGAAAGCACTTCTGTGACGCGCGATTTATCGTCATCGAAGTGGACACTTCCGTGATGATAATTTTGGCAATGTCATGGAACACTTCTACGACAGCACAGGTATGACTATCTTGATTCTGTCATAAATTTGTCATGGATGTACATGCATGACAGAAAACGCGACCTACCGTGACAAACATGTATCATCATGGAAGTGTATTTTTTTGTAGTGGATAGATCTAGGTATTGCCATCTTTAGTAGGCAATCCATAAGTGGCTCTAATAATAGATTCATATGGTAATTTAATTTCTTTCTAGGGAAGTGTTCCATGCCTTTCCTTAACGTAAATTGGAATCTCATATTCCCTTCCTTCATATCAATAATTGCACAGATCGTTATAAGGAAAGGTCTACCAAGAATAATAGGACATGAAGGATTGCAATCTATATCAAGAACAATAAAATCTTTGGGCACATAGTTCCTATTTGCAACAATAAGAACATCATTAATTCTTCCCATAGGTTTCTTAATGGTGGAATCCGCAAGGTGTAAATTTAAAGAGCAATCATCAAATTCGTGGAAACCTAACAAATCACATAAAGTTTTTGGAATCGTGGAAACACTAGCACCCAAATCACACAAAGCATAGCATTCATGATCTTTAATTTTAATTTTAATAGTAGGTTCCCACTCATCATAAAGTTTTCTAGGAATAGAAACTTCCAACTCAAGTTTTTCTTCATAAGATTGCATCGAAGCATCAACGATATGTTTAGTAAAAGCTTTATTTTGACTATAAGCATGCGGAGAATTTAGCACGGATTGCAACAAGGAAATACAATCTATCAAAGAGCAATTATCATAATTAAATTCCTTGAAATCCAAAAGAGTGGGTTCATTGCTATCTAAAGTTTTAACCTCTTCAATCCCACTTTTACTAATTTTTGCATCAAGATCTAAAAACTTCGAATTTTTGGAACGCCTTCTGGGTAAAGGTGGCTCATCTTCAGTCCCATCATTATCAAGATACATATTGCAAAACAAAGATTTAATAGGGGACACATTGATAACTTTTAGATCTTCATCTTTATTCTCATAAAAATTAGAAGAACACGCTTTTACAAAGCAATCTTTCTTAGCATGCATCCTAGCGGTTCTTTCTTTGCACTCATCAACGGAAATTCTCATGGCTTTGAGAGACTCATTGTTATCATGCTTAGGTGGAATAGATCTAAGTTTCAAAGAATCAACATCAAGAGAAAGTCTATCCACGTTCCTAGCCAATTCATCAATCTTAGGCAATTTTTCTTCAAGCAAGGCATTGAAATTCTTTTGAGAAATCATAAATTCTTTAACACTAGTCTCAAAATCAGAGGGCATCTTATTAAAATTTCCATAAGAGTTGTTGTAGGAATTACCATAATTATTAGAGGAGTTACTAGGATACGGCCTAGGATTAAAGTTTCCTCTATAAGCGTTGTTACCGAAATTATTCCTACCAACAAAATTCACATCCATAGATTCATTATTGTTCTCAATCAAGGTAAACAAAGGCATATCATTGGGATTAGAAGAAACACTCTGATTACCAAACAATTTCATGAGTTCATCCATCTTTCCACTCAAAACATTAATTTCTTCTATCGCATGCACCTTTTTACTAGTAGATCTTTCGGTGTGCCATTGAGAATAATTAACCATAATATTATCTAGGAGTTTAGTAGCTTCTCCTAACGTGATTTCCATAAAAGTGTCCCCCGCAGCCGAATCTAAAAGATTTCTAGAAGCAAAATTCAATCCGGCATAGAAATTTTGTATAATCATCCATAAATTCAAACCATGAGTAGGGCAATTATGTATCATTAATTTCATCCTCTCCCAAGATGGTGCAACATGTTCATGATCAAGTTGCTTAAAATTCATAATATCATTTCTAAGAGAGATGATTTTAGCGGGAGGAAAATACTTAGAGATAAAAGCATCTTTGCACTTATTCCAAGAATCAATACTATTTTTAGGCAAAGACGAAAAGCAGGTTTTAGCACGATCTCTAAGAGAAAACGGAAATAGCTTCAATTTAACAATATCATTGTCCACATCTTTCTTCTTTTACATATCACACAAATCAACAAAGCTATTTAGATGGGTAGCGGCATCTTCACTAGGAAGGCCGGCGAATTGATCTTGCATGACAAGATTCAACAAAGCAACATTAATTTCACAAGTTTTAGCTTCGGTAAGAGGAGCAATTGGAGTGCTAAGAAAATCATTGTTGTTGTTATTGGCAAAGTCACACAATTTAGTATTATCTTGAGGCGTCGTGACAAGCAAGCAATCCAACACACGAGCGGACAAGAAGCAAGCGAAAAAGAGGGCGAACGGAAAAGAGAGGGCGAATAAAACGGCAAGGGTGAAGTGGGGGAGAGGAAAACGAGAGGCAAATGGCAAATAATGTAATGCGAGGGATAAGAGTTTGTGATGGGTACTTGGTATTTCTTGACTTGACTTGGCGCACACCTCCCCGGCAACGGCGCCAGAAATCCTTCTTGCTACCTCTTGAGCACTGCGTTGGTTTTCCCTTGAAGAGGAAAGGGTGATGCAGTAAAGTAGCGTAAGTATTTCCCTCTGAGAACCAAGGTATCAATCCAGTAGGAGGTCACGCTCAAGTCCCTTGCACCTACACAAACAAATAAGAACCTCGCAACCAACGCGATAAAGGGGTTGTCAATCCCTACACGGTCACTTACGAGAGTGAGATCTGATAGAGATGATAAGATGATATTTTTGGTATTTTTATGATAAAGAGTAAAAGTAAATAAAGCAATAAACAGTAATGGAAATAACGAGAGATTAATATGATGGAAAATAGATCCGGGGGCCATAGGTTTCACTAGTGGCTTCTCTCAAGAAGCATAAGTATTACGGTGGGTGAACGAATTACTGTTGAGCAATTGATAGAATTGAGCATAGTTATGAGAATATCTTGGTATGATCATGTATATAGGCATCACGTCCGTGACAAGTAGACCGAAACGATTCTGCATCTACTACTATTACTCCACACATCGACCGCTATCCAGCATGCATCTAGAGTATTAAGTTCATAAGAACAGAGTAACGCTTTAAGCAAGATGACATGATGTAGAGGGATAAACTCATGCAATATGATATAAACCCCATCTTTTTATCCTCGATGGCAACAATACAATACGTGCCTTGCTGCCCCTGCTGTCACTGGGAAAGGACACCGCAAGATTGAACCCAAAGCTAAGCACTTCTCCCATTGCAAGAAAGATCAATCTAGTAGGCCAAACCAAACTGATAATTCGAAGAGACTTGCAAAGATAACCAATCATACATAAAAGAATTCAGAGAAGATTCAAATATTGTTCATAGATAATCTTGATCATAAACCCACAATTCATCGGATCTCGACAACACACCGCAAAAGAAGAGTTACATCAAATAGATCTCCAAGAGAATCGAGGAGAACTTTGTATTGAGATCCAAAGAGAGAGAAGAAGCCATCTAGCTAATAACTATGGACCCGAAGGTCTGAGGTAAACTACTCACACATCATCGGAGAGGCTATGGTGTTGATGTAGAAGCCCTCTGTGATCAATGCCCCCTCCGGCAGGACGTCGGAAAAGGCCCCAAGATGGGATCTCACGGGTACAGAAGGTTGCGGCGGTGGAATTAGGTTTTCGTGGTCGCTTCTGATGGTTTGGGGGTACGTAGGTATATATAGGAGGAAGAAGTAGGTCGGTGGAGCCACAAGGGGCCCACGAGGGTGGAGGGCGCGCCTGGGGGGTAGACGCGCCCCCCTACCTCGTAGCCTCCTCGTCTGTTGCTGACGTCCACTCCAAGTCCTCTGGATCACGTTTGTTCCAAAAATCACGTTCTCGAAGGTTTCATTCCGTTTGGACTCCGTTTGATATTCTTTTTCTGCGAAACACTGAAATAGGCAAAAAAACAGCACTTTGGGCTGGGCCTCCGATTAATAGGTTAGTCCCCAAAATAATATAAAAGTGTATAAATAAGCCCATTAAATATCCAAAACAAAATATATAATAGCATGGAACAATCAAAAATTATAGATACGTTGGAGACGTATCAGGCGGCCTGTGCCAGATGGGCCGGCCGAGCGGCCTGGTGGCCTGTTGGGCCAAAGCCCAGTGAGGGGGGGGGTTCCTTTTCATTTTTGTTTTCTGTTTTGTATTTTATTTTCTTTTATTTAATTTCTCTTTTCTGTTTTATTTATTTAGCTACTGTTATGTACTTAGTTTAGGTACTAAACGATTTTAGTTAAAGTTGAAACTCCTCACATAATCACCTACTGATATTTTGGGTGTTGTCCAAAAAGTTTGGGGGGGGGGTTGGAATTGTTTGAAAATAAGTTCATATTTTAAAAGGCATAATAGGTGTTGCATGACCACTTTAATTATTTCCAGGGAAGATTTAAAAAATCCATTAAATGTTGGTTCCTACATGTTAATTACCTAGTGAATATTTGCAACCGACCGAACATCTTTGTTTTACCGATTGAAGAAATTATAATTTGACTTTATTTTAACTTTAAATTGATCAAAATGAGGTTTAGCAAATTAACTGTGATGAGATGGCAACATTAGGAGGGGATTACTGTAGCTTAATTACCCGGACGTCACACAAGCTCAGGCCAAACACAAAAATCACAGCCTTGCAGAACCTGTACATGGACTCTAGGCACGTAGACTCACTCATACGGACATACTCATCAATGAGATCACCGGGCACTTCGTATGCAAGCATCCGGATGGTGGGTGGTGGCGGCGAGGAAGGTGTGGAGGCACGGACTACTGGCAGAGACACAGAACTGGGCGGGCGGCGGCGGCGATGGGGCGGGCCAAAGGATGGCCAATGTGCCACCGACTAACTGGCCAGGGGGAGGAGTAGGCGCGCGTCGCTTGCATCCGCTCCGTGTCCGCGCCGACGCAAATCTGGCCGGGAATGGGTCGGCAGGCGGACGAAAAGCGTATGCTTGTCCGTTTGGGTCGATGCGTTGTCTCGACTTTTCTGTCCGCGGCGACCCAAACAGACACGCACGGACGAAACGGATCGGCACGTTGGAGTTGCTCTAAGGTCCAAACACCTCAACCATGACAGTTGGAAACCTAACCATGGTATCTCCACATATTTTCTCAGGCATCAGTAGGTACTCGTCTCACGAATCAGCAGTCGTGCCATATGCAAGCATCCGGAGTGCAGCCATGCACTTCTGATAACCAGAGAAGCCAATCGACCCCACGGCATCCTTTTTTAGGATGAAGTAGTCATCAAAAAACCGGACGCCATGGTACAACCGATGGAAGATAGTTTTGCACATCCGAAAACGCCGGCGAAAATGGTCAGCGAAGAGTGCATCAGAGGCAAAGTAGTCGTCCGTCGGTGTCAAATGACTGTGCGTCCTATTGCGGTTGAGCACTCGATGACCCTTGATTGAGCCCTTGAAATTGAGAACATGTTCCTCCGCACGCTCTGCGTCTTCAAGGACCGCATGTATCATCACCGTCTCATCTGAGTACTCCTCCTCGTCCGACGAGCTCTCGGACGACTCAACATACTGCTCGTATATGTACTCCAAATCGGAATCTATTTCTAGAAAGAAGAAGGGAAAATTGTTTTTAACTCCGGCGATTCATCAAATAGTTGCGGGGCATGGTGAGTATAGCAGTAGCGGATGGTACCTGGCAGGGCGACCGGAGGACAGGGGTTGAACGGCGATGGAAGGTAAGTGGGGTGGAGCCCTGCGAGCGCTGGAGGTGACGGGGACGTAGAGCTCCGGCAGGGGTGTGGCGTGGCGGCCGAGTGGTGGAGCGGCGACGAAGACAAGAGAGAAAAAAGGAAGAAGAGAAAATCGAGAGGATGAAGGGTTGAAGGCGTGGGGTCCGGGAAGGGTTTTGGATGGGCCGGGGTGTCGGAGTCCTACGTGTCTTGTGTCCAGACTCCCGCAAACCACCCCATTTTTATCTCGGTTTGCAGGAGAAAACGCGTCCGGACAGTCCCACAGACCGTTACAGAGCCGCGTTGGATGACTTCCGCAATCTGGATAGAGCGATCTAAAAAGATGTGAATAGTTTGCGGGTCGTCCTTCAAGATGCCCTTCACTAGAAACGATAGAGAGCGAGGGAGCAAAAACAATCAAATTTGACCAGATCGTACGGCTGTGCACTCGGCAGATAAAACCCACAGCCACCTAGCATTTTTACGAGTGAAGATCTTTGCTATCAGTCCCAGCTACAAAGCTTCAGTTTTGCCAGCATGCATATTTTTTAGTAAAACAATTTGAACGTGAAATAACAACTGACATCGATGAAGAAAATTGCACATCACTTAGAGCATCTCCAGCCGCGCCCCCAACACGCCTCCCGACGCGATTTTTTTCGCGCCGGCGCCCAAAAATCGGCCCAGTCGCATCCCAGGACTCCGTTTTTCACCGGTTTGGGTCGAAACTAGCGCCGACGGACCCAGGTCGAACCCAGCACGCTGGGGGGCGCCTGGGGGCTCCGGGGAAAGCGATTTTGGCGCGAACGGGGATGGGCCCGCCGCGTCTGCGAGACGCCGCTTCATCGTCCTCATCGCCTCGGTTCCCACATGAATCAATGTGAGGCTGGCCAAGGCTGCCGCGCTGCCGTGCCGGTCAGCCTCCATTGATGCCTCACGGGCGGCACAGTGAAGGCGCCACCGACGCGCGTCCCGCCCGCTCCCGCCACGCGTCGCCCGGCATGCAGGCTCTCGCCGCCCGGCCGCGGCTATAAAAGCCCATCCCCCGCCGGTGACACTGTTGGGGAACGTAGTATTTCAAAAAAATTACCTACGATCACGCAAGATCTATCTAGGAGATGCATAGCAACGAGCAGGGAGAGTGTGTCCACGTACCCACGTAGACCTTTAGCGGAAGCGTTTATCAACGCGGTTGATGTAGTCGTACGTCTTCATGATCCGACCGATCTTAGCACCGAATGTACGGCACCTCCGTGTTCAGCACACGTTCAGCTCGATGACGTCCCTCATACTCTTGATCTAGTTGAGGCCGAGGGAGGGTTCCGTCAGCACGACGGCGTGGCGACGGTGATGATGAAGTTACCGGCGCAGGGCTTCGCCTAAGCACTACGACGATATGACCGAGGTGTGTTTCTGTGGAGGGTGGCACCGCACACGGCTAAGAGAAACTTTGTTGTGCCTTTGGGGTGCCCCCTCCCACGTATATAAAGGAGGGGGGAAGAGGAGGCCGGCCTAGGAGGGGCGCGCCTATAGGGGGAGTCCAACTAGGATTCCCAATCCTAATTGGAGTCCCCTTCCTTTTCCAAGAAGGGGGAGAGAGGGAAGGAGTAGGAGAGGGAGAAGTAAAGAGAATGGGGCGCGCCGCCACCCCTTGAGGCCCTTTTCTCCATTCCCGTATGGCCCATTAAGGCCCACTACTTCCCCCAGCGAATTCCCGTAACTCTCCGGTACTCTGAAAAATACCTGAATCACTCGGAACCTTTCCGATGTCCGAATATAGCCTTCCAATATATCGATCTTTACCTCTCGACCATTTCGAAACTCCTCGTCATGTATGTGATCTCATCCGGGACTCCGAACAAACTTCGGTCATCAAATCACATAACTCATAATACAAATCGTCATCGAACGTTAAGCGTGCGGACCCTATGGGTTCGAGAACTATGTAGACATGACCGAGACACATCTTCGGTCAATAACCAACAGCGGAACCTGGATGCTCATATTGGCTCCTACACATTCTACGAAGATCTTTACCGGTCAAACCGCATAACAACAAACGTTGTTCCCTTTGTCATCGGTATGTTACTTTCCCGAGATTCGATCGTCGGTATCATCATACATAGTTTAATCTCCTTACCGGCAAGTCTCTTTACTCGATCCGTAATGCATCATATCGCAACTAACTCATTAGTCACATTGCTTGCAAGGCTTATAGTGATGAGTATTGCCGAGAGGGCCCAGAGATACCTCTCTGATACACGGAGTGACAAATCCTAATCTCAATATATGCCAACTCAACAAACACCATCGGAGACACCTGTAGAGCATCTTTATAATCACCCAGTTACGTTGTGACGTTTGATAGCACACAAGGTGTTCCTCGGTATTCGGGAGTTGCATAATCTCATAGTCTGAGGAACATGATAAGTCATGAAGAAAGCAATAGCAATAAACTAAACGATCATAGTGCTAAGCTAACGGATGGGTCTTGTCCATCACATCATTCTGTAATGATGTGATCACGTTCATCAAATGACAACACATGTCTATGGCTAGGAAACTTAACTATCTTTGATAAACAAGCTAGTCAAGTAGAGGCATACTAGGGACACTCTGTTTGTCTATGTATTCACACATGTACTAAGTTTTCGGTTAATACAATTCTAGCATGAATAATAAACATTTGTCATGATATAAGGAAATATAAATAACAACTTTATTATTGCCTCTAGGGCATATTTCCTTCAAACACCACAGCTTCCACACCACGCCTCGCATCGCCACACAGAGCAGCACTCCTCCCCCTTCCCGTCGACGAGCAAATGGCTGAGAGGTTCCCTGGCGACGGCGAACGGCTTCGGCCGCCGCCATCTCCAAGATCCGGAGGTGCGCCTCCTCTACGAGGCCGAGTATCCGGCGCCCCCGGACATGCGTGTGCCGGGGGCGTGGAGGCTGAGCGCCGGCGGTTTCCCGGTGCCACTGGTGCCCGAAGGGGCGGCACGGCGGGCCGAGATCGTCCGCATCCGCCCGTCCCTGCCGCCGGAGCAGCGGAACGCGCCGAGGTACGCCACCGACAGCCATACGATGTGGACCATGTACTTCGCGCGTCGCCGCGAAGAACAGATCGCCTCCGCCAACGGCGTCATCCCCAGCGGCCGCCTCAATGCCGACGGGAGGCGCGAGTGGTGGGGCGTGCCAGGCCGCACGCTCGAGGCCGTCCTCGACCACATCGAGACCGGCAACGTGACGCGCCTCGAGTACCCGCCGCGGTCGTCCTTCTCTCGCCACCGTGGCAGCTCCTGGACGCCGCGACGAATGGAGCCGGGGACGTCCTCGTTGTCGGGCTCCGGCTGTTGGGTAACGTAGTAATTTCAAAAATTTCGTACGCACACGCAAGATCATGGTGATGCATAGCAACGAGAGGGGAGAGTGTTGTCCACGTACCCTCGTAGACCGAAAGCGGAAGCGTTAACACAACGCGGTTGATGTAGTCGTACGTCTTCACGATCCGACCGATCAAGTACCGAACGCACGGCACCTCCGAGTTCAGCACACGTTCAGCTCGATGACGTCCCTCGAACTCTGATCCAGCGGAGTGTTGAGGGTGAGTTTCGTCAGCACGACGGCGTGGTGACAATGATGATGTTCTACCGACGCAGGGCTTCGCCTAAGCACCGCTACGATATTATCGAGGTGTAATATGGTGGAGGGGGCACCGCACACGGCTAAGAGATCAATGATCAATTGTGTGTCCAGAGGTGCCCCCCTGCCCCCGTATATAAAGGAGCACGGGGGGGTTCGGCCGGCCAAAGGGGAGAGGCGCGCCAGGAGGAGTCCTACTTCTACCGGGAGTAGGACTCCCCCCCTTTTCCATGTTGGACTAGGAGAGAGAGGGGGAAGAGGTGGAGGGGAGGAAGGAAAGGGGGGCGCCACCCCCCTCTCCTTGTCCTATTCGGACTGGGGGGAGGGGCGTGCGGCCCTGCCCTGGCCTCCTCTCCTCTCTTCCACCTAGGCCCACAAAGGCCCATTAAGTTACCGGGGGGTTCCGGTAACCTCCCGGTACTTCCGATATCCAAACATAGGCTTCCAATATATCAATCTTTATGTCTCGACCATTTCAAGACTCCTCGTTATGTCTGTGATCACATCTGGGACTCCGAACAACCTTCGGTACATCAAAACATATAAACTCATAATGTAACTGTCATCGTAACGTTAAGCGTGCGGACCCTATGGATTCGAGAACTATGTACACATGACCGAGACACCTCTCCGGTCAATAACCAATAGCGGAACCTGGATGCTCATATTGGCTCCCACATATTCTACGAAGATCTTTATCGGTCAGACCGCATAACAACATACGTTGTTCCCTTTGTCATCGGTATGTTACTTGCCCGAGATTTGATCGTCGGTATCTCGATACCTAGTTCAATCTCGTTACCGGCAAGTCTCTTTACTCGTTCCATAATACATCATCCCGCAACTAACTCATTAGTTACAATGCTTGCAAGGCTTATAGTGATGTGTATTACTGAGTGGGCCCAGAGATACCTCTCCGACAATCGGAGTGACAAATTCTAATCTCGAAATACGCCAACCCAACAAGTACCTTTGGAGACACCTGTACAGCACCTTTATAATCACCCAATTACGTTGTGACGTTTGGTAGCACACAAAGTGTTCCTCCGGTAAACGGGAGTTGCATAATCTCATAGTCATAGGAACATGTATAAGTCATGAAGAAAGCAATAGCAACATACTAAACGATCGAGTGCTAAGCTAACGGAATGGGTCAAGTCAATCACATCATTCTCCTAATGATGTGATCCCATTAATCAAATGACAACTCATGTCTATGGCTAGGAAACATAACCATCTTTGATCAACGAGCTAGTCAAGTAGAGGCATACTAGTGACACTCTGTTTGTCTATGTATTCACACAAGTATTATGTTTCCGGTTAATACAATTCTAGCATGAATAATAAACATTTATCATGATATAAGGAAATAAATAATAACTTTATTATTGCCTCTAGGGCATATTTCCTTCAGTCTCCCACTTGCACTAGAGTCAATAATCCAGATTACACTGTAATGATTCTTACACCCATGGAGTCTTGGTGCTGATCATGTTTTGCTCGTGGAAGAGGCTTAGTCAACGGGTCTGCAACATTCAGATCCGTATGTATCTTGCAAATTTCTATGTCTCCCACCTGGACTAAATCCCGGATGGAATTGAAGCGTCTTTTGATGTGCTTGGTTCTTTTGTGAAATTTGGATTCCTTTGCTAAGGCAATTGCACCAGTATTGTTACAAAAGATTTTCATTGGACCCGATGCACTAGGTATGACACCTAGATCGGATATGAACTCCTTCATCCAGACTCCTTCATTTGCTGCTTCCGAAGCAGCTATGTACTCCGCTTCACACGTAGATCCCGCCACGACACTTTGTTTAGAACTGCACCAACTGACGCTCCACCGTTCAATGTAAACACGTATCCAGTTTGCGATTTAGAATCGCCCGGATCAGTGTCAAAGCTTGCATCAACGTAACCATTTACGATGAGCTCTTTGTCACCTCCATAAACGAGAAACATATCCTTAGTCCTTTTCAGGTATTTCAGGATGTTCTTAACTGCTGTCCAGTGATCCACTCCTGGATTACTTTGGTACCTCCCTGCTAAACTTATAGCAAGGCACACATCAGGTCTGGTACATAGCATTGCATACATGATAGAGCCTATGGCTGAAGCATAGGGAACATCTTTCATCTTCTCTCTATCTTCTGCAGTGGTCGGGCATTGAGTCTTACTCAATCTCACACCTTGTAATACAGGCAAGAACCCTTTCTTTGCTTGATCCATTTTGAACTTCTTCAAAACTTTGTCAAGGTATGTGCTTTGTGAAAGTCCAATTAAGCGTCTTGATCTATCTCTATAGATCTTGATGCCCAATATATATGCAGCTTCACCGAGGTCTTTCATTGAAAAACTCTTATTCAAGTATCCCTTTATGCTATCCAGAAATTCTATATCATTTCCAATTAGCAATATGTCATCCACATATAATATCAGAAATGCTACTAAGCTCCCACTCAATTTCTTGTAAATACAGGCTTCTCCAAAAGTCTGTATAAAACCAAATGCTTTGATCACACTATCAAAGCGTTTATTCCAACTCCGAGAGGCTTGCACGAGTCCATAAATGGATCGCTGGAGCTTGCACACTTTGTTAGCTCCCTTTGGATCGACAAAACCTTCCGGTTGCATCATATACAACTCTTCTTCCAGAAATCCATTCAGGAATGCAGTTTTGACATCCATTTGCCAAATTTCATAATCATAAAATGCGGCAATTGCGAACATGATTCGGACAGACTTGAGCATCGCTACGGGTGAGAAGGTCTCATCGTAGTCAATACCTTGAACTTGTCGAAAACCTTTCGCAACAAGTCGAGCTTTATAGACAGTAACATTACCGTCAGCGTCAGTCTTCTTCTTGAAGATCCATTTATTTTCAATGGCTTGCCGATCATCGGGCAAGTCAACCAAAGTCCATACTCTGTTCTCATACATGGATCCCATCTCGGATTTCATGGCCTCAAGTCATTTTGCGGAATCTGGGCTCACCATCGCTTCTTCATAGTTCGTAGGTTCGTCATGGTCTAGTAACATAACCTCCAGAACAGGATTACCATACCACTCTGGTGCGGATCTTAATCTGGTTGACCTACGAGGTTCAGTAATAACTTGATCTGAAGTTTCATGATCATTATCATTAACTTCTTCACTAATTGGTGTAGGTGTCGTGGAAACTGGTTTCTGTGATGATCTACTTTCCAATAAGGGAGCAGGTACAGTTACCTCATCAAGTTCTACTTTCCTCCCACTCACTTCTTTCGAGAGAAACTCCTTCTCTAGAAAGGATCCATTCTTAGCAACGAATGTCTTGCCTTCGGATCTGTGATAGAAGGTGTACCCAACAGTCTCCTTTGGGTATCCTATGAAGACACATTTCTCCGATTTAGGTTCGAGCTTATCAGGTTGAAGTTTCTTCACCTAAGCATCGCAACCCCAAACTTTAAGAAACGAAAACTTTGGTTTCTTGCCAAACCATAGTTCATAAGGCGTCGTCTCAACGGATTTCGATGGTGCCCTATTTAGAGTGAATGCAGCCGTCTCTAAAGCATGACCCCAAAACGATAGCGGTAAATCAGTAAGAGACATCATAGATCGCACCATATCTAGTAAAGTACGATTACGACGTTCGGACACACCATTACGTTGTGGTGTTCCGGGTGGCGTGAGTTGCGAAACTATTCCGCATTGTTTCAAATGTAGGCCAAACTCGTAACTCAAATATTCTCCTCCACGATCTGATCGTAGAAACTTTATTTTCTTGTTACGATGATTTTCAACTTCGCTCTGAAATTCTTTGAACCTTTCAAATGTTTCAGACTTATGTTTCATTAAGTAGATATACCCATATCGTCTGCTCAAATCATCTGTGAAGGTGAGAAAATAACGATATCCGCCACGAGCCTCAATATTCATCGGACCACATACATCTGTATGTATGATTTCCAACAAATTAGTTGCTCTCTCCATAATTTCGGAGAACGGTGTTTTAGTCATCTTGCCCATGAGACACGGTTCGCAAGTACCAAGTGATTCATAATCAAGTGATTCCAAAAGTCCATCATTATGGAGTTTCTTCATGCGCTTTACATCGATATGACCTAAACGGCAGTGCCACAAATAAGTTGCACTGTCATTATCAACTCTGCATTTTTTGGCTTCGACATTATGAATATGTGTGTCACTACTACTGAGATTCATTAAAAATAGACCACTCTTCAAGGGTGCATGACCATAAAAGATATTACTCATATAAATAGAACAACCATTATTCTCTGATTTAAATGAATAACCGTCTCGCATCAAACAAGATCCAGATATATTGTTCATGCTCAACGCTGGCACCAAATAATCAATTATTTAGGTCTAATACTAATCCCGAAGGTAGATGTAGAGGTAGCGTGCCGACGGCGATCACATCAACTTTGGAACCGTTTCCCACGCGCATCGTCACCTCGTCCTTGGCCAGTGTTCGCTTAATCCGTAGTCCCTGTTTTGAGTTGCAAATATTAGCAATAGAACCAGTATCAAATACCCAGGTGCTACTGCGAGCTCTGGTAAGGTACACATCAATAACATGTATATCACATATACCTTTGTTCACCTTGCCATCCTTCTTATCCGCCAAATACTTGGGGCAGTTCCGCTTCCAGTGACCAGTCTGCTTGTAGTAGAAGCACTCAGTCTCAGGCTTAGGTCCAGATTTGGGTTTCTTCTCCTGAACAGCAACTTGCTTGTTGTTCTTCTTGAAATTCCCCTTCTTCTTCCCTTTGCCCTTTTTCTTGAAACTAGTGGTCTTATTGACCATCAACACTTGATGCTCCTTTTTGATTTCTACCTCCGCTGCCTTTAGTATTGCGAAGAGCTCGGGAATTGTCTTATTCATCCCTTGCATGTTATAGTTCATCACGAAGCTCTTGTAGCTTGGTGGCAGTGATTGAAGAATTATGTCAATGACGCTATCATCCGGAAGATTAACTCCCAGTTGAATCAAGTGATTGTTATACCCAGACATTTTGAGTATATGCTCACTGACAGAACTATTCTCTTCCATCTTGCAGCTGTAGAACTTATTGGAGACTTCATATCTCTCAATCCGGGCATTTGCTTGAAATATTAACTTCAACTTCTGGAACATCTCATATGCTCCATGACGTTCAAAACGTCGTTGAAGACCCGGTTCTAAGCCGTAAAGCATGGCACACTAAACTATCGAGTAGTCATCAGCTTTGCTCTGCCAGACGTTCATAACCTGTGGTGTTGCTCTTGCAGCAGGCCTGGCACCCAGCGGTGCTTCCAGGACGTAATTCTTCTGTGCAGCAATGAGGATAATCCTCAAGTTACGGACCCAGTCCGTATAATTGCTACCATCATCTTTCAACTTTGCTTTCTCAAGGAACGCATTAAAATTCAACAGAACAATAGCACGGGCCATCTATCTACAATTAACATAGACAAGCAAGATACTATCAGGTACTAAGTTCATGATAAATTTAAGTTCTATTAATCATATTACTTAAGAACTCCCACTTAGATAGACATCCCTCTAATCATCTAAGTGATTACGTGATCCAAATCAACTAAACCATAACCGATCATCACGTGAAATGGAGTAGTTTTCAATGGTGAACATCACTATGTTGATCATATCTACTATATGATTCACGCTCGACCTTTCGGTCTCAGTGTTCCGAGGCCATATCTGCATATGCTAGGCTCGTCAAGTTTAACCTGAGTATTCTGCGTGTGCAAAACTGGGTTGCACCCGTTGTAGATGGACGTAGAGCTTATCACACCCGATCATCACGTGGTGTCTGGGCATGACGAACTTTGGCAACGGTGCATACTAAGGGAGAACACTTTTATCTTGAAATTTAGTGAGAGATCATCTTATAATGCTACCGTCAATCAAAGCAAGATAAGATGCATAAAAGATAAACATCACATGCAATCAATATAAGTGATATGATATGGCCATCATCATCTTGTGCTTGTGATCTCCATCTCCGAAGCACCGTCATGATCACCATCGTCACCGGCCCGACACCTTGATCTCCATCGTAGCATCGTTGTCATCTCGCCAACTATTGCTTCTACGACTATCGCTACCGCTTAGTGATAAAGTAAAACAATTACATGGCGATTGCATTGCATACAATAAAGCGACAACCATATGGCTCCTGCCAGTTGCCGATAACTCGGTTACAAAACATGATCATCTCATACAATAAAATTCAGCATCATGTCTTGACCATATCACATCACAACATGCCCTGCAAAAACAAGTTAGACGTCCTCTACTTTGTTGTTGCAAGTTTTACGTGGCTGCTACGGGCTTAGCAAGAACCGTTCTTACCTACGCATCAAAACCACAACGATAGTTTGTCAAGTTGGTGTTGTTTTAACCTTCGCAAGGACCGGGCGTAGCCACACTCGGTTCAACTAAAGTGAGAGAGACAGACACCCGCCAGTCACCTTTAAGCAACGAGTGCTCGCAACGGTGAAACCAGTCTCCCATAAGCTACGCGTAATGTCGGTCCGGGCCGCTTCATCTCACAATACCGCTGAACCAAAATATGACATGCTGGTAAGCAGTATGACTTATATCGCCCACAACTCACTTGTGTTCTACTCGTGCATATAACATCAACGCATAAAACCAGGCTCGGATGCCACTGTTGGGTAACGTAGTAATTTCAAAATTTTCCTACGCACACGCAAGATCATGGTGATGCATAGCAACGAGAGGGGAGAGTGTTGTCCACGTACCCTCGTAGACCGAAAGCGGAAGCGTTAACACAACGCGGTTGATTTAGTCGTACGTCTTCACGATCCGACCGATCAAGTACCGAACGCACGGCACCTCCGAGTTCAGCACATGTTCAGCTCGATGATGTCCCTCAAACTCCGATCCAGCCGAGTGTTGAGGGAGAGTTTCGTCAGCACGACGGCGCGGTGACAATGATGATTTTCTACCGACGCAGGGCTTCGCCTAAGCACCGCTACGATATTATCGAGGTGTAATATGGTGGAGGGGGGCACCGCACACGGCTAAGAGATCAATGATCAATTGTGTGTCCAGAGGTGCCCCCCTGCCCCCGTATATAAAGGAGCAAGGGGGGGGTTCGGCCGGCCAAAGGGGAGAGGCGCGCCAGGAGGAGTCCTACTCCTACCGGGAGTAGGACTCCCCCCTTTTCCATGTTGGACTAGGAGAGAGAGGGGGAAGAGGTGGAGGGGAGGAAGGAAAGGGGGGCGCCGCCCCCCTCTCCTTGTCCTATTCGGACTGGGGGGAGGGGCGTGCGGCCCTGCCCTGGCCTCCTCTCCTCTCTTCCAACTAGGCCCACTAAGGCCCATTAAGTTACCGGGGGGTTCCGGTAACCTCCTGGTACTCCGGAAAAATCCCGATTTCACCCGGAACACTTCCGATATCCAAACATAGGCTTCCAATATATCAATCTTTATGTCTCGACCATTTCAAGACTCCTCGTTATGTCCGTGATCACATCCGGGACTCCGAACAACCTTCGGTACATCAAAACATATAAACTCATAATGTAACTGTCATCGTAACGTTAAGCGTGCGGACCCTACGGGTTCGATAACTATGTAGACATGACCGAGACACCTCTCCGGTCAATAACCAATAGCGGAACCTGGATGCTCATATTGGCTCCCACATATTCTACGAAGATCTTTATCGGTCAGACCGCATAACAACATACGTTTTTCCTTTGTCATCGGTATGTTACTTGCCCGAGATTCGATCGTCGGTATCTCGATACCTAGTTCAATCTCGTTACCGGCAAGTCTCTTTACTCGTTCCGTAATACATCATCCCGCAACTAACTCATTAGTTACAATACTTGCAAGGCTTATAGTGATGTGTATTACTGAGTGGGCCCAGAGATAGCTCTCCAACAATCGGAGTGACAAATTCTAATCTCGAAATACGCCAACCCAACAAGTACCTTTGGAGACACCTGTAGAGCACCTTTATAATCACCCAGTTACGTTGTGACGTTTGGTAGCACACAAAGTGTTCCTCCGGTAAACGGGAGTTGCATAATCTCATAGTCATAGGAACATGTATAAGTGATGAAGAAAGCAATAGCAACATACTAAACGATCGAGTGCTAAGTTAACGGAATGGGTCAAGTCAATCAAATCATTCTCCTAATGATGTGATCCCGTTAATCAAATGACAACTCATGTCTATGGCTAGGAAACATAACCATCTTTGATCAACGAGCTAGTCAAGTAGAGGCATACTAGTGACACTCTGTTTGTCTATGTATTTACACAAGTATTATGTTTCCGGTTAATACAATTCTAGCATGAATAATAAACATTTATCATGATATAAGGAAATAAATAATAACTTTATTATTGCCTCTAGGGCATATTTCCTTCACCGGCTCGCTCTCCTTCGGCTCGACGATGCTCGCCCCGTCAAGCCGGAGCCGGAGGAGACGCCGCTCGGGCACCGCACCCGCAACGGCGCCCTCGTCATCAATGAGGGTGCCCGCCCCTCCCCGCGCTCCCTCCGCCTGCTCCGGTCGAAGCCCAAGCCGGGCCTGTAGCCGGAGCACGCCGGCATGGTGGCCTCCGACAACGAGGCCGCCCTAAAATGGGCGAAGGAGGACTACCTCCGTGAGTAGGTGCGCCGCCAGCGCCGAGCATACAAGGAGCTCTAGGCCCGGCGCCGCGGGCACGAGGAGGGCGACGTCATCGTCCTCGACAGCGACGAGGAGGACGAGGTCGGGCCGTCCAGCGCCCCACCGCGTGTCGGTGACCCTGGCCAGGGGTGGAGCAGGGACGGCGGCGACTCCGGCGGGGCGCGCGACGATAATGACGACGACGGCGGCGGCGGCGGTGGCGACTACACCCGTTTCTACATGCTTCTCGGCATGTAGAAGGCAGCAGCGGGCTCCGGCGGGCGGCCGCAGCGGCGTAGTAGCACTAGTAGAAAAAGGGCCTATTGTCTCGGTTCATAAGGCCCATTTGTCCCAGTTCTCGAACCGGGACTACAGGGTCGTTACTAAAGCCCAAGGCCTTTAGTCCCGGTTCTTACACGAACCGGGACAGATGGGCCTCCAGGTGGCTGGTGCTGGGAGCCCAGGCAGGAGGGCCTTTGGTCCCGGTTGGTGGCACCAACCGGGACCAAAAGGCATCCACGCGTCAGCTGTTCAGGGGCTAGGGTTTTTGTATTTTTTTTCTGAAAGGGGGGGATTTGGGGGTTTTGTATGGTTAATTAAGGTGTTTCATATATTGTGTTATTTAGCTAATTAATTAATAGAGAGAAGTGCCCTCTCTTATCTCCGTGCTTGGTCGATGCTACGTACTATACGTATAGAGAGGCCCTCGACACGCTAGCTAGTAAGCAAATGAAGGAAACCATTAAGTATAGAAGTTCGTCATGCATTCCAAGAGAAGTGATCGACCTCTCCTTCTCCGAGAGATTGGTCGAACAACAAGTTTTCGTATTATCTATCCGACGCTACTGGCTACATACATATACAATATGTAAGATCTCTTACAACCCCCTAGCATCTGAACTCAAGTTCCAAATGGTATTCTCCGGCTTTATTGATGACGTGGTCAAGAAAGAATCCCGCCAATTCCTCTTGAATTGCTTTCATGCGATCTTCTGGTAGGAGTTCATTCCGCATCTGCCACGTCTAATTTGAAGAAGGGGGTTAATACATATATATGAATGAAACTCAACAAAAATGATGGTGTAATAAAATGAAATTGTGAATATTATTGCTTACGCACTTCATATTGTCTTTTAGAGTAGCCCCGCTTATCTTTGCAAGTCGCATTGTAGATGAACTCGCACACGTAGTATCCACAGTAATCATTCCCTTGTTAATGTCCCAAGCACTTTACGAGAAATAGAGGTCAATCAAACTGATAATGAAGCATTATAAATGGCATTGATGAAAGTAGCTAGAATCAACGGGAGATGCGCGGAAGTAGCTAGCTAGTAGTACTTACTTTCGGGTATGCATATCGCAGCTCCCCCGGCAGTCCCGGAGCTTCTGCGGTGAACTTTTTCCAAACCCTGCAAGACAAAGAAAATAATTATTACTTGAGATATCACGAAATGAACAAAAAGTTGCCGATATGGTGCGATAATGATCGATTGAACTTACTTGTTGAGAATTTTAGTCATGTCCTCATATGTCTTGGGATCTTTTCGTCTCGAGTGTAAAACGATTACTAGTCCCAGCTCAAGCTTAATCTCCAGGAGAATATAGTGGAAGTTGCGCACGCATGCATAACTCATCAATTAATTACATTAGTATAACCTCGAGTAATAAGGGAAACCGAATATGCACAAGACAGTAACACTCACTTGAAGTTGTAAGGAAAGAGTATTTTATCTTTGTTTTGATTTATTACCAACGATTTGAGCAAGTTGGCCTCGGCTTCTTTGGCATTCTTTTTAACCGTAAATTCATCTATGAGATTTGTGTTAATGAACCCAATATCATAATCATTTCTGCTTTTCTGCACTCGACGATCTTCAATCTGCATAATATAGTGAGGATAATTATAAATACATGCAATGAAAGAGCTGAGCTATATATAGAGACTTAATGACAGAAGTAGTACTTACAGACAGTAGCAAGTGACTGTTAATTTATCGAGGTCCTTTTGATTGTAAAACTGGAAGAACTCCTCAAATGGAATAGACAACAGATCAATTCCAACGAGTTCGTGCTCCTCTTTAACTCTCATCATCAAAGTATTCATCCCCCCCCCCCCCAGACTCTCTGCAGGTTTCCATGTACCAATCATGCAATCTTCGCATCATCGTTGTTAGAGATTTTTTATCTTTAACGAGAGGCTTCCCGTAATGGTATTTGTGTTCGTCCACCTACAAGAAATCTTAATGTACATCGTCGGGCAGGTAATCTCCAAGATTGGTATAACCGGGCACCATCCTCGGATCATTAGCGACGATATCGCTAGAAACCTTGAGCGGGGGGCACGATTGGTTCGCTTGTTCGCCAAGCTGGGCAACTTTTTTCCCAGCTCGTCGTTCTGCTAACCTTCGATCGCTGATAGTACTTCCCGACCGCTCCGCTTTGATATATACCTTTCCAGTAATGCGCTCATAGTTGGTTTTCGGCGGAGACTTTGGTGGTTTCCTCAGGGCATCCAAAGTGTGCTTCGCTTTCACCGGATCTACCTTCTCCTCCGGAGGTGGATGTTTCTTTGCTTTCACCCCTTCAAAGAAGTTCGTCACTTCGGCTCGCACGATCTTCGCGTTTTCCTCCGGGGTCCTCTCGTATGGTAACTTCTCTGGAGTCTTCAAAGAAGGACCAAATCTGTATTGCCTCCCGCCTCTTGCTGTACTGCTAGACGCCGGAGCAGACGGAGCGGCTGCGGCTATCTTCTTTCCTTGCTTACGAGGCAGAGGAGAAGGACTACGACGCATCAGAGCAGCCGGAGCGGCGGCGGGTCTCTTCCGCCCTTGCTGACGAGGTAGAGAAGGAGGAGGCTGGCTGCTCGGGCGCGCCGGCGCAGGCGGAGAAGGAGGCAGAGTGCCGCCACGCGCCGGAGAAGGAGGCTGAGTGCCCTGATCACTTGCCGGAGGAGGAGGCGGAGTGCCCTGACTCGCCGGAGGAGGAGGCGGAGGCGTCCAGTTCGGAAGGTTGATGAGCTCCTTCCGCCATAGGCATGGAGTCTTCAGAGAAGAACCCAGCCGAGTCTCCCCTTCACCGGTAGGGTGGTCAAGCTCGAGGTCCTCAAATCCCTCCATTATTTCGTCCACCGTCACCCTAGCATATCCTTCTGGAATCGGGTGGCAGTGAAAAGTTGCGCCGGGTTCAGTAGGTCGAACAGAGCCGACAACCGCCTTGACTTTGAAGTTCTGCCATTGCGTCATAAGGTGGCAATCTTGAGACTCCGTGATAGCATCCACGGGGTAGCTAGCAGGAGTCGTCAAGACATGCTCCAGCTGAAGCAGCTTGGTGGAAGCCACGATGCTTCTCCGCTGAGATGGCGGGGTGGCTTCGGGGGAAGCTTCGGCAAGTCGTTTGCTGTGATTTGCTTCTCGTTCCTCTATCGCTTGTACCCTTGCGTGCAGCGCCTGCAGTTGGGTATGCTCCACTTTCTTCCTCCTCTCCTGCCATTTGTAACCGCCTGCGTCCGGAAACCCAGCCTTCCACGGAACGGAGCCTGGCATGCCTCGTGTCCGTCCAGGGTGCTCAGGATTCCCGAGGGCCATTGTGAGCTCGTTGTTCTCTCTGTCTGGAACGAACGTCCCTTGCTGCGCTGCCTCGATATACTCCTGAAGCCTCTTGATGGGTATTCGCAGTTGCTCGTTCGTCCAAACGCACTTCCCTGATACAGGGTCCAAGGTTCCGCCAACCCCAAAGAACCAAGTCCGGCAACGGTCTGGCCAGTTCAATGTCTTTGGTTCGACCCCTTTATCAATCAGGTCATTCTCAGCCTTGGCCCACAACGGTCGGGCTTTGAGGTAGCCACCTAACCCCGTGCGATGGTGATGCTTCTTCTTCGCAGAATTTTTCTTGTTTTTCGCTGACATCCTCTTACTCTTGTCCAATGTCTTGTGGGCCACAAATGCGGGCCAGTGATCTCTGATCCTCTCATACTGGCCGGTGAATTCTGGTGTCTTTTCTTTGTCGACAAACGATGTTTTCAGCTCATTCTTCCACCTCCTGAATAGTTCTGCCATCTTCTTAAGAGCATGAGACTTGATCAATTGCTCTTTAACTGGCTTCTCCGGATCCTCCTCTGGCGGTAGGGTGAAATTTGCCTTCAGCGCGGTCCAAAGATCATCTTTCTGCATATCGTCGACATAAGACACCTCAGGGTCTTCATTCTTAGGTTTTAACCATTGGTGGATACTGATCAGGATCTTGTCCCAAACAAGAACCCCGCACTGAGCAGCAAATGCTTCCTTTGTCCGGATGGGTTCAATCGGCATGCCATCGTGCGCGATTGCTGTGATCTCAAACCTTTCATCTGAGCGCAACTTTTTCTCCGGGCCTCGTCTCTTTACCGAAGTTGTGCTCGATCCGGAGGGCTAGAAAAAAGAAGAAAGACGAGAGTTAATTAATATGTGTACATACAAAAACAATGAATGCAACAATTAGCTAGTCAGCATAGGCTTAACTAATATATATACCTGGCCGGACTCGGTTCGGTCACCGGAGCCGTCATCACAGTCTCCTTCTTGCACCGGCATTGGGTCACCGGAGCCGTCATCACGGTCTCCTTCTTGCACCGGCATTGGGTCACCGGAGCCATCATAATCATAGCCTGCTTCTTCACCCTGTCCTTCCAGACCATCGGTGTCATTGAGAAATGACAAGACGGCATCACTTCCTTGTGCGATTATGTCCCCCAACACCGCTTATGTTGCTTCGTCTCGGGGGTGCTCCATAGTTTCTGCAAATATTTACAACATGGCAATTATTATTCAAACATGGCAGATGGATATATTAGTGGCAAACGTAGAACTAGCTAGCTAATCACAATAAGGAATCATATTAGTGGCCTCGACGCTGCTTCTCTAAGGTTTGGGGTGGCCTCGGCAACGCTTCAAGGGTTTGGGGTGGCCTCGACAACGCTTCAAGGGTTTGGGGGGGCCTCGACGACAACGCTCTTTTAACTTGGTAAATTTGGGTGGCCTCGAGAGAGTTTGTCGGGTAGGGGCGCGGCGGGAGTGGGTAGGAGACCGACATTGTTTTTCAAGGGTTTGGGTGTCCTCGAGAGTTTTGGTCGAGCGACAGGGCCGGGGGGTGCTCCCGTGGTATTAGTTATCACGGTCGAGTGGGGGTATATATATCGACCGCCCATCATGTCGAACTTATATTGGAACGGAGTTCCCGATAAAAATTAAGAAGAGGAAGTAGAAGATAAAAAAAGAGGAGAAGAAGAAAAAAAAAAGGAGAAGAAGAAAAAATAGACTCTATTTTTTTCTTCTTATCCTCTTTTTTTTCTTCTTCTTCCTCTTCTTATTTTTTTCTCCTCTCCTTCCTCTCCTCTTCTTCTCTTCTTCTTCTCCTTCTTTCTCTTCTTATTTTTTTTCTCCTCTTCTTCTCTTTTTTCTCCCCTTTTTCCTCTCCTTCTTTTTCTTCCCTTCTTCCTTCTTCCCAGATAAAACTTTTCTAAAAATGTAACTTTTGTATAATATAAAAGTTTTTCTTATTCTTCCTTCTTCCTTTCTTCCTAGCTAGATATATAAAACTTTTCTAAAAACTGTTATCGGGGAGGGGGTATATCGACCTCCCCTCATGTCAAAGTTATCGGGGAGGGGGTATATCGACCCCCCCTCATGTTGAAATTATTGGGGAGGGGGTATATCGACCCCCACCCCCCTCATCATGCATATATAGCTACCACATACATATATACATTTAAAAAAATTACATATATGCAACAAAAACATTAATACACATATGAACAAAATACATATATGAACAAAAACATGCTCTGAACAAAAAAATTAATCTAATAAATCTAATAAGAAATTAATCTAATAAAAAACATGCTCTGAACTTACATATGGCCACATACATACAAATATACATTTTATATATATGAACAAAAAATTAATCTAATACAAAATAAAAAACAGAGCCGGACCGGCGTGGCGGCTCACAGCGGGGGCGTCTGGCGATGGCGACGGCGTGGGAGGCGAGGGCGCCGGCGCGCGGGGGCGGGCCGTGGGCAGGGGCCGGCGCGGCGACGGTGTGGTCGGGGGCAGGGGCTCGGGCGCGGGGCAGGGGCCGGCGCGGCGACGGTGTGGTCAGGGGCAGGGCGGCGCGGCAACGGCGTCGGAGGTAGGGCGGCGCGGCGACGGCGTCTGCGTCGGAGGCAGGGCGATGACGGCGGCGAGGAGCAGCGCTGGGGCGTCGGGCACGAACTCACGATGAAATTGTGAAAAATTCCTAAGTCCTGCTTATATACCCAGAGCATTGGTCCCGGTTCATGGCACCAACCGGGACCAATGCACTCTTTAGTCCCGGTTGGTGCCACCAACCGTGACCAAAGGTCAGTTTTCTGGCACCAACCGGGACTAAAGGGGGGGCATTGGTCCCGGTTGGTGCCACGAACTGGAACCAATGCACCCCTTTAGTCCCGGTTGGTGGCACCAACCGGGACCAAAGACCCTGTGCTGCCCGCGTCGCGGCCAAAACTTTAGTCCCACCTCGCTAGTTGAGAGCTCTCGAGAGTGGTTTATAAGCGCTCCTGCGCCAACCCTCTCAAGCTCCTCTCAACTGCAGGCTTTCGGGCCTAATTTGTCACGATGTGCTTGTGGGCCTACTGGGCCTCCTGCGGGCCTGAATCCTGGCCCATGGTTGGGTTTCTAGTCGTATTCAGGCCGTGGTGGCCCAGTAGGTGGCACTTTTTTCATTTTTTTTTGTTGATTTATTTATTTTATTTTGTGTCTACTTACAAGAAAAAATTATTGTTCCTATTTTTATTTATTTTATTAAAGTTTATTTATTTTACTTTTATAAAGTTTATTTTGTTTCTACTTCTTTATTTTATTAAAGTTTATTTTATTTTATTTTATTTCTACTTATTTATTGTATTAAATTTTAGTATATTTTATTTTGTTTCTACTTATTTATTTTATTAAAGTATATTTTATTTTATTTTGTTTCTAATTATTTCTTTTATTAAATTTTAATTTAATTTATTTTGTTTCTACTTATTTGTTAAAGTTTATTTTGTTTCTTTCTGCTTTTCATGTTTTGAGCGGAAAATACTTTGATAATTTCAGTGTCATGAATTTTATATAATTTTAGTTAAAAAATACTAGAGGATTATAAAAGCTTTTTAGTTCATTCCTTTTGCTATTAGAGTTTTACAAAAGTTTTTTTGTTAATTTTTTTTGTATGGTATTATCATTTGATCCACATAGCATGTGTAAGAAAGTAGAGAGGGTTACGGCAAAAACTGGATGCACTTCGTGTACAAAACGGACAATCTCTTTTGAAGTATTAGGGTTTCATACGGAAACTCATGTGTTACAAAGGGATTTCATTTTTTTAGCTTATTTGAACTCCAGACTTTTTCTGTGTTCAAAATGCACCATTCAAAGCCACATCATCAATTTTCAACCCTTTCTGACTTCATTTGTTATTTTTCATGGATTTACTGATTATTTTGAGTTATAAGAACCTGAAATTGAAGGCAACATATAGCTCTCATGAATAGATAAGTGACCACATTAATAGAAGTTCATCATCACATTAAAACCAAAGTACATACATAGTTCTCATTGAACAACATATAGCTCTCGAGAGCATGTAATTAAACCATACATTGAAATTATGTAAAACATTTCAATGCAACAACAAATGCGATCATAATGGCAACCAAGGTAACAATTGATCCAACGGCATAATGATACCAAGCCTCGGATGAATGGCATATTTTCTAATCTTTCTAATCTTCAACCGCATTGCATCCATCTTGATCTTGTGATCATCGACGACATCCGCAACATGCAACTCCAATATCATCTTCTCCTCCTCAATTTTTTTATTTTTTCCTTCAAGTAATTGTTTTCTTCTTCAACTAAATTTAACCTCTCGACAATAGGGTCGGTTGAAATTTCCGGTTCAACCACCGCCTAGATAAATAAAATCTATGTCACGTTGGTCGGCATAATTGTCATAAACAATAAATGAACCAAATAGTTATAAAAAGATAATATATACCACATCCGAATCATAGACAAGACGAGGGCCGACGGGGGCGGATACCAAAACCATCGCACTATATAATAACAAGGAATAATAAAAGTAAGAAAATTAGACAAGTATCTATCTGAAGTAAGAATTTTTTATTTCAGAAAGAAGATAAGAACAAGAGGCTCACCACGGTGGTGCTGGCGACGAGATCGGCGCGGGCAATCGACGGCGGTGAAGACGGGGACGGGACATGACGGACCGCTAAACCTAGACAAATCTCGGGGAAAATGGAGCTCGGAGGTCGAGTTTCGAGAGGAGAAAGATTAACTAGTGTGGTTCAGACATTTCATCGAACACCTCATGTGCATAGGAGGTGAGCCAGAGCATCCAAATGCCCTTCCCTCGCCGGCCAAAAAAAACAGAGCATTGTGGAGTGCTCTGCTGTGGCGATGGGGTATATATGGGCAACTCATTTGTCCCGGTTCGTGGCTGGAACCGGGACCAATGCCAAGCCTTCTGTCCCGGTTCGTGGCTCGAACCGGGACCAATGGTTGTGGGCCAGGAGTGAGGCCCATTGGTCCCGGTTCGTGCCTAGAACCGGGACAAATGGGTCCATACGAATCGGGACCAATGCCCACGAGGCCCCGGCCGGCCCCCTGGGCTCACGAACCGGGACGAATGCCCCCATGGGTCCCGGTTCGTGACTGAACCGGGACTAATGGGCTGGCCAGGCCCGAACCAAAGCCCTGTTTTCTATTAGTGTAGGCTAGGCTAGGCTAGGCGTAGTTGTTCTCTGTTTTTTTGTACAAATCTGAATGAAATCGCCGTGTTTGTCGTGTTTGTGCAAATTTGAATCGAATCGCCGACTTTGTGCCATGTTTGCGCCGATTTGGGGGGCGACCTGGGGACGGTGACCGGAAACACAATCGCCCCCACGCCTAAAAGATATGCTAGTTCGGTCCCAGACGGCGCTTTTTCGGCGTCCTAAGGGGCCGAACGGCCGGAGATGCTCTTAAGCAACGCATAAAAGATTAGAGACAGGATTACTGTAAAGTGCCCACAAAGTCAAAGTTGTTTAGCAAGGTACTCACCTACGTCCTTTGGCCAACGGAGGAAAAAGTATATTTTTTATTCCTTAACTCTTTTAAAAGTATAGAATTGGTCCCTCAACTCCCAAACTAGTAAAACTTGGTCCATAAACTTCTCAAGCCGGGTAAGTTTAGCCCCAATAGCACTTTGGAAGCTTTTTGTCCGACTTTGACACGGTTTTGTGTGGGACCCACCTGCCAGCTGTTGGAAAAATGAAATAAAAGCACTAAAAAATTATTGTGGCTGTACGGATCGCCAGCGTTGCCACCCTCACCCTAGCTAGCTGAACCCACGTGTATTAGAGCATCTCCAGCCGTTGAGCCTCCCAGGAGGCATTTTTTTGTCGCCTGGGCGGCTGCCGGCGAAGATTTTGGCCCGGGGATGAAAATCTTCCCCGCCGTGTCCACCCCCAAGCCGCCCTGTCCTTCCAGCAGCGTGTCCTCGCCGCCTCCGCTGGCCGCTGCTGCCCCCGCCCGCTATGGCCGCCGCTACTCGCGCTCGCGCCCCCGCGCCCACTCGCGTCCGTGGCCGCGCCACCCCTCGCGCACGTGGCCGCGCCCGCGCGCGCCCGTGCCTGGCCGTCGCCCGTGCCTGGTCATCGCCCGCTCGCGCCTGCGCCCTGCTGCTCCCGCCCTGGCCGCCCGTGGAGCGCGCGAAGGAGCTGCCGCCGCCCTTGCCCCGGAGCTCGGCTGGGCGAGCACTGGCCCGAGGGCCGCCGCCCCGGTGTCGGCGTCTGCGACCGCGCCGCCGACGTGACAGGGACGGCGTTCTGCGACGGCGCTGGTGCCGGCTTCTTGCGGGAGGAGGTGGAGGAGATCTTGGGTGTGGTCGGGCGACCACTTCCTCCCTTGACGCCAGTGGCCGGATGCCATCCATGCAGCCTCGACGAGGACTGGAGGCGCCGTGGCGGCCGGCAAGGCGAGCTGGAGAGGAGGCATGCGCGCGACGGAAGGAGGAAAAGGTGGGGAGGGAGAGAGACAAAAAGGTGGGGGAGAGAGAAGATATGTCACTGCAGGTGGGGACGCGCCTGTAAAACGGCGAAATTAGCCCTCCAGGTGCCCACCGGGTTCCTGGGTTTGTTTTTTTTATCAATCAAAGACAGTAGGAGAGGCTCCTACTGACATTTTTCATTCATTTTCACACCAAATACATTTGTAGGGGTACACAGACACACCCAAGGGGATATCCTCTGACCCTACATCCTCATCCTCCAATCACATGGTGAGGGGGTGATAAGAAGAAGCAGTACGTTACAACTAGAACAAAGTTACTCTTATACAATGGAGTTTACAAAACTTTCCACGAACCCCACTAAGGAGGGTTTGATTCTATGAGCTAGAAGAGCAAAATCCGTCTTAAACCTTTTCTTCCAAGAGGGGAGCGAGTTGGGGATACTCCTGAATATTTTATCATTGCGTTCCTTCCAGATTGCCCACGCCGCCGTCATAAAGATCTCCATAAACATGGGCTGGGTCCAGTTTTCCTTTCCTTGATGGATTTTGACCAGACGGTCACCCGGGTCACCAAATTGCACCCCGATCTCTCCCCAGCATTCAGCACTAAACGGACAGTCAAAAAATAGATGCTCCACTGTTTCCTCTTCCCCATTGCCACACAGGGCACAGTTGGTTCCATCCGCAACGTTCCAGTGTCGTCTTCTCAGCATGTTTTTAGTGTTAGCGCGATCAGCTGCGACCAACGACGTGAAAACTTTGATTTTCATTGTACATTTAGATTTCCAAATCCATCGAAAGGCATCATCCGCAGTCACATTTCTGAAGTAGTAGGCATAAAACTGTCGAGATGAGTATTTGGCTCCCCATACGCAAGACCACACGTCGTTTTCCCCACTGGCGGGGTGCGTGTACGCTGTCAGTTCCTGTAACGACCTTGCTATACGTACGACAGACTGCCTGTCCAACACTGTACGATTAGAGCCAAATCATACATAATTCAGTTTGTGGGCCATAGTAGTTAGAGATGCGTTGCTCTCTGGTCGTACGGGTCGGATGTGAAAATCATCGTACGTAGAGCAGTTTTGTTCCTGTAACTCCCGTAGTTCATCTCTTGCTTCGAGGGAGAGGGGGAGGAAGAACTCATCTTGCAGGTTGGTCATCGCAAGAAAGTCATCTACCGAAGAGTCCTCCTCTCTGACAAACGAAAAAGCCCTGGGATGAGAAATTTCCAGCGGTTGTTCGAGCCATAGATCCTTCCAGAAGAGGACGGTGGAACCATCTCCGACAGTCACCTGGGTGATCCCACGGTATGTATTGCTGAGGTTCATCACATCCCGCCACCAAAATGACCCGCAGGGCTCGGCCGCATGCGGGATTTTACCATCATAGTACCTGGACCAGATAAGTTCACACCAGGGCGTATCTTTTTTGTTGTAGAAGCTGTGTAGGAATTTCATCAGCAATCCTTGGTTTTGGACTTTTATGTCAAGGATTCCGAGGCCTCCACGTGATTTCGGTCTGCACACTAGGTCCCATGCAGCCAGCGAGTTGCAGGACTCCTGGGTTTGGGTTGGGGCTGCCGGCGCCGATTTTTGCTTCATCCGGCGAAAAAGGAGACTTTAAGGGCACGAGTGGGAAGATTTTTATCCGCCGGCGAGCAAAAACGTGCTTGGGGGGCTTTCTGGGGGGCCGGCTGGAGATGCTCTTACTAGTGGCATGCCATGCTGGTGTGCATGCATGCGTGGTGAGCATGTGCTGTACGTGGTGTGCCTGCGTGTCAGCGTTGTTCCTCTACCGATGGTGCAGACCGAATCTCATCTGGTGTTTTTTGTCTATCTTTTATATTGTACGTCCTTATTTACTCAACTCTCTCAACTTTTGGTCAAAACCCAGGCGACTTGTCATGTTTTGGTCAAAAACCATGTTCACGTTAGACAAAAACCATCAAAAGCGGTATGAGGGATGAAAGTTACCCGGTTTGAGAAGTTGAGGGACCATGATTTGCTGGTTTTGAAGTTGAGAGATCATTTCTATACTTTCGAGACAATTGAGGGGCGAAAAATATACTTTTCCCTATTTATAAGCACACTACGTGCTTGATGTTGCTCATATTTCTTATTTATTTTTGCGGGGCTTGATGTTGCTTATCTGATCAAGGAATATTGACTAGACGAGGTAGGCCACGGCGGCTGCCATGTAGTCCTTCCATTTTATAATGTAGGACGTTTTTTTATAGTAATATTTTTATTAGCCCCACCTGCAAAAAAAATATTTTTATTAGCCCAATTTGTCTCGTAATTATTCTGTAATGAACACTATTCTTTTTTCACTATCTCATAAAATAGCAGAGTGCCTGCCTTGCATCAAAAAAGAAAAGAATTACTTTATCTATATTATTGTCACTCAAACAGATGTATCTAATACTGAAATACGTCTCGATACATTCATTTGAGCGACATATAATTTGAGTCGGAGTTAGTAGAAAAAACCATAGACAAAGTGATGAACAAAAATTTACATTATCTCTTGGAGTTGTAGATTTATTTTATGATATACATTTTACATCATCTGTTGGAGTTAGAGATTTAAAAACTTATTTTTTGGTGATGTAAATTTTATTCGTAGCATAATATATTTTACATCGTACATTGGTGATGCTCTAAACCGTGAATAAATACACCGTAGAGAAAGTGATGAATAGAATTATAGTACTATTATTACATGCATTCACCGAATTAAAGGCCGGTCTATTATTGGCCGCAGGGCGCGTAGAACGGCAGCCTGAAGAACCCGAGCTGATTCTTCTCCATGTCGAACTCCAGCAGGAAGTTCTCCATCTGGAACCCTCCGATGAGCACCGCCGGCGCCCTGCCGTCTCCGGCCTTCACTCCCTTCATCTCCACGAACGCAAGGCACGCTGTCCCCGGCTCCACGTTCAGCATCGAGCCACCCCCGAACATCGTCCAGTTCTTCCCGCCGTCCAGCGTCAACGTCACGCCCGGCACGAAATAGCCGCCCCGCCCGCTGATCAGCGTCCCTGAATCGTAGCACAGCTCGAACGGAGCCACGGGCTTCACCACGCGCGCCACGGGCCAGCCGTGCTGACTCTGCGCCACTACGGCCTTGGCGAACGCGTCCACGAACGGGCGGTACACATCGCGGCGTAGCGAGGTGTAGGGCACCGTCGTGCTGAGCAGCACACCGCCGGTGGCGAGCGCGCTGTCCGGGACTGACACACGCGTGTTGTCCATGGTGATGGACTTGACCAAGACGCTGTACGCCGGGTTGCCATTCCTTTGGACCAGCGGCGTGTAATCCAGCGACTGCGTCCAGTCGACCTCCGATTGCGAGTGGATGTGGAGCGGGCCGCCGCCGAAGATGGCCACGCCGTCGCCGCCGCGGGGGAGGCAGAGCAGGAACTTGTTGGCGACCTTCTGCGCGGACGCCACCTGCGCCGGCAGCGCCAGGCCGGAACCCGCGAGCCCGGCCACGCCCGTGGAGCCACGGGGCAGGGACGCCAGCAGCGTCTCCGGCGCGCACGCCGCCACTGCCATGACGTTCACCTGGCTCACCGGGTTACTCCCGTCGGTGGTGTTGGCCACGAACCTGGTACGGTCGAGGCTCCCGGAGGCGCACACGCCGGTGACCGGGTTGTACGTGTACGCCGTGCACGTGCCGTCCTTGCGCCTCTCCTGCTCACAGCCTGGCTCGTGGCAGCCGGGGACGGGGTAGGCGTTGGCAAGGCGGCAGGTGGGGAACGTGCAGGGGAACTTGGCCGGCAGATGGCCGGGCTGGCACGTGGACCAGACGAGCGGGCCGGCGATGTCGACGACGAGGTTGGCGCCGTTGTGGAACGGGAGCGTGTAGAGGGAGGTGGCGGGGTCCTTGGTCACCGGAACAAGCACCGGCAGACGCTGGCTCGACGCCGGCCAGGCCAGTGAGGCTGCCAGGACGAGGAGGGCTACCAGTGCCATCTTCCTTGCGCCAACGGTCGATCAGGTGGGGCTGTCGGTTGGTTTCTGGAACTGCATGTCTGGATTCTGGATCGACGTGTCTCTTTATATGCTGGGTTCCGGAGCATATATGTGCGATCTCTGCACACCGGATTTAATGGCGATCTCCGTGGACTCGACGGTCACCGTTGTGCTGCTCATAGTTAAATTCTTGTCCTATGTGGCGTAGTACACAGGACAGGAAGATCAAAATGCATGCGCGCGAGTCATGTACAGTGTGCCTGCAAAAACTATTTAAGACCAAGTCGCCATTGTAACTAATATCCCTCATGCTCCCTTCTCCATGCATTCACGGAAAAAGTCCAAAACAAATCTTGAACTCCTAGAGGAAAACTAAATCAAACCCTGAAGTTTCAATCCCTGAAATCAGCACATCAAACTCTCCGATCCCGATCTATTTTGAACCTTGAGAGTGTTTTGCTGGTATTCTCTGACGTGGCAAGTCAAACCAGGTTCGGCCCATTAGAGCAGTCGGTCGCGCGCCCGCTCTGCTATGGTTTCTTTCCTTTGGGTTTTCTTTACTTTTCTTCGGTTTTCCTTTTCCTTCGTTATATTTTTTTCTCACTAGTTTTCTTTGGTTTTTTCCTTTGGGTTTTCTTTACTTTTCTTTGATTTTCCTTTTTACCTTCGTTATATTTTGTTTTCTCACTAGTTTTCTTTGGTTTTTCTTTCTTTGTTATGCTTTTGGTTTCCTTTTGTTTCTTTCTTCAATTTTTCATAGCTTTTTTTTTCTTTTCTTTTTGTTTCTTTGTCGGTTTTAACTGATTTTTCTTACACATGTCTAATTTTTCTCAGTACTTAAGTACATTTCACGCACATGAAACATTTTTCTGATACATTTTTGACATTTTTCAAACACATTATGTACTTTTTTTAAAACACATTTTTTCAAAAAATTTAATACATGGTAACGTTTTGCCAAATAAACGTTTAATATTTTCTAAATGACAATAAACATGGATGCTAAAAACATGACAATAATGTTTTTGCAAAACTATACAAACATTTTTTGCATTGTTTAATATGTTGCTGCCATTTTAAAAACAATTCAGAAAGTGTTCCAACTTTTAAATTTTGTTCCGGTTTTAAATTTTGTTCCCATATTTTCAAAAAATATTTATGTTTGAAAAAGTATTCACTTTTTCAAAATATATTTCCTTTTCAAATAGTTGTTTGTTTTTTTAAAGTACTCAACGTTTTTCTCACACATTTGTTCAGGTTTCAAAAGTTGCTCCCATTTTTCAATTTTTTAAAAAGTGTTTCCACTTTGAAATTTTGTTCTGGTTTCCAATTTGTTCCCATTATTTTTCAAAAAATGTTTATCTTAAAAAATGTGTTCACTTTTTCAAAGTTGATTCTATTTTCAAAAAGTTGCTCGTTTTTTGAAAAGTATTCCGGATTTTCAAAAAGTATTGGCACTTTAATTTTTCAGAGATTTCACAAATTGATTACAATTTTCATATTTGTTTGCCCTACAAAATGTTGTTTTTTCAATGTTGATTTTGTGGTGTGTGTTTAAATGTTTCGGGCTTCCCGTTAAATCAGTAACATCCAATTGTTCTAGCGGCTTGTGCGAGGAGTTCAGCAGCACCAGGTCGCAAGTTTGACTCCTTAGGATTGTCTATTTTCTATGTATTTTTACGTTGCGCCTTATGGAAAAGAAAAAAACCTCATTTCTCACGTGGTGGGCTGGCCCAGTCGTGTCCGCAATCGACGGTTGTCATATTTTTTTGGTATATTTACGTCGTGTATTACGAAAAAGAAAAATTGGACTAAAATGGAAGAGAAAAAAATCTCACTTCGCGCGTGTTGGGTGGGCCAATTCGCGTCCTCAGTCAACAATCCTGGGATTCAACTAGCCACGTCGACAATCCCTATTTGGGAATGCTCTCAAGGTTTAAAATAGACCAATATAAAAGAGTTTGGTGCGCTAATTTCAGAGATTGGAAGTTCATGGTTCAATTTAACTAGGAAAATTGCCCGTGCGTTACAACGGGGTACGTATTATAGCGATGATCAAAATGGGTGAATATCGACAATAACCAATTATCAAGGAAAGACGTTTCGAACATAATGAGAGGAAGACAATAGAAAACTGGTTCGTACACAGAATATGAACAACTGGGTGCCTTCATGAACAACGGAAAAAATAACCAAAAAGTAGAGGCCGTGAAACTTCACTTATACAGAAAAAAAGATAGTCTGATAGTAGTAATCAATGAATTTATACTTAAAATTAAGTTATAATTTAGGAAATCTACTTCCTGATACACCTAAACATTTCTAAGTAGTACAAATTCAGGAAAATGTTAACTCGAGCTTCACTCTGGTTGTAATTAAGCATGTGCACTAATAATTATTTTCTTAGTGGCCACCATCCTGTAAGAAAATATATCATTATGAGCACAAAACTATTTAGCAATTTGTTGCTTCAAACATAGACATGTTGTGCAATGCTTCTAATATTTTCCTAGTGCTTCCCCTGCAAGTCTCCAGCAATTCAATTGGTAAGAAGTTTTAAATGCCTTTGTCATAGTATAATTCACACAAAATTGATTCTAATTGAAAACCTATGTCAAAATATTGTAGAACGAAATTCCCAGTCAAATTGTAATTGACCAAGGAGTTCTACATTGCTTCGATGAACCAAATAAATACATGGCCATCCAAATATATGTGTCAATTTCTAATGCATAGTTCATATTCAACATGTAAAATAACATCATCCTTGCGGTGGTTTCTGAAAGGAAAAGAATTACAATGTATGTGACCAACTTCTAACTACCTAAAAGGAATAAAAGGTGATCTGACACAAAGTTAAAATACTGGATAAACTAAATTGGAAATTACAACAGCAAAATGCATGTAATTAAAATTTCAACAGTTCTACGTCTCTAGAAAATGCATCTAATTTAAAAATGAAAAGTACTATATCTCTCACCAACAACTTAGCAACCTATGTCTTAGAACAAATCTAAATTTGGCTAGGAGACCAATTAATGACGCCGGATTCAGATGAGACATGCATGTGTGGATACTCGCTAGTTCTATGTACACGTGCGGAAACCAATTGAAGAGGCTGGATTCAGCATGGAAATGCATGAATGCGGTAAAGGCTTACGCAACTCTCTATGTTTTGATCAAGTAACTTTATGCATCAATGTCGGTTAACATTACTCTCGCTTCATGTATCCTCCAGATTCAGCTATGGATAGAAGGGCATTGGTGCAAATAGTCAGGAAGCATCAACTATTGGCATAAGGTTTGACATGAATTTGCATAAACCAATAAAAAAACTAAATTATATCTTTCAACAACATTCACAAGCTATGAGCCTTGTACCATAGACCTCAATATCACATTGAGCAAATGACCTAGTGTTGCAACAGGAGAGAAAAATTCACATCTTATGACAAAATGAGAGCGTGAGAATATAAACTTTGTTCAGACATAGGATATTATCATACTATCAGACCCCTTGATGCAGTAATTCGGTGTGATGGAAAGCTGGGATAACTTCTTCTGAGTTTTGGAGCAGATTATGTTAAAAGATACTCTCTCCGTCCGGAATTACTTGTCGCTCAAACGGATGTATCTAGCACCGAAATACGTCTATATCCATCTACTTCAGCAACAACTAATTCCAGACGGAGGTAGTACATACATATCTATACAAAGAACATCAGATAAATACATAAATAGAAGCAGGGTAGCAGTAGTTAGGCATATCCTCAATTATGCTGCATGGAGCCAAGTGAAAAACAACTTATGTAGATGAACTACCTTTATATACCTTCCACTTTCAAAACACTTCGCTCTGGTGAGTTTACTTATCTTTGGTGCTGTAAGAGCTAGACACTGGCATAAGCCTGCACATAACGGAACTCAGAATAGTATCTATAAAGTAATATTTGGGCACTGCCATTAAAAACACGTCTTGTTTGAAGAAGATTCATTTTCCATGAGATGATCAAGAGAAAATTTTGTTACAAAAAATAGAATAATTGGATGCTTACTTAGCATGCTGTAGCAACCTTGTGAGTGATTAAATGGGACAAGCGCACGAAACATTTCAAAACATGCAGTGAAGAGCTGCCAACCACAGTAATTTTATTAATGTATGTACTATTAGTTGGAAAAGGAAATTGATTTTGTGCCACCAAATGAATGCACATCATCTTGTCCGCTTATTCTAGATGGCTAGAAATATGCAATCCTTGTGCCGGCCAATTGACAACAATGGCCGAAGCAAGTTTATACAGATACATAGCAATGCACATAAAAAATGATAAGGAACTAAAGCTAAGAGTACCCCCTGTTTCTTCAGTTTCGTTACATTCCTCATCTCCAGCATTTTGACCATATTTGTCAAGTCATCATCAGGGCTAAGCCTCGCTCTGTTGTTGGCCTGGCTGCTGCATGCCACAACCATTATATCAATTGGATCAAACAGAAGCAGGCCCTAATTAGTCTGGAGAAAAAATTAGAGGTAACACATACCAGAAGTCCAGCTAGAATATCATGGCAAGAGGATATCAAAAGAACACGAACCACAAAAAAGAGGCTCGGGATAGACCAAACACAGCGACTGTGTTGTCACTACCGGTGACGGCGGTGCTCGATGAGGTCGCTAGCCGGTCCCTGACCTCCTCAATTTGCTGTTTAATTTACTACAGTCAGATATATATTTCTATTTGATTCCAATGACCTAGGAAGGGGTAAACTTTTAACATCACAACAAGCTTATAGAACACAACTTATCCTAAAACCTATAGTTTAAATCTAGTGATCGAAACATCCTTTATCCAATGTGTATAAACACAAACCGTGACTTGGTTTTGTTTGGAATCTTCTTTTCAGACATAACAATAAAGACAAGCGCAATACTAAATTAGAAATTGTTGTTTTGAAATTAATATGACCAGTGACTACTCCGGCAGAATACACAAGCCATTTTAATTCAAATAAACACAATATACAATTACTGATATAGGTGAGCTGCTTAGAAATGTAATCTACGATCTACCTTGAACTGCAGGAAAGTCAGAGATATTGATGAATTAATATGCTTGAGCCATGCACGGTCTGCAAATTCAGCCAGTAAAACAACAAAACACCACTTGCCCAAGCTAAAATCAATGGATTGAGAAAAAGAAATAGATGCTAATGTACCAAAAATATTAGCTGATCACACTAGAATTGTGTTTTTTACTTGGTTACTACCCTGAACATATTTCTCAAAAAATAAAATACTACCCTGAACATAAGCTCCCAAATTTAGGTGTACTGCTAGGAGTCCAGAAAGTAATCTAACTAATTCGAATATCAGATATTTTCATTCCCACATGTACCGTTATCCTCACGTTTGGTTCACAAGGCCGCTGCCCTCCTGCACATGTCAACGATTGAGCCCAAGTGTACTTCCGGCCATCTCCCCATTCTTGTCGTAGATCTGGAATACGTGTGCGAGTACTTCTTCCATGGTGTATGATGTGATTTTGCCTGGACTGTGTATCACATACGTCAGTAGAATTCTGCCGAGAGGCACAAGTGCATGATCAAGCTAGCTTTGGAAGCAGCCTGATGGATCAATTCTGGATGGATAGAGCATGCACGTACGGTTTTTTCATCGTGCACCTTCGGCTTCGTGTGATCGTGGTTAACCTTGCTGTTTAATAAAATTGATGGCCAACCCATGACATACAAAATGAAAAAAAATCTTTCAGTAGCAGCTCCCTAAATTCAAGATTGGACAATTGAACTAACAACTCAGTTCATTCAGGGATCTATTCTACTAACAAATTCATGTCTAACCTTGCTGTTCAATGCAAGAAACAATCAACACTTAACAGTATAAACAAATTTGACCTCAAACAGTAGCCAATTGAGCCCAAACGGTGGTAAATCCTAACCAAGAACAATGCCTCAATGGCCACGAACAAGAGCAGAGAGAGGAGGGGCCGAACTCACCTGAAGACAGAAAGGAGGAAGCTCCATGGGTGGTGCGTCCCGAGCTGCAGCAAGGCAAGGTCGACCCCTCCTTCCTCAAGTATCCAATCCTTGCCTGCACATCTACCATGGAGGATCAAACCAGATATTAGAGAGAGAAAGGGGGAGAGATAGGGCAGGGGATGAACTCACCCCATGGCCACCAAGCAGAGGAGCAGCATCCCGGAGACGGAGCTGCGTGTGGGGGCGCGGTGGGCGTCAGAGAGGAGTCGCCGGAGGTGCCGGAACCACGCCAGAGTGGAGGTGCCCGAAACCCTAGCCATGGTTGATCGTCAACCAGGAAAACGGCGGCGGCGCCCAACCCTATTTGGCGCAAGAGAGATACGTGGGCCGGGAGAAGGGGGCAAATCCTTGCCGGCATCGGCCGGCGCCCGGCGCATCACCGGATTGAGCGTCGCCGCCTCGCCGGGGTCGGTCGCCTCCTGGAGGCTGGGATCGGGATAGCCTGTGCCGTGAAAGAAACTCATGGATGATTCGTTGTTGGGCCAAATTGGATTTACGTGCGAATTTGACGTACAGGCAGAAAACAAAACGTCGAAACGTATACAATAATAGTACCACCTCGTTTATAATACGATTTTATCTATACAATCGTAAAAGCGTATTATGACATAAGAAGATAGCGTATTGTGATGGTGAACCTGATAAAGTCAATCTGTGCTTTATTATTAGGGAAAGATTTTCATCTTCAAGTTCAAGGTTTGTTTTGGACTTTTTCATGCATTCACATGTCAATCCTCTCATTCCCATGCATGCACAATTTAATGGTTATTTCATTGTGTTTTTTGAGAGCACATGATCGGCTTGTTTCCACAACCTCAAGCATAACATTGGCCTTTCATAGTGCGTCTTGGTCGCGGTGCAGTACCTTACACAACTAGGGAAAACCCTAGCAATAGCACGTGTTTAAAGCCTATCAGTAGCGCGGGGTGCAGTGCTACTAGTAAGGCGCTACAGCTAAAGGTTAGCAGTAGCGTGGGTTGGACCATGCTACGGCTATATCGACTTAGTAGCAGAGCTTTGTACTATGAGTGCTACTGGTAATTAGTAGTAGCGCTTCTCCTAGCACGCACTACTACTATTATTCCGTATTTCTTTTTTATTTCATGTTGTATTCATACACCTTTATACAAGCTTCTTTCATACCGCAACAATTTAGAGAATGATTTTACATCATAATGAGTTATTACATCACTGGGAGAAAGAACCATGGACTAGTTTCAAGTGGATGGACATCCACTTGAAACTAATCCGCGGTTCTTTCACCCAATGATATAATATATCATCATCATCATCATATCATTAACAACTTATCATCATAATACATCATTGTCATATAACATCTCCTCATGATCATCGTTTTCATCAATGAGACATCACATACAAGTTGGTCACTAGACATAAACACAACTACTCATCATCATCAACTCTCATAAACATATTGTACCTCATAGGACCTACTACATTCTCTTAGGACCTACTATATTATCTTAGGTAAAATAGCATAAAACAAGATAGCCCCTGGCTCTCCATTATGGAGAATGGAGATTATCCTGTCTCTAATTCTTGCCTTTCGCACAATGTTGCTTCCAAGAACCTCCTTATGACTGTCCATATATTTTTTCTATTCTTTGATTATCATGTGTTCACCGGTTTTAGAAATCCGGTATGGACAGGTGAGATTCGTAGGACGACCTGGATGTATGTTCAAAACATCAATGCGACCATTCTGATACATCAAATGAGGCACACAATCCATCAGGATTTTCTGTTGAAAAACATAGTAAATAACTTCGTAGTTAGCAATGTAGTTCAGTTTTAGAAGTATGCAAAAGATGCACGGATGTCGTAATAGTAAAAAATCTTACCAGGATATCTCCATGGAAGTTATCGTGGTTCAACACGTGCACTAGTGGCACGTATTGACCATAATTTGGAGGAGTTCGATAAAAGGCATTGTAATTCTCAAGATCAGTACAATATGCGACCAGATGACTTTTCTCCTGATAAGTTAACTCAGAGCCATCGGTGTAGTTCGTTCTGTCTACCATCTTCTGCACATTCTTTGAAGAATGAAAGTAAGCTATCAATGGAAATAAGTTGTCAACTATTTTGAAATAAACAATATAAATTACTTAATAACTATGTTTGAGGACCTCACATAGCGGTAGAATTGGAAGCGTATCAACAAGGACCCAAATGTCCAAATTGTCTTGGTCGATGTCAGGATCACCAAGATCCATGGTGACGAACATACCCTCTTGAAAATCATACATCTTGCAAAGTGCTTCCCAACCCGGGCAACCAAAATGGGATATGCTTTCAGAATTGTATAGATTTACCTCAAAATCCATACCATGATGGGTCCTTAGGTTAATTTTCTTTGTTTCATTCCTCTCATGATCTTCAAAACCCATCCTCTCCAAGACATAGCGTCTTGCGTGGCATGGGATAAGCTAGTCGAATTGTAAAAGACGAAAATTACACGTTGAAGTAGTAGAAGTCGAGCTTAATTACGAAAAAAAACACTTTGCGTCGTAGCTTACCGTATCACAATCGAAGGCCTCCTCGAGCTTAATGCTGAAGCGCCGACCTTCGTCCAGGTGAGGCCTGTTACAGAAACCCCGGTTGTCGCCGCACCAGGAGCACTCCCCCGGACCTTCTTCGTCTGACGACATTTCCTATGTTCATAATTCAAAGATTAAACTTGTACAATTAAAACTCTCCGCTTGTTCATTATTCATCACGGGTTGACTATCGGTCTGTCGAGTCTTTTCTTGAAAACTGTCGGGTTGACTATCACGTGATGGTAGCTCCTCCTTTCGTTTCCGAGTGCATTACACCAAATTGTCTAGCACACGGGAACGAAGGAGAAGCTACCCCCACGACAACAGTCGGGATTCTTCGTCCTCTCATCTACGGTGGAGACTCTCCCTCACTGATTCCTCTCTGACATTTGCGACCGTCGGTGATGGTCGTTACTCCTCCTTCCCCTAGTGCATAACAAAGGTCTAGCACCCGGAGAAGAAGGAGAAACGACCCCCACGACAACAGTCGGGATTCTTCGGCCTCGACAGACTTAAAGTCAACCCGAAATATCGTTTAATTATCTTTCTAGAAAATCCAAGCCACTCGATATTTCCTACATATTCTAGCACAAGTCATGCCGAAATTCACGGAAAATTCCGGCATAACCTTTGCTAAAACAGGACATATCGAGCGCCTGAAATTTGCCGGAATGGAAATTAATCAACACTCCGGCCAAACATAGGCCACTCGGAGGTGTAACCTGAACATGACCGGCCACTTGGGCAACCACATATCCTATTTGAGCAACACAAGATATACATGTTTTTATCTACATCATATCTTATAGGACTCATATTGACATGGAGATTTGGCTGGTCTCACCTCGAGGTCGGATGGGGTCGGTGACGGGCACGACGGCGGGGATGATGGAGGGGCTCCTTGATTTCTGCAAAAATAAAAACCCTATAAGTTATCACTAATACATCACGAATAGTATCATACATATAACATCACTAATACAACTAAAACCCTAGCGAACGATGGGTATCGACGACGAGGATGTGGGATAGGCATCGTCGACGTCGATGCGGGAATAATTGCTTAAACTAAAATAATAACAACAAATGTGACATGTTCAACTAGTTCTATTAATTCAACTAGTTCTTACTAAATATAAACTTACTATAAATAGAAATAAACTAGTTCTTTCTAAAAATAAACTAGTTCAACTAGTTATATTAATTTTCTTACTAAAAATACATTAGTTATATTAATTCAACTAGTTCTTACTAAAACTAAACTAGTTCAACTAGTTTATTAATTTACTTACTAATTATTTTAAACACTTACTAAAAACAGTAAAAAAAACTACATTATACAATAGTAAAAAACTACAGTGAAAAACAGAAGAAAAAAAGAGATGGAGGGAGGAGGGGAAGGGAGGAGGAAGGAGAGAGGAGGAAGGGGAGGAGGCCGGTGGGATCGGAGGAGGGAGGGGTGGGGAGGAGGGGGAAGGGGCGGCCGGAGGAGGAGGAGGAGGGGGTGGAGGGGGAGGGGCGGCCGGAGGAGGAGGAGGGAGGGGGCGGCCGGAGGAGAAGGAGGGAGAGGGGCGGTGGGAGGAGGGCGGCCGGAGGAGGAGGGGGGAGGAGGAGGGGAGGAGGGAGGAGGGAGTACCTCGGCGAGGAGCAGCGCGGCGGCGGCGGACGACGTACGGGTTCGGCGCCGGCAAGAGCGAGTGAGAGGGAGTGAGTGTGAGAGGGTGAATCGCTCCAGGATAAGGTAAGTAAGTAGTAGCGCGTTGAGAAACGCGCTACTGCTACGAGCCGTAGCAGTAGCGCTAGTCAGTGGTACGCGCTACTGCTAAGTGGGGCTAGCCATCTGCGTCAAGTACAAATATAGCAGCAGCACGGTTTCGCAGAACGCGCTACTGCTAAAGTAGTAGTAGTAGCGGGGTCTATTTAAAAACGCTACTACTAAGTAGCAGTAGCGCCCTGTTTTGTCCAGCGCTACTGCTAAGATGCTGTGCATAAGGTTTTCCCTAGTAATGTTAAACACCCTATGCACCTGGACAGAGTGAGTATCTGATGAAGGTGCAGGTGAAGGTGCATGCTTCGATGCACATCGCGCCAATGAGGAGTCGTCCCCATCATGCGATCAATAATGGTCTTAGGAATCGAGTATAACTACTCCCTCCATTTCTTTTTACATCGCATATAAGATTTGTCTTAAGTCAAACATCATAAACTTGTACCAAATTTACATACAAAACTATCAAAATCTACAATACTAGAGATATACAATATGAAAGTTAATTCAACGATACATTTAATGATATCAAATTTATATTGTGAATGTTGATATTTTTTCTATAATCTTGGTCAAAGTTTATTACGTTTGAATTTAGACAAAACTTACATGTGGACTAAAAAGAAACAGAGAGATTGTAGTTGGGTTTATTTTCCCTGATTGTTATTTGAAGAAGACCAAGTTCATATGGGGAATGTCTAATTCTTGCTCCTAGCGATTTCTAACGACGCATCGCCTGCATCGCGAGTGTAATGGGCCAGGCAAGCAACACGACCTGAGTCCACGTGTCTCCCCTCTGAGGTAGCGACATGCTAAAAAATAGGTAGTGACATGCTTCGCTTAGAAAAAGTCTTCGATAAGAAAAAAAAAGAACGCTAGCAACATGCACGAACAAGTGCTCATTTCCTCTCCTTTTTACTTTCTTTTTTCCATTACATTTTCTCTATTCCCTAGTGTAAAATACACAAGTTTTAAATAAATGTTCATGAAATGTAAAATTAGTTCACATAATTTATACAAATAAGTTCATACAATGCAAAATAATCATCGCATTTAGAAAATTGTTCACATGTGTGAAGATATGTTCATGTAATGTAAAAATTTATTTGTGTAATTTCTGAAAATAAATGTCATACCATTCAAAAATATGTTGGTGACATTTAAAATATATTTGTAATGCTTCAAAATGTTTGCCCATATTAAAAATTGGTCATTAAATTTTCAAAAAATGTTCAATGTGTGTTTAAAGATGTTCACAACATATTTTAAAAAGACTGAATATGCATTTGTTTATTATTCAACATTTATTCCTATAGATGTTTAACATGTTTTCAAAAAAATGTTCAGTGTCTATCTTAAAAAGTTGAACCTGTATAGGAAAATGTTCAACGTGTACTAAAAAGGTAAAAAAAAATACAGGAAAAAATAATAATAAAATGAATATGGAAAATACAGAAAAGAGAAATCCGCGAAGAAACCCCATAAAAGAAGGGGGGAAACCAGAGTGTATCCTTCCTAAAACAGAGTATGGGAGGTTTCCCAAACCGCTAGTTGGAGCACCGCTGGAAAGGCTTTATTGGGCTGGTCGAGTAGGACGTGGTAGCAACAAACTCTTGAGGCGATGCGGTGCTCTATCTTGCACTAAACGAGATATAAAATTTGAGGTTCCTGCGATGTATATAAGTTTTACTTTATCGTTGAAGTATATATTAGTCCAAAATCTTAGGGCGACACCCATCCATCATTCACACCTGGTTGATTTGCCTCTTTATTAATAGTAGAATGTCTCATAATGGCAGTTCCCTACTTGCAGTTAGTTGCGGTAAACTGTCAACGTGTTGAACATAGCCGGCCGAACCTATGACTAGGCCAGCCCATTTAGGGAACATTCTAGAGGGTCTTTACCTTTTCTTTTCAATTTTAGATGTTTAGAAATTAAGAAAATCGTGTGGAATTTTATAAGGTTTCCATGCTTAATTTTTTTTCGTAATTTCAGAAATTATCCACAGTTTTACAAAATATTACTGAACTTTCGAAAAACAATATCTATGTTTAATAAATGTTCAAAAAATAAAATTGTTTTCTTAAAAAGTAACATACGGCTGTTTAAATTTTAAAATTTTGAAAATAAGTGAATTTATTGATGTGAAAAAATAATATAAAAACCAAAAAATCTGAGGCAAATAATAATAAACGAAGAAATCGGAGGTTTTTTAGGCATAAGAAATCAGAGTTGGCGCTCGCTCATTACTACAGTGGGTTGTTACATAAAGTGGCCCAATTGAGCACACGTTCTTGTGCGAAGTGTCAAACGGGGTCCCTCCGGAGCAGGCCTATGTCCGCCACAGTTATACGTCCCTTCGGGCCAGTTTTTTTGACGGCTTAAATAATAAGCTGCCTCTCCCCAGCTTAAAAAGTAAGCTGCTCCCAAAATTTGTTGAGCCTTTTATATTTGTGATCCCATAACTTGTCCAGAAGCCCCAATGAATGAGGAAGATGGCTGATGAAAAAAGCTGGGGAAGAGGCAACTTATTTTTTTTAAGCCGCCAAAAGAATTGGCCCTTGAACTGATTCCGAGTAAGAATCGCCTACATGTGACAATAGCAAGCTGGTCCATTTCTACCAACGTAGTTTGGTTTTCTTTTCGTTTTTAATTTATTTTATTTCTTTTATTTACTCTTTTTTTGCTTTTTTATTCATTTTACTTTTGTTTTTTCTGTTTTCTTATTGTGTTTTTCTTTCTTTGTTTGTTATACTCTTTTTCTCTTTTCTTTCGTTCTTGTTTTTATTTCTTTCTTCGGCTTTTAGCATTTCTTTTGTTTGTTTGTCGGTTTTTGTTTGTTTTCTTGTTGTGTTTTCGTTTTATTTTCTCCAACACATGTCTACAGTTTTCATACGTATTGTAAATTTTGTTGTATAAATTTAGAACTTTTTTATACAAGTTCGCATTTTTTGTGACATTATTAAAAAAAATTAATTTATGTTTTGATGTCTACTATTACTCATACATGTTGTGTATTTTTATTATACTAATAAACATTTTATGAATGTTTCACAATTTTCAAATACATTATTTACATTTTTTAGAAAGTATGCAAGGATTTCTTATCAAATACATGTTAAACATTTTCTAAATAGGATGAACTTTCTTTAACTAAGTAAACATTTTTTACATTACACAAACATTTTTGGAAAATGTTCACACCAAATATTTTGAAACTTGGGAACATTTTTTCAAGCTAACATACATAATTTCCGAGTAAAACTAACTTTTACAATGTATAAATAATTTTCTGACACATGATTAACATTTTTTCTTACACAGAATCAACAATATTCTAGTTTGATTTATTCATATTGTAATTTTTTCGTGTACATAAAAACACTTTTCTTAACAATGTTTTATGTAGCATTTCAAAGTTGTTAATCTATCATTTGTAAAATATTAAATGTGTATAGCAAAATATTTCTCATGTATATGAAAATGTTTCCGAAACAAATAGCATACGTACGAAAAAAAAGATCAAGTATACAATATACAACAAATGTTAAGAACATCTACAACCGGACCCCTCATACCCGCCTTTAATGCTTGGATGGGCTACCCGATAGCGCCCGGACAAAAAAAAGGCACCCAACCGGACGATGCATATTTAGCCCAAACGCCTGGACTGGACGACATTCCCATCTAGCCCATATGTGGCGGATATAGGGACGCCCAGACGCGCTCGGGCATACCCACCACGCCGGATGAGACCCACTTTGTGTTGGGAATCGTAGCATAATTTCAAAATTTTCCTACGCTCACCAAGATGCATCTATGGAGTATACTAGCAACGAGGGGAAAGGAGTGCATCTACATACCCTTGTAGATCGCGAGCGGAAGCGTTCCAATGAACGTGGATGACGGAGTCGTACTCGCCGTGATCCAAATCACCGATGACCGAGTGCTGAACGGACGGCACCTCCGCGTTCAACACACGTACGGTGCAGCGACGTCTCCTCCTTCTTGATCCAGCAAGGGGGAAGGAGAGGTTGATGGAGATCCATCAGCACGACGGCGTGGTGGTGGATGTAGCGGGATGCCGGCAGGGCTTCGCCGAGCTTCTACGAGAGAGAGGGGTGTAGCAGGGGAGGAGGGAGGCGCCCAAGGCTGTAATATTGCTGCCCTCCCTCCCCCCCTTTATATAAGCCCCCTGCGAGGGGGGGGGCGCCGGCCAAACCCCATCTAGATGGGGGGGGGGGCGGCCAAGGGGGTGCCTTGCCCCCCAAGGCAAGTGGGGCGCCCTCCCACCCTAGGGTTTCCAACCCTAGGCGCAGGGGGGAGGCCCATGGGGGGCGCCCTAGCCCACTAAGGGCTGGTTGCCCTCCCACTTCAGCCCATGGGGCCCTCCGGGATAGGTGGCCCCACCTGGTGGACCCCCGGGACCCTTCCGGTGGTCCCGGTACAATACCGGTGACCCCCGAAACTTTCCCGGTGGCCGAAACTTGACTTCCTATATATAATTCTTTACCTCCGGACCATTCCGGAACTCCTCGTGACGTCCGGGATCTCATCCGGGACTCCGAACAACTTTCGGGTTTCCGCATACACATATCTCTATAACCCTAGCATCACCGAACCTTAAGTGTGTAGACCCTACGGGTTCGGGAGACATGCAGACATGACCGAGACGCCTCTCCGGTCAATAACCAACAGCGGGATCTGGATACCCATGTTGGCTCCCACATGTTCCACGATAATCTCATCGGATGAACCACGATGTCGAGGATTCAATTAATCCCATATACAATTCCCTTTGTCAATCGGTATGTTACTTGCCCGAGATTCGATCGTCGGTATCCCAATACCTTTGTTCAATCTCGTTACCGGCAAGTCTCTTTACTCGTACCGCAATGCATGATCCCGCGACTAACGCCTTAGTCACATAGAGCTCATTATGATGATGCATTACCGAGTGGGCCCAGAGATACCTCTCCGTCACACGGAGTGACAAATCCCAGTCTCGATCCGTGCCAACCCAACAGACACTTTCGGAGATACCCGTAGTGCACCTTTATAGTCACCCAGTTACGTTGTGACGTTTGGCACACCCAAAGCACTCCTACGGTATCCGGGAGTTGCACGATCTCATGGTCTAAGGAATAGATACCTGACATTGGAAAAGCTCTAGCAAACGAAACTACACGATCTTTTATGCTATGCTTTAGGATTGGGTCTTGTCCATCACATCATTCTCCTAATGATGTGATCCCGTTATCAACGACATCCAATGTCCATAGTCAGGAAACCATGACTATCTGTTGATCAACGAGCTAGTCAACTAGAGGCTTACTAGGGACACGTTGTGGTCTATGTATTCACACATGTATTACGATTTCCGGACAATACAATTATAGCATGAACAATAGACAATTACCATGAACAAAGAAATATAATAATAACCATTTATTATTGCCTCTAGGGCATATTTCCAACAGTCTCCCACTTGCACTAGAGTCAATAATCTAGTTACATTGTGATGAATCGAACACCCATTGCGTCCTGGTGTTGATCATGTTTTGCTCTAGGGAGAGGTTTAGTCAACGGATCTGCTACATTCAGGTCCGTATGTACTTTACAAATATCTATGTCTCCATTTTGAACACTTTCACGAATGGAGTTGAAGCGACGCTTGATATGCCTGGTCTTCCTGTGAAACCTGGGCTCCTTCGCAAGGGCAATAGCTCCAGTGTTGTCACAGAAGAGAGTCATCGGGCCCGACGCATTGGGAATCACCCCTAGGTCGGTAATGAACTCCTTCATCCAGACTGCTTCCTGTGCTGCCTCCGAGGCTGCCATGTACTCCGCTTCACATGTAGATCCCGCCACGACGCTTTGCTTGCAACTGCACCAGCTTACTGCTCCTCCATTCAAAATATACACGTATCCGGTTTGTGACTTCGAGTCATCCAGATCTGTGTCGAAGCTAGCGTCGACGTAACCCTTTACGACGAGCTCTTCGTCACCTCCATAAACGAGAAACATATCCTTAGTCCTCTTCAGGTACTTCAGGATATTCTTGACCGCTGTCCAGTGTTCCATGCCGGGATTACTTTGGTACCTTCCTACCAAACTTACGGCAAGGTTTACATCAGGTCTGGTACACAGCATGGCATACATAATAGACCCTATGGCCGAGGCATAGGGGATGACACTCATCTTTTCTATATCTTCTGCCGTGGTCGGGCATTGAGCCGTGCTCAATTGCACACCTTGCAATACAGGCAAGAACCCCTTCTTGGACTGATCCATATTGAACTTCTTCAATATCTTGTCAAGGTATGTACTCTGTGAAAGACCAATGAGGCGTCTTGATCTATCTCTATAGATCTTGATGCCTAATATATAAGCAGCTTCTCCAAGGTCCTTCATTGAAAAACACTTATTCAAATAGGCCTTTATACTTTCCAAGAATTCTATATCATTTCCCATCAATAATATGTCATCCACATATAATATGAGAAATGCTACAGAGCTCCCACTCACTTTCTTGTAAACACAGGCTTCTCCATAAGTCTGTGTAAACCCAAACGCTTTGATCATCTCATCAAAGCGAATGTTCCAACTCCGAGATGCTTGCACCAGCCCATAGATTGAGCGCTGGAGCTTGCATACTTTGTTAGCATTCTTAGGATCGACAAAACCTTCCGGCTGCATCATATACAACTCTTCCTTAAGGAAGCCGTTAAGGAATGCCGTTTTGACGTCCATCTGCCATATCTCATAATCATAGTATGCGGCAATTGCTAACATGATTCGGACGGACTTCAGCTTCGCTACGGGTGAGAAAGTCTCATCGTAGTCAACCCCTTGAACTTGTCGATAACCCTTAGCGACAAGTCGAGCTTTGTAGATGGTCACATTACCATCCGCGTCCGTCTTCTTCTTAAAGATCCATTTATTTTCTATGGCTCGCCGATCATCGGGCAAGTCAGTCAAAGTCCATACTTCGTTTCATACATGGATCCTATCTCGGATTTCATGGCTTCTAGCCATTTGTCGGAATCCGGGCCCGCCATCGCTTCTTCATAGTTCGAAGGTTCACCGTTGTCTAACAACATGATTTCCAGGACAGGGTTGCCGTACCACTCTGGTGCGGAACGTGTCCTTGTGGACCTACGAAGTTCAGTGGCAACTTGATCCGAAGCTTCATGATCATCATCATTAACTTCCTCCCCAGTCGGTGTAGGCACCACAGGAACATCTTCCCGCGCTGCGCTACTTTCCGGCACGGAAGGGGTGACTATCACCTCATCAAGTTCCACTTTCCTCCCACTCAATTCTTTCGAGAGAAACTCCTTCTCCAGAAAGGACCCGTTCTTGGCAACGAAGATCTTGCCTTCGGATCTGAGGTAGAAGGTATACCCAATAGTTTCCTTAGGGTATCCTATGAAGACGCATTTTTCCGACTTGGGTTCGAGCTTTTCAGGTTGAAGTTTCTTGACATAAGCATCGCATCCCCAAACTTTTAGAAACGACAGCTTAGGTTTCTTCCCAAACCATAATTCATACGGTGTCGTCTCAACGGATTTCGACGGAGCCCTATTTAAAGTGAATGCGGCAGTCTCTAAAGCATAGCCCCAAAATGAGAGCGGTAAATCGGTAAGAGACATCATAGATCGCACCATATCCAATAGAGTGCGATTACGACGTTCGGACACACCGTTTCTCTGAGGTGTTCCAGGCGGCGTGAGTTGTGAAACTATTCCACATTTCCTTAAGTGTGCACCAAATTCGTGACTTAAATATTCTCCACCACGATCTGATCGTAAGAATTTTATTTTCCTGTCACGTTGATTCTCAACCTCACTCTGAAATTCCTTGAACTTTTCAAAGGTTTCAGACTTGTGTTTCATTAGGTAGACATACCCATATCTACTTAAGTCATCAGTGAGAGTGAGAACATAACGATATCCTCCGCGAGCCTCAACACTCATTGGACCGCACACATCGGTATGTATGATTTCCAATAAGTTGGTTGCTCGCTCCATTGTTCCGGAGAACGGAGTCTTGGTCATCTTACCCATGAGGCATGGTTCGCACGTGTCAAATGATTCGTAATCAAGAGACTCCAAAAGTCCATCTGCATGGAGCTTCTTCATGCGCTTGACACCAATGTGACCAAGGCGGCAGTGCCACAAGTATGTGGGACTATCGTTATCAACTTTACATCTTTTGGTATTCACACTATGAATATGTGTAACATCACGTTCGAGATTCATCAAGAATAAACCATTGACCAGCGGGGCATGACCATAAAACATATCTCTCAAATAAATAGAACAACCATTATTCTCGGATTTAAATGAGTAGCCATCTCGAATTAAACGAGATCCAGATACAATGTTCATGCTCAAAGCTGGCACTAAATAACAATTATTGAGGTTTAAAACTAATCCCGTAGGTAGATGCAGAGGTAGCGTGCCGACGGCGATCACATCGACCTTGGAACCATTCCCGACGCGCATCGTCACCTCGTCCTTCGCCAGTCTCCGTTTATTCCGTAGTTCCTGTTTTGAGTTACAAATATGAGCAACCGCACCGGTATCAAATACCCAGGAGCTACTACGAGTACTGGTAAGGTACACATCAATTACATGTATATCACATATACCTTTGGTGTTGCCGGCCTTCTTGTCCGCTAAGTATTTGGGGCAGTTCCGCTTCCAGTGACCACTTCCCTTGCAATAAAAGCACTCAGTCTCAGGCTTGGGTCCATTCTTCGACTTCTTCCCGGCAACTGGCTTACCGGGCGCGGCAACTCCCTTGCCGTCCTTCTTGAAGTTCTTCTTACCCTTGCCCTTCTTGAACTTAGTGGTTTTATTCACCATCAACACTTGATGTTCTTTTCTGATTTCCACCTCCGCTGATTTCAGCATTGAATATATCTCAGGAATGGTCTTTTCCATCCCCTGCATATTGAAGTTCATCACAAAGCTCTTGTAGCTTGGTGGAAGCGACTGAAGGATTCTGTCAATGACCGCGTCATCCGGGAGATTAACTCCCAGCTGAGTCAAGCGGTTGTGCAACCCAGACATTCTGAGTATGTGCTCACTTACAGAACTATTTTCCTCCATTTTACAGCTGAAGAACTTGTCGGAGACTTCATATCTCTCGACCCGGGCATGAGCTTGGAAAACCAATTTCAGCTCCTCGAACATCTCATATGCTCCATGTTTCTCAAAACGCTTTTGGAGACCCGGTTCTAAGCTGTAAAGCATGCCGCACTGAACGAGGGAGTAATCATCAGCACGCTGCTGCCAAGCGTTCATAACGTCTTGGTTCTCTGGGATTGGTGCTTCACCTAGCGGTGCTTCTAAGACATAATCTTTCTTGGCTACTATGAGGATGATCCTCAGGTTCCGGACCCAGTCCGTATAGTTGCTGCCATCATCTTTCAGCTTGGTTTTCTCTAGGAACGCGTTGAAATTGAGGACAACGTTGGCCATTTGATCTACAAGACATAGTGTAAAGATTTTAGACTAAGTTCATGATAATTAAGTTCATATAATCAAATTATTCAATGAACTCCCACTCAGATAGACATCCCTCTAGTCATCTAAGTGAAACATGATCCGAGTTAACTAGGCCGTGTCCGATCATCACGTGAGACGGACTAGTCAAGATCGGTGAACATCTCCATGTTGATCGTATCTTCTATACGACTCATGCTCGACCTTTCGGTCCTCCGTGTTCCGAGGCCATGTCTGTACATGCTAGGCTCGTCAAGTCAACCTAAGTGTATTGCGTGTGTTCCGAGGCCATGTCTGTACATGCTAGGCTCGTCAACACCCGTTGTATTCGAACGTTAGAATCTATCACACCCGATCATCACGTGGTGCTTCGAAACAACGAACCTTCGCAACGGTGCACAGTTAGGGGGAACACTTTTCTTGAAATTATCATAAGGGATCATCTTACTTACTACCGTCGTTCTAAGCAAATAAGATGCAAAAACATGATAAACATCACATGCAATCAAATAGTGACATGATATGGCCAATATCATTATGCTCCTTTGATCTCCATCTTCGGGGCACCATGATCATCTTCGTCACCGGCATGACACCATGATCTCCATCATTGTGTCTTCATGAAGTCGTCACGCCAACGATTACTTCTACTTCTATGGCTAACGCGTTTAGCAACAAAGTAAAGTAATTTACATGGCGTTATTCAATGACACGCAGGTCATGCAAAATAATAAAGACAACTCCTATGGCTCCTGCCGGTTGTCATACTCATCGACATGCAAGTCGTGATTCCTATTACAAGAATATGATCAATCTCATACATCACATATATCATTCATCACATCTTCTGGCCATATCACATCACATAGCACTTGCTGCAAAAACAAGTTAGACGTCCTCTAATTGTTGTTGCAAGTTTTTACGTGGTTTGTAGGTTTCTAGCAAGAACGTTTCTTACCTACGTATGACCACAACGTGATTTGCCAATTTCTATTTACCCTTCATAAGGACCCTTTTCATCGAATCCGTTCCGACTAAAGTAGGAGAGACAGACACCCGCTAGCCACCTTATGCAACTAGTGCATGTCAGTCGGTGGAACCTGTCTCACGTAAGCGTACGTGTAAGGTCGGTCCGGGCCGCTTCATCCTACAATACCGCCGAAACAAGAAACGACTACTAGCGGCAAGAAGAATTGGCAACATCAACGCCCACAACTGCTTTGTGTTCTACTCGTGCATAGTAACTACGCATAGGCCTGGCTCATGATGCCACTGTTGGGAATCGTAGCATAATTTTAAAATTTTCCTACGCTCACCAAGATGCATCTATGGAGTATACTAGCAACGAGGGGAAAGGAGTGCATCTACATACCCTTGTAGATCGCGAGCGGAAGCGTTCCAATGAACGTGGATGACGGAGTCGTACTCGCCGTGATCCAAATCACCGATGACCGAGTGCCGAACGGACGGCACCTCCGCGTTCAACACACGTACGGTGCAGCGACGTCTCCTCCTTCTTGATCCAGCAAGGGGGAAGGAGAGGTTGATGGAGATCCAGCAGCACGACGGCGTGGTGGTGGATGTAGCGGGATGCCGGCAGGGCTTCGCCGAGCTTCTACGAGAGAGAGAGGTGTAGCAGGGGAGGAGGGAGGCGCCCAAGGCTGTAATTTGCTGCCCTCCCTCCCCCCTTTATATAGGCCCCCTGGGAGGGGGGGCGCCGGCCAAACCCATCTAGATGGGGGGGCGGCGGCCAGGGGGGTGCCTTGCCCCCCAAGGCAAGTGGGGCGCCCCCCCACCCTAGGGTTTCCAACCCTAGGCGCAGGGGGGAGGCCCATGGGGGGCGCCCCAGCCCACTAAGGGCTGGTTGCCCTCCCACTTCAGCCCATGGGGCCCTCCGGGATAGGTGGCCCCACCCGGTGGACCCCCGGGACCCTTCCAGTGGTCCCGGTACAATACCGGTAACCCCCGAAACTTTCCCGGTGGCCGAAACTTGACTTCCTATATATAATTCTTCACCTCCGGACCATTCCGGAACTCCTCGTGACGTCCGGGATCTCATCCGGGACTCCGAACAACTTTCGGGTTTCCGCATACACATATCTCTACAACCCTAGCGTCACCGAACCTTAAGTGTGTAGACCCTACGGGTTCGGGAGACATGCAGACATGACCGAGACGCCTCTCCGGTCAATAACCAACAGCGGGATCTGGATACCCATGTTGGCTCCCACATGTTCCACGATGATCTCATCGGATGAACCACGATGTCGAGGATTCAATCAATCCCGTATACAATTCCCTTTGTCAATCGGTATGTTACTTGCCCGAGATTCGATCGTCGGTATCCCAATACCTTGTTCAATCTCGTTACCGGCAAGTCTCTTTACTCGTACCGCAATGCATGATCCCGTGACTAACGCCTTAGTCACATTGAGCTCATTATGATGATGCATTACCGAGTGGGCCCAGAGATACCTCTCCGTCACACGGAGTGACAAATCCCAGTCTCGATCCGTGCCAACCCAACAGACACTTTCGGAGATACCCGTAGTGCACCTTTATAGTCACCCAGTTACGTTGTGACGTTTGGCACACCCAAAGCACTCCTACGGTATCCGGGAGTTGCACGATCTCATGGTCTAAGGAAAAGATACTTGACATTGGAAAAGCTCTAGCAAACGAAACTACACGATCTTTTATGCTATGCTTAGGATTGGGTCTTGTCCATCACATCATTCTCCTAATGATGTGATCCCGTTATCAACGACATCCAATGTCCATAGTCAGGAAACCATGACTATCTGTTGATCAACGAGCTAGTCAACTAGAGGCTTACTAGGGACACGTTGTGGTCTATGTATTCACACATGTATTACGATTTCCGGACAATACAATTATAGCATGAACAATAGACAATTACCATGAACAAAGAAATATAATAATAACCATTTATTATTGCCTCTAGGGCATATTTCCAACAGTCTCCCACTTGCACTAGAGTCAATAATCTAGTTACATTGTGATGAATCGAACACCCATTGCGTCCTGGTGTTGATCATGTTTTGCTCTAGGGAGAGGTTTAGTCAACGGATCTGCTACATTCAGGTCCGTATGTACTTTACAAATATCTATGTCTCCATTTTGAACACTTTCACGAATGGAGTTGAAGCGACGCTTGATATGCCTGGTCTTCCTGTGAAACCTGGGCTCCTTCGCAAGGGCAATAGCTCCAGTGTTGTCACAGAAGAGAGTCATCGGGCCCGACGCATTGGGAATCACCCCTAGGTCGGTAATGAACTCCTTCATCCAGACTGCTTCCTGTGCTGCCTCCGAGGCTGCCATGTACTCCGCTTCACATGTAGATCCCGCCACGACGCTTTGCTTGCAACTGCACCAGCTTACTGCTCCTCCATTCAAAATATACACGTATCCGGTTTGTGACTTCGAGTCATCCAGATCTGTGTCGAAGCTAGCGTCGACGTAACCCTTTACGACGAGCTCTTCGTCACCTCCATAAACGAGAAACATATCCTTAGTCCTCTTCAGGTACTTCAGGATATTCTTGACCGCTGTCCAGTGTTCCATGCCGGGATTACTTTGGTACCTTCCTACCAAACTTACGGCAAGGTTTACATCAGGTCTGGTACACAGCATGGCATACATAATAGACCCTATGGCCGAGGCATAGGGGATGACACTCATCTTTTCTATATCTTCTGCCGTGGTCGGGCATTGAGCCGTGCTCAATTGCACACCTTGCAATACAGGCAAGAACCCCTTCTTGGACTGATCCATATTGAACTTCTTCAATATCTTGTCAAGGTATGTACTCTGTGAAAGACCAATGAGGCGTCTTGATCTATCTCTATAGATCTTGATGCCTAATATATAAGCAGCTTCTCCAAGGTCCTTCATTGAAAAACACTTATTCAAATAGGCCTTTATACTTTCCAAGAATTCTATATCATTTCCCATCAATAATATGTCATCCACATATAATAAGAGAAATGCTACAGAGCTCCCACTCACTTTCTTGTAAACACAGGCTTCTCCATAAGTCTGTGTAAACCCAAACGCTTTGATCATCTCATCAAAGCGAATGTTCCAACTCCGAGATGCTTGCACCAGCCCATAGATTGAGCGCTGGAGCTTGCATACTTTGTTAGCATTCTTAGGATCGACAAAACCTTCCGGCTGCATCATATACAACTCTTCCTTAAGGAAGCCGTTAAGGAATGCCGTTTTGACGTCCATCTGCCATATCTCATAATCATAGTATGCGGCAATTGCTAACATGATTCGGACGGACTTCAGCTTCGCTACGGGTGAGAAAGTCTCATCGTAGTCAACCCCTTGAACTTGTCGATAACCCTTAGCGACAAGTCGAGCTTTGTAGATGGTCACATTACCATCCGCGTCCGTCTTCTTCTTAAAGATCCATTTGTTTTCTATGGCTCGCCGATCATCGGGCAAGTCAGTCAAAGTCCATACTTCGTTTTCATACATGGATCCTATCTCGGATTTCATGGCTTCTAGCCATTTGTCGGAATCCGGGCCCGCCATCGCTTCTTCATAGTTCGAAGGTTCACCGTTGTCTAACAACATGATTTCCAGGACAGGGTTGCCGTACCACTCTGGTGCGGAACGTGTCCTTGTGGACCTACGAAGTTCAGTAGTAACTTGATCCGAAGCTTCATGATCATCATCATTAACTTCCTCCCCAGTCGGTGTAGGCACCACAGGAACATCTTCCCGCGCTGCGCTACTTTCCGGTACGGAAGGGGTGACTATCACCTCATCAAGTTCCACTTTCCTCCCACTCAATTCTTTCGAGAGAAACTCCTTCTCCAGAAAGGACCCGTTCTTGGCAACGAAGATCTTGCCTTCGGATCTGAGGTAGAAGGTATACCCAATAGTTTCCTTAGGGTATCCTATGAAGACGCATTTTTCCGACTTGGGTTCGAGCTTTTCAGGTTGAAGTTTCTTGACATAAGCATCGCATCCCCAAACTTTTAGAAACGACAGCTTAGGTTTCTTCCCAAACCATAATTCATACGGTGTCGTCTCAACGGATTTCGACGGAGCCCTATTTAAAGTGAATGCGGCAGTCTCTAAAGCATAGCCCCAAAATGAGAGCGGTAAATCGGTAAGAGACATCATAGATCGCACCATATCCAATAGAGTGCGATTACGACGTTCGGACACACCGTTTCTCTGAGGTGTTCCAGGCGGCGTGAGTTGTGAAACTATTCCACATTTCCTTAAGTGTGCACCAAATTCGTGACTTAAATATTCTCCACCACGATCTGATCGTAAGAATTTTATTCTCCTGTCACGTTGATTCTCAACCTCACTCTGAAATTCCTTGAACTTTTCAAAGGTTTCAGACTTGTGTTTCATTAGGTAGACATACCCATATCTACTTAAGTCATCAGTGAGAGTGAGAACATAACGATATCCTCCGCGAGCCTCAACACTCATTGGACCGCACACATCGGTATGTATGATTTCCAATAAGTTGGTTGCTCGCTCCATTGTTCCGGAGAACGGAGTCTTGGTCATCTTACCCATGAGGCATGGTTCGCACGTGTCAAATGATTCGTAATCAAGAGACTCCAAAAGTCCATCTGCATGGAGCTTCTTCATGCGCTTGACACCAATGTGACCAAGGCGGCAGTGCCACAAGTATGTGGGACTATCGTTATCAACTTTACATCTTTTGGTATTCACACTATGAATATGTGTAACATCACGTTCGAGATTCATCAAGAATAAACCATTGACCAGCGGGGCATGACCATAAAACATATCTCTCAAATAAATAGAACAACCATTATTCTCGGATTTAAATGAGTAGCCATCTCGAATTAAACGAGATCCAGATACAATGTTCATGCTCAAAGCTGGCACTAAATAACAATTATTGAGGTTTAAAACTAATCCCGTAGGTAGATGCAGAGGTAGCGTGCCGACGGCGATCACATCGACCTTGGAACCATTCCCGACGCGCATCGTCACCTCGTCCTTCGCCAGTCTCCGTTTATTCCGTAGTTCCTGTTTTGAGTTACAAATATGAGCAACCGCACCGGTATCAAATACCCAGGAGCTACTACGAGTACTGGTAAGGTACACATCAATTACATGTATATCACATATACCTTTGGTGTTGCCGGCCTTCTTGTCCGCTAAGTATTTGGGGCAGTTCCGCTTCCAGTGACCACTTCCCTTGCAATAAAAGCACTCAGTCTCAGGCTTGGGTCCATTCTTTGACTTCTTCCCGGCAACTGGCTTACCGGGCGCGGCAACTCCCTTGCCGTCCTTCTTGAAGTTCTTCTTACCCTTGCCCTTCTTGAACTTAGTGGTTTTATTCACCATCAACACTTGATGTTCTTTTCTGATCTCCACCTCCGCTGATTTCAGCATTGAATATATCTCAGGAATGGTCTTTTCCATCCCCTGCATATTGAAGTTCATCACAAAGCTCTTGTAGCTTGGTGGAAGCGACTGAAGGATTCTGTCAATGACCGCGTCATCCGGGAGATTAACTCCCAGCTGAGTCAAGCGGTTGTGCAACCCAGACATTCTGAGTATGTGCTCACTTACAGAACTACTTTCCTCCATTTTACAGCTGAAGAACTTGTCGGAGACTTCATATCTCTCGACCCGGGCATGAGCTTGGAAAACCAATTTCAGCTCCTCGAACATCTCATATGCTCCATGTTTCTCAAAACGCTTTTGGAGACCCGGTTCTAAGCTGTAAAGCATGCCGCACTGAACGAGGGAGTAATCATCAGCACGCTGCTGCCAAGCGTTCATAACGTCTTGGTTCTCTGGGATTGGTGCTTCACCTAGCGGTGCTTCTAAGACATAATCTTTCTTGGCTACTATGAGGATGATCCTCAGGTTCCGGACCCAGTCCGTATAGTTGCTGCCATCATCTTTCAGCTTGGTTTTCTCTAGGAACGCGTTGAAATTGAGGACAACGTTGGCCATTTGATCTACAAGACATAGTGTAAAGATTTTAGACTAAGTTCATGATAATTAAGTTCATATAATCAAATTATTTAATGAACTCCCACTCAGATAGACATCCCTCTAGTCATCTAAGTGAAACATGATCCGAGTTAACTAGGCCGTGTCCGATCATCACGTGAGACGGACTAGTCAAGATCGGTGAACATCTCCATGTTGATCGTATCTTCTATACGACTCATGCTCGACCTTTCGGTCCTCCGTGTTCCGAGGCCATGTCTGTACATGCTAGGCTCGTCAAGTCAACCTAAGTGTATTGCGTGTGTTCCGAGGCCATGTCTGTACATGCTAGGCTCGTCAACACCCGTTGTATTCGAACGTTAGAATCTATCACACCCGATCATCACGTGGTGCTTCGAAACAACGAACCTTCGCAACGGTGCACAGTTAGGGGGAACACTTTTCTTGAAATTATCATAAGGGATCATCTTACTTACTACCGTCGTTCTAAGCAAATAAGATGCAAAAACATGATAAACATCACATGCAATCAAATAGTGACATGATATGGCCAATATCATTTTGCTCCTTTGATCTCCATCTTCGGGGCACCATGATCATCTTCGTCACCGGCATGACACCATGATCTCCATTATTGTGTCTTCATGAAGTCGTCACGCCAACGATTACTTCTACTTCTATGGCTAACGCGTTTAGCAACAAAGTAAAGTAATTTACATGGCGTTATTCAATGACACGCAGGTCATGCAAAATAATAAAGACAACTCCTATGGCTCCTGCCGGTTGTCATACTCATCGACATGCAAGTCGTGATTCCTATTACAAGAATATGATCAATCTCATACATCACATATATCATTCATCACATCTTCTGGCCATATCACATCACATAGCACTTGCTGCAAAAACAAGTTAGACGTCCTCTAATTGTTGTTGCAAGTTTTTTACGTGGTTTGTAGGTTTCTAGCAAGAACGTTTCTTACCTACGTATGACCACAACGTGATTTGCCAATTTCTATTTACCCTTCATAAGGACCCTTTTCATCGAATCCGTTCCGACTAAAGTAGGAGAGACAGACACCCGCTAGCCACCTTATGCAACTAGTGCATGTCAGTCGGTGGAACCTGTCTCACGTAAGCGTACGTGTAAGGTCGGTCCGGGCCGCTTCATCCTACAATACCGCCGAAACAAGAAAAGACTAGTAGCGGCAAGAAGAATTGGCAACATCAACGCCCACAACTGCTTTGTGTTCTACTCGTGCATAGTAACTACGCATAGGCCTGGCTCATGATGCCACTGTTGGGAATCGTAGCATAATTTTAAAATTTTCCTACGCTCACCAAGATGCATCTATGGAGTATACTAGCAACGAGGGGAAAGGAGTGCATCTACATACCCTTGTAGATCGCGAGCGGAAGCGTTCCAATGAACGTGGATGACGGAGTCGTACTCGCCGTGATCCAAATCACCGATGACCGAGTGCCGAACGGACGGCACCTCCACGTTCAACACACGTACGGTGCAGCGACGTCTCCTCCTTCTTGATCCAGCAAGGGGGAAGGAGAGGTTGATGGAGATCCAGCAGCACGACGGCGTGGTGGTGGATGTAGCGGGATGCCGGCAGGGCTTCGCCGAGCTTCTACGAGAGAGAGGGGTGTAGCAGGGGAGGAGGCAGGCGCCCAAGGCTGTAATATTGCTGCCCTCCCTCCCCCCCTTTATATAGGCCCCCCGGGAGGGGGGGGGCGCCGGTCAAACCCCATCTAGATGGGGGGCGGCGGCCAAGGGGGTGCCTTGCCCCCCAAGGCAAGTGGGGCGCCCTCCCACCCTAGGGTTTCCAACCCTAGGCGCAGGGGGAGGCCCATGGGGGGCGCCCCAGCCCACTAAGGGCTGGTTGCCCTCCCACTTCAGCCCATGGGGCCCTCTGGGATAGGTGGCCCCACCCGGTGGACCCCCGGGAACCTTCCGGTGGTCCCGGTACAATACCGGTGACCCCCGAAACTTTCCCGGTGGCCGAAACTTGACTTCCTATATATAATTCTTTACCTCCGGACCATTCTGGAACTCCTCGTGATGTCTGGGATCTCATCCGGGACTCCGAACAACTTTCGGGTTTCCGCATACACATATCTCTACAACCCTAGCGTCACCGAACCTTAAGTGTGTAGACCCTACAGGTTCGGGAGACATGCAGACATGACCGAGATGCCTCTCCGGTCAATAACCAACAGCGGGATCTGGATACCCATGTTGGCTCCCACATGTTCCACGATGATCTCATCGGATGAACCACGATGTCGAGGATTCAATTAATCCCGTATACAATTCCCTTTGTCAATCGGTATGTTACTTGCCCGAGATTCGATCGTCGGTATCCCAATACCTCGTTCAATCTCGTTACTGGCAAGTCACTTTACTCGTACCGTAATGCATGATCCCGTGACCAACCACTTGGTCACTTTGAGTTCATTTTGATGATGCATTACCGAGTGGGCCCAGAGATACCTCTCCGTCACACGGAGTGACAAATCCCAGTCTCGATCCGTGGCAACCCAACACACACTTTCGGAGATACCCGTAGTGCACCTTTATAGTCACCCAGTTACGTTGTGACGTTTGGCACACCCAAAGCACTCCTACGGTATCCGGGAGTTGCACGATCTCATGGTCTAAGGAATAGATACCTGACATTGGAAAAGCTCTAGCAAACGAAACTACACGATCTTTTATGCTATGCTTTAGGATTCGGTCTTGTCCATCACATCATTCTCCTAATGATGTGATCCCGTTATCAACGACATCCAGTGTCCATAGTCAGGAAACCATGACTATCTGTTGATCAACGAGCTAGTCAACTAGAGGCTTACTAGGGACACGTTGTGGTCTATGTATTCACACATGTATTACGATTTCCGGACAATACAATTATAGCATGAAGAATAGATAATTACCATGAACAAAGAAATATAATAATAACCATTTATTATTGCCTCTAGGGCATATTTCCAACACTTTGGCCCACCCGAGCCCACATAAATTGGACCCTATCTTCACTCCGAACGAAACCCTAGCCACATTCCACTCCACTCCAGTCCGCTCCCTTCCTCCCACAAGTTCCCGTTCGACCATCTTCCGCCTACTTCGACACGGCGGGAAGCGGATCCGAGTCCTGCACCTCCGGATCCTTTGACCCGAAGCTCCTCCCATGTGGCCCACGGAGGTGTCCGCCTGATGGCAGCGCTCAGACTCCATCAGAGTGGAATCCATTGCGTCCACCCAAGTGGCGCATGGTTCTGGCCCTAGGGTAGGTTTGGCTGCCCCGCGCGGAGGTTGTGTGGTCCATCTAGCGCCCGAACGCAGTGGTGGATCCGTAATCCCTCCGTTGGCGCACTGAATTGGGTCACTACGCATCAAACACAAATGATGTGCAACATGTCGGCCCTGTAAGGCAGCGTGCACGAGAGGCCGCGGCAGACATCGCCGAGGCGGAGTCGCACTCTCCGGCGTCGCATATGCTGCCCGACAACCCCTGCCGCCACAATCGCGGACTGGTGGATGTGTCCAGCTCCGACTACGACGGGTCCGTCATCGACCTCACATCCACCAGCGATGTGCTGGGTACGGGCTCCGACGAGGAAGAATATGACATGGGAGATGGCGGCGCCTCGAGCCCCATGAGTCGTTGTGTGTCCCATGTCATATTTTACCTTGCTGGCGACCGAACCAACATTTGGGCGGGCACAGCCAAACCCCGGATATGGACACATCGGAGCCGGACAGGATCCACTTTAGATTAGGTTTCACGTGCATGTAATTGTATGTATTTGAGGATTCGTAATTACGGTATCCGTTATTGGAAATGATTTTTAGTGTGATGTCCAGCAACTTCCGCGGACGCGCCTGGGCGTGTCCGTCGGCTTTTGGGGGCCGGAATTTGCAAGTTGTGTCGTAGATGCTCTGATCAAACATTTGAAAAAAATTAATCATCTATTTAAGAAATGTTAAACGTGTATTAAAAATGTTCCTGATATACACAAAATATATTGAACATGTATTATAAAGTTTGAACATAAAAATATAAATTTTGAAAAAATGTTAATCATGTATCAAAATAATGTTAATTATATATTTTTAACATGTACAAAAATGTCCCTGATATATACTTTTTTGAGTTGGAAGTTCCTGATATATACTGCAAATGTACAGTGTGTGTGCGTGTGTGTGTGTGTGTGTGTGTGTGTGTGTGTGTGTGTGTGTAAAAAGTACTCATCAAACACGTGCCAGATCTGGAGTTCGATTGCGTGTCCGGGGTGTTGCCCCCATCTGATTCGTTCAACGGCAAGGGCTTCAATTTTGGTGAGCCACCTTGGAGGTCCGCAAAGCTGCATATCGGCGATGGAGCCGCGTCGAGCTCTTATGAGGAGGTGATCCATCATTCTTTTTTCGGTGGCTGCTTTGATGGTGCCAGAGGCAGGTGACGGGCGTTGGTGTCAAGCTCAGAGATGTTCTGCTATCTTTTCAGTTTTGTCATGTCGGTCAACGGTCATTACGTGACTTGTATTTTGATCTTTATGATATGAATTAGACACGTATTACTATGCAAAAAAAACACAAATATTTGAAGAAATGTTACATCTATTTCAAAAATGTTAAATGTGTACAAAAAATGTACCTGATGTATACGAACAATGTAGAATGTGTATTAAAAGAATTGAACATAAAACATAAATCTTAGAAATGTTGGTAGTATAAAACAAAATGTTAATCATATATTTAAAAAATGCTAAACATGTATTAAAAAATATTTCTGATATATAAAATGTATAATGTGTTGGGAATAAGTAGTCATCAAACATATATTTTTTAGTGTTAATCATGTATTTGAAAAATTTTAAACATGGAATGAAAAATTGTTCTTCGTGTATATGTAAAATGTAGAAATGTGTATGAAAAATGTGGACATGTGTTGAAAAAAAAAAAGTGGTAAAAAACCGAAGAAACAAAAAAAGCACCTTAGAAACAAAAAAACCAAAAAGCCTGAAGAAAACCAGGAAAACCCATGAGGAAACAAAAATAACCACAGAACAAAGAAAAACAAAAGAAAACCAAAGACAAACGAAGAAAACTGATGAAACTAAATAAGAAATACAAAGAAAAAAATATAGAAAATGAAAGGTAAACCAAAGAAAGAGAAAAAGAAAACAAGAAAAACAGTGCAAAACAGAAAAATTAAGGAAGAAACAAAAGAAAATAAAAAGAAAGAGAACGAAAACAAGAAAACCAGTGAAGAAATAAAAAACAAAGCAAATACAATGGAAAACATAAAAACAAAGAAAATCATACCGCAACAATGAAATCGAAGAAGAAACCCTCACACACAAAAAAAAAGAAAACCACAAACGAAAAAAAAACAGACGAAATGGTTCGGCGCATTAGCTACAGTGCGGGGACAAAAGCATCATGCGAGACGGAAGGAGCACCCACAGTAAGCGAGATATAGGTTTTGCGGCTCATTCCTGTAATGGAGATCTCAATTCTATGCGTAGGCCACGAAATAGTGACATAACATGTAGCCCCACTTGCCTTCTCTAGTCCAGCCCACTTTCTCACGCTCGAGCATTTTCTTTGTTTTTTGTTCGGTTCCTTTGTTTAGTTCAATATTTTCCATGTGTTGGTTCGTTTTCAGGGTTTTTTTTGTGTGTGTTTCATTCCGTTTATTATGTTTTTGCGTAGTTTTATAGTTCATTAATTTTGATCATTTATTACAAATATTATCTTGTTCTATTCTTTTCTATATTGTTCCTTTTTTTTCTTGGCTTCTGCTCCTTCTAAATTATTTGTATGTTCACCCATAGTCCAAGGACTACTCACACATTGTCATGGTGACAACAATGTCGATGAAGAAGGCTCCGACAAGCTTCCAGATTGGATCATCACATAACAGGAGGTGGCGGGAACATACAAAATACTAGGTAATTGTTTTCCGGGGTTCCGACCAATATTAAGGCAGGGGCACTAGGAGGCGGTGGGGGCCCGCCCTAGGGTCACCATGCACCCCTAGCTCACGGTCGATGCTCTAGCTGACAGAACTATCAAGTGTGGGTGCAACATTAACAATTATGTTTTTATCATAAGGAACAATAGCAACTTCACCTCCATAAGTATCTTTCAGAGGGGCTTCATGGCCATAAGAATCAAAGTCGTCAAAAGGGGGTTTGTAATCTAATGAGTTCGAATGATCATAAATTTCAGCATCATAATTTTCATCCTCCGGTAAGTATGGGGAGGGCATTCAAACAATGTATGAGTTAAATAATTGCTCTCACCAGAAGGTGGTCACGAGTAGCTATCTACTCCTTCTCCTTTTATTCTTCACTCTTCTTCTCATCTTTTTTAGGTAACGAGCTCTTATCAATTTCTTCTTTCATGATCATTTTTACTCAAACCACCTTGTGACGATGTATTTTACCTATGGAGATGCTTTAACGAAGAATCAAAAGGGCTAGAAGACATGTACTGTCTTCGTTTCTAAATATAAGTCTTTTTAAATATTTCAATATGGATTACATACAAAGCAAAATGAGTGAATCTACATTCTAAGATATGTTTATATACGTTAGTATGTAGTTCATATTCAAATCTTAAAAAAAAAAACTTATATTTAAAAACGGAGGGAGTATATGCTGCTGTGCTACTAGCGCGTGACTTGTCCATTAGCCCGCCGATGAATTATTGGTCGATTGCCGCTGCCTGCAGCAATACACAGGACCAGCCTTGTCAATCGAGACAGCCTGCCTCGCCACTAACCTTTGTCCCTCCCAACTCGCCTCACTCTCGACCGACGAGCGAGTTCCCCGGTCGAGAATGTCGTCCAGCGGCCACGGCGCCGTCGACGCCCGCACCGGCTACTGCGCAGCAACCAAGTCGTTCCTCAGCCTCCGCGGGCCGCTGCCGCTGCCGCCGGCGGACGTCCCACTCACATTCCCGGCCTTCGCGCTGTCGCTGCTGCCGTCCCCTCTCCCCGCCCACCCCGCGCTCCTCGACGCCGCCACCGGCGAGACCGTCTCCTACCCGGCGTTCCTGTCCCAGGTGCGCGCGCTCGTGGGCGCGCTGCGGTCGCGCGCGCTACTGCTCGGCCGCGGCGACGTGGCCTTCGTCCTCGCCCCCGCGCGGCTCGACGTGCCGGTGCTCTACTTCGCGCTCCTCGCCGTCGGCGCGGTCGTGGCCCCGGCCAACCCGGCCCTCACCGCCGGCGAGGTGTCCCGCCTCGTCTCCCTGTCCGGCGCGTCCGTCGCCTTCGCGGTCTCCGCCACCGCCGCCAAGCTCCCCGCCGGCCTCCCCACCATCCTCCTCGACTCCCCGCACTTCCGCTCCCTCCTGCACAGCGACCATGGCAAGAACGAGTCGACGCCGCTGGACACCGGGGCAGTGTGCCAGTCAGCGACAGCGACGATCCTGTACTCCTCCGGCACGACGGGGCGGGTGAAGGCGGCGGCGGTGCCGCACCGGAGCTTCATCGCGAGGGCGGCGGGGCTCCGTGCCCTGCACCTGAAGGTGAAGTCGAGGAAGGCCGACGAGAGGACTCTGATCGGCGCCCCCATGTTCCACACCATGGGTTTCTTCTTCACGCTCAACGGGCTGGCGCAGGGGTCTACCACGGTTGTGATGACGGAGGCGGCCGCGCGGGCGGGGTTGAGGGGAATGCTGGAGGCAGCGCGGCGGTGGGAGGTGACGGAGATCATGGCGGCGCCTCCCGTGGTGCTGGGGATGACAAAGGACGGGTGCCGGCTTTCGAGTCTGGCGCGGATGATCTGCGGCGGCGCCCCTCTGCCGGGATCGGTGGCGGAGCAGTTCCCGCGGCGGTTCCCCCACGTGGATCTGTGCATGGTTAGTCTTTCCACATCACATCTCTTTTATTCTTTTTTACACTTGATCACTTAGCAGTACATATGTGTACGTCCTTTTTGATTTTATTTCTCTACAGCAAAAACTAAAATAAATGGGAGGATCGACAAACGTATCACGCATCGTATAAAGAACAAATTTGCAAGCGGTGGGTATACGTACAGTATACTACTGCATGCACGTGAAGATAAGCAGATGTAAAGATCCAGAGCAAAAAATAAAATAAAATGGACGCACGAGTTGCATGCTCTGTTTTAATATGGGGGAATTGGATTCAGAACATGATGTAAAGGTCCAAAAGGGGGATTGAAATGATGTGTCAAGCAGTCTAGGGAGAAATCTTCACCAAATCATGAATGTCCACTCTTCCTTGTAAGATTCTCTATTATGAAAAATCACGAGCCTCTGACCAACTACAAAATCATGAACTATCTGCTATTTGTGTGCAGACATTCAACTATATATAGTTTGAATCAAATATCAAAAAGGCCATCTCGGAAACGTATATATATCAAAAAGGCCCTCACATATTTGAGCTTGTAACTCACACAGACACCAACGTCATAATTTAACTGCACCAACTTTCAACTTTCTACCAAAAGAAGCCAAAAGAACACAGATGGAAAACCATGATACAAGCTTGTCGTACCTCTTCCCTCTCGTTGACAGTGTGCAGTTGCACACAGAGATATCTTTGGGATGTGGGATCTTGGCAGCCCCATGGAGATTCACACGGCGGCACACATCATCCTTGTCGGCATGTGTAGGCGTCTAACAATGTCCAAGCATCGTCAAGGGAAAATATTATGTGCTACCGGCCCTTAGGTGATACCGTGATACAGGCTCTTGGGCCGTTGGATCTGAGATCCGACGGCTCCCGGGAGCTATAGTACATTTTATCAAAAAGCAACCGAGAGTCTTAAAATTGCAAGTAGGTAGAACGACTTCTTAGATGCTGTCGGAGCCCGTATCACGGTATCACCTAAGGGCCGGTAGCACATGATATTTCCCCAAGTCGACAACATCGGCTCTGGCGGGATAAAGGCATTGTCTATTGGTACAAACATAAATATAAATCAATCAAGAATACCCCTACCCACCTCAAAGAGAAAATAAATAGTGTGTCTGAACTTTGAGCATTCAATGTCTTGCCCAACTCCCCGCAAAAAAAATGTCTTGCCCAACTAAGTTAGGCTGGTTAAACATGTCTGGTGAGATATGTGAAAAGGTGGCAGTATCAATTATGAAAAACCATAGTACTCCACCTCATCAAAAAGAAAAAGAAAAGTGTCTTAACCTTTAGCATTCAATGTCTCGTCAATAGGGGACATATGATTGTCACTGGAAATGAACTGATTGATTCATATTACGATGTTCTCATGGCGGAAAGCGATGGCTCTCAAGTTTGGTCTCAATATTGCATTGACAATGGGTTGTATCAAAATTGTGGCCGGACTCATAGAGACTATGAAAAACATAGGTCATTTTGCTGGGAATGCGGCGGCCATTATTGATGACTCTTATCACCTGGCATGCGAGTTCAGCTCTATTACTTTTGAATTTTGCCCAAGAGAAGCAAATATTTTAGCTCGCGAATTAGCTAAACTAGCTAGACTTTCTTTTTCTAGTGAGTGGTTTGAAGATGCTCCAAATGAGCTACTTCCTCTGTTGATTAAGGATGTAAACTCGATTACTAGTTAATCAAGAGGAGGAAAAGTTACTAAAAAAAAGCATTCAATGTCTAGTCCAACTAAGTTAGGTCCATCAAACATGTCTGCTGAGATATGTCTATCACTAAGTTTTACATGATCTAGTGAAACTGTTTTTGAGGCAATAATTTTGTTATAGATAACTAGCCGAAGGCCCTTCCATGTGAAGATTTGGTGAGTACATGAACAATCAATCAACAACTAAGAGCATTCATGGTTGGTAGCCAAAATTTTGGTAGACAGCATTCCGAAACTCCAAATTAGACGAACCAAATGTGTGTTGTATATGTGATTAAAAAAAGACCGGTGAATATGCTTCAGGGTTATGGCTCAACAGAGGCTGGGGGCATATCCTTGATGATCGACCGGGAGGAGTGCTCCCGCATAGGCTCCTCTGGCCGCATCTTCCACAACGTCGTGGCGAAGATCGTCGACATCGTCACCGGAGAACCCTTGTCGGTCGGAAAGAAAGGGAGCTGTGGGTGAGAGGTCCTTCCATCATGACAGGTTACCTGCCCCACGAACATCGTCCTAGTGCGCACATCGCCCTCGGTTCAATGATATTGTTGTGGCGCTGCACTGAGATCACTTACAGTTCTGTGTCCGTGCAGGCTACCTAGGTGACGACGAGGCGAACACGGCCTCTTTCGATTCGGAAGGCTGGCTGAAGACCGGCGACCTTTGCTACATTGATCAGGACGGGTTTCTGTTCGTGGTGGATAGGCTCAAGGAGCTCATCAAGTACAAGGCCTATCAGGTCTGCTCTTGGCTCGTGAACAACGTGTTATTGTCATGTAGCAATAATTTTGTTCGCATGCATGATTGATGCATGGTCCTAAACTGAATACTGCAGGTTGCACCTGCAGAGCTAGAGCTTGTCCTGCAATCGTTGCCAGAGATTGTTGACGCTGCAGTTATGCCGTAAGTCCACTGAAACAATAATTTCGGGAACGATCGTGACAGTTTACCGCAACCCATGTGTCTTCAAACAGCACACGCTTGAAAAGATAAACAAACTCTTGCTGTATGCAAATCGATGGACCGATATTATATGATGAACCACCTCCTGCAGTACTGACGATTCGAGTGAACTTGCAGATATCCTCACGAGGAGGCAGGAGAGATACCCATGGCGCTCGTGGTGAGACAACCCGGGAGCAAGGTCACTGAGGCACAGGTCATGGAGCATGTAGCCAAGCAGGTCGCGCCGCACATGAAGGTGCGCAGGGTGCTGTTCGTCGACTCCATACCGAGATCGCCGGCCGGAAAGATCTTGAGGAGGCAGTTGAAAGACCATATGCAGTCTTGTATTGTGTCCAGACTCTGATGAAGCCTGTGTCAATGAGTGAGATCCTCTTCGATCGGTGTAGTATGTGTTGCACTGGGCAAAAACAAGACTTGCAATGACGTTCCATCCCATTGTTGTACCCCTTCCTTCCTAAATATAAGTCTTTTTAGAGATTTCACTACAAACTACATACGGATGTATATAGACATATTTAGAGTGTAAATTCACTCATTTTGCTTCGTATATAGTTTATAGTGAAATCTCTAAGAGCAACTCTAGCAGACCCCGCAAAACGCACGAAACTGCAAAATAACGGTCAGTGTACAGTTTTTGGCGAAAAAGGCGACTAGAATAGAACCCGCAAACCACCCCAACCCGTAAAAAAATTTAAGGGGCACCGCAAACATCCCGGCCGAACCCGTGAAAATAAGGATTTCGGAGACGATCCGAGGACGACCTGTATACGTGAAAGATCGTTGGCGGGAGTCCAACTGCCAGCGGAAACTTCATGGCTCGCTCCCGTCCGCCGGTGCACGCCCCGGCCGCAGCGCCGGCCCTCATTGCCGCGCCCGCCAGCCGTCCGCCGCGCCTGCCGGTCGTCCGCTAGCCCGCCGGCGACGGCCTGCAGTTCTCTCGACGAGGAGCTAGCTAGCTAGCTAGCCAGCCAGCCAAATCGATTCGAATGGATCAGCTAGTTAGCTGCTCAATGGATGCGCCTGTAGCCAGCGAATGGAGGAGTTCGGCCGCCGCCCGCGCTGCTCCGGCGGCCTTGGCCTCCGCCCGCGCGCTGCGGCCGTCTGCTGCTGCAGTCAGCACTGCTGCTGGCCCCGGCCCGGTCGAGAAGATGGTCGCGGAGGCAGGACACGCACACGCCGAGAGGACGAAGGTTGAGATGGGAAGGGCGTGAGGAAGAAGATGGTATATTTAAAGAATATTCTTTTTTAGGGTTGATTTTACGGGTTCTGTTCGGCCGCAGCTAAAATCGACCCTTATAATCCGTTTTCCTCGGCCCGTAAAACACTTATGCGGGTCATGGTTTTGCGGGGTCTGCTAGAGTTTCTCTAAAAAGACTTGTATTTACGTGGTATAGATAGATTTCAACCATGGACTGCTCAAAGTTAATGTTCAAACCATGTTGTACCGTCTAAAATTTATTTTCCTTCGTCTAGTTGTACGCTTCGTCAAACATGGCCCTAAACCGATACAATAAAATGGAACATGCTGCATAGTATATTATTTTTCTTCCTCTTAACTATCAAAGTGGCCCTCACAAATGCAAGGGCATCATCTTTAGTGTATCAAACATGCTAGGTTCGCACATTTATTTTTCTATATAAATAATTTGTGTATACAGTTAGGAGTAGAGCTACGATGACACTAATCCGATAAACTTGCAGTATACGTGCCTACTAGATCAAGGACGCCGATATCCACCACACATGTGGTATATTAGACATGCGCCCACAAACCATGTGTGGTGTGAGCAGGAGGCAGCCCACACGGGCTGTGTGGGCGGACATTAGAATTGCCCACACGTGTGGGCGCGGCTACTTCGTGCCACACGCCCAACAAGTACTACTCATTCCATCCCGCGCGTGTGGCACGAAGCAAAAATGCCCACACGTCCTGGCGCAACTACGTTAGGTACCCGCAAGATGACGATTTAGTTGCCATCCTGTTTGGCAGATGTAGTTATCCGGTATGGCAAGTGTAGTTGTAAAAGCATGGCAACTCTATCTGTTTTGGTTAACTATAGTTGCCATGTCTAATTTATGATAGTTGCCGCGTGTAATCAAACCGTAGTTGCCGTGTGTGATTAACTACTTACCACATATGGTCAAACAATAGTTGCCATGTATGTTTACCTAAGGTGTGTTTGGTTCCACGGAAAAAACGGTTATAGCCTTGCTGGGCTAGGATATGTGTTTGGTTCTGTGGTGCACTTTTGCTACATCTGCAACAATTTCAAGCACGCTCTATTCCGTTGTCCCGTTCTGAAGCAGCCCCGGCCCTCGGCATCGTTTTGTGGACAGGGTTCTAATGCTACCATGTTCATTCAGATCCCAGAGCATGTGTGCAAAGACGTGGACACTTCCCATCGGCGTCGCCAACTGCCTTGGTCTCGGTCTCCGGCGGGGAGTTACCTGCAGCAGTGCTTGAAGCTGAGATTGCTAGAATCGTTCGGACCCAGGCTCAATGGAAGTGGGAGGCTATTCCGCATGGCAAGGACGCCTTTTTGGTGTCTTTCCCCTCCTTTGACGATCTCCACCGAGTGGCTGACCTAGAGGTTCGAGTCAAGTCGCACGGCGTTGAGATTTCTTTCAAAAAGTGGAAAGTTGAAGATGTCCCATCTTATGTTTCGCTAGAGACTGTATGGGTTCATATTTAAGGCGTTCCTCACTCGCTACGACACTTTCTCGGACTTTGGGCTGTTGGATTGGTCATCGGAGCCACTCAAGATGTTGACCTTTATGCCTTGCGTCGTCATGGTATCATTCGCATTCAGGTTGCGGTTCGCTCTTTGGATATTTTCACCCATACTAATAACTTGGGAGGGGATTCCACAACCGCGGAAGCGTTTGTCAAGCTGGATGGGTATAACTTTTGCTATGAGGTTGAAAAGGAAGACTATATTCCGGATGCGGATTTTATACCTCAAATCTAGAAGAAACATGATGATAGCCCAGACAAAGGTCATGAGCGTGATGATGAATTTAGTGGGGATGATGCTAACAACAAAGCAAAGAAAGTTAGCCCGGGGGTGTGAATCCGCCTCCAACCTCGAGTTCGAGCACTCCAGTACCTATGATGACTGCATCCCTCGCCGCGCCGTTGTCCGAGCTGCCGCACACTACAGGATCCTCGAACATGTACGGCGAGTTTGTTGTAGGTTACACTTCGCCGTCGTTGTTGCCGGTGCCGCCTCCGGTCTCGACATCTGTCAACTCAGGCTCAACTGTGCCTCCGACGGAACGTACGCCGCAGCAGGTTCAGCAGCAGCATGCGTTACCTGTGCTTATGGCACCGCAGGTGCCTGCCGTGGACATGCATGGATTGATGGGTGCAACTACAGGCAAAGGGGCAGAGACATGCATACGTACGGTTACTTGCATGGATGCATCAGCTAGCATGGGCTCACCTGTGGAGTTGCGTGGCTCTGGCCAACCGAAGCTGCAGGTAGCCGCTGTCGCTGAACTGGGCACTTCATCAGTCACTATCGATGGACGCCCAGTTCAGCCTATGCCTGCTCAGACCAAGGTTACGCCTACTCATGTGTCGTCGACAACGCAACAGAGCGCGCCTCTCTGTCCTCTGGCTGCTGCGGTTCAGCTCGGTCCAGCCATGGGGCACAGCAAGGAGATCTCGGCATCCGTTGCTGATGTACCACCGGGGCCTGAGGCTACTGCACCGCTGGGATCGCCTCGGTCTGCTCCAACACCGCCACCGACGCGCCATTCTACTCTGACCAATGTGAAGACTACTCCCATCCGGCGTAGCGACCGTCACTTCTCCTCCGCGGACGGGTCCTCGACCACGGACGAGAACTCTCTCTCGAAGGCGATGCGGCCTCAGGCGGAGCGTAATCTGGACTCACCGATAGGTACACTTTGCAATAAATCATTTCTTTCCTTTTCCGGTACTCGTATTTGTTCTAGTTTAAATAACGTCGGAAGTACAATTGGAAAGAATAATAATGATGTGCGTATGTCGGTGGGGGCGCTAAAACACATGGAGATCGACCGATTAAAGGTTTCTCCTAAGTGTTCAAGCCCCCTGCCGTACCCTGAAACTGAGGAGGAGGAATCGGCGGCCACATATGATGGTCCGCTTCTCTCCCACATGGTTGGTGCGGTAACTGAGGTTGGATTAGATGATGCACGACCGGGGTCCATGTTTTGTGACTTCACTGCGTCTTCGCGTAAGTCTAAATCTCATTCCTCAAAAAAGAAACAAAAATCGTCCAAAAAGGCGAAGATATCCAACCCAACCCGAGTTTCCACATGAGAGGCATGTTTTGGAATAGCAGAGATCTTTCAGACTTGGCTAAACATAAACACGTCGGTGATTGTGTGCGAGAGCATGGGTTGGATTTTGTAGCAATTTCCGAGGCAGGTAAATGTGACTTTCGTGCACACGTCTTTGACCACCTATCTGGTGGTTTTGACTACACATGGCATTGTTTACCACCACATGGAAGGTTCGGAGGATTCTTACTTGGGATACAGACAACAACCATGGAATTGTTATCTTTTTCGGTTGGTGAATTTCACATCAAATTCCATCTTCGAAACAGAGCTGATAATTTTCCATGGAGTCTGGTCGCGGTCTATGGGGCTGCCCAAGATGAGAATAAATCCGCTTTCCTACGGGAATTGGTGAACCTGGCTAAGGATAATCCACACCCAATGCTTATTGGAGGCGACTTTAATATCTTTAGGTACCAGGAAGAGAAAAATAATGATCGTTTTGACACTCACTGGCCTTTCTTATTCAACGCTGTGATTGACAGTTTGAATCTTCGAGAAGCGAGTATGTCGGGGCGACAATTCACTTGGGCCAAATATCGTCCCGTGCCGACATACGAGAAACTCAATCGGGTACTCATGGATACCGAATGGGAACTAAAATTCCCTCTGGTAACAGTGCGTGCCCTAGAGCATATTGAGACACTTTCGGATCATGCACCCATCATTCTTCAGTCTAACTCTGCTAGTCCTCCCACTGCTCGCCGCCCATTCAAATTCGAATTGGGATGGTTACAACGTGATGGCTTTGCAAATATGGTTAAGAATGTATGGGAGAGGCCCGCCGTTGGTCGCACACCAATTTAGAGATGGAACTTCAAAATTCGAGCCGCAAGGCAGTTCCTAACTGGATGGGCGAAACACACCAGTGGCATATATAAAAAAGAAAAGTAGCGTCTTTCCACTATTATTGATGACCTCGACAAAATCGCAGAGACTCGCACTTTGTCTCAACATGAGATTGACATAAAAAATCAATCCAATGAGCAAATGGCACGTCTATTGCGAGAAGAGGAACTCAAGTGGTACCGAAGATCCGGCGCCCAATTCATTCTCGAGGGAGATAGCAATACACGTTATTTCCAATTGGTTGCCAATGGGCGACACCGAAAGAAGTGTATTTTTAGCCTCGAACAAGATGAGGGACTGATCGAAGGCCAGGAAGAGCTTAAGCGTTATATAACAAAATATTACAAGTCTCTATTTGGGGCTCCAGATGAAGGGAACTTCAGTCTCGATGAGACCCGAATAGATGATATCCCACAAGTCACGACTGAAGAGAATGATATCCTGACGACACCTTTCTCTGAAGAGGAGGAGAGAGCTGCGGTGTTTCAAATGGAACACAATAAAGCTCCAGGACCTGATGGCTTCCCCGCAGAGTTCTATCAAAACTTCTGGGATGTCATCAAGACTGACCTAATGGAGTTGTTCAATTATCTTCATGCTGGCCAACTTGACCTATCCAGGCTAAATTTTGGAGAGATTGTTTTGTTGCCCAAGACAAAGGAGGCTGTACGGATTCAACAATACAAACCGATATGCCTCCTTAATGCCAGCTTCAAAATATTCACCAAAGTAGCGACTAATAGGCTCAATGTGGTTGCTGACCATGTTGTTCGGCCATCCCAAACGGCTTTCATGCAAGGAAGAAATATACTCGATGGAGTAGTTATCCTTCATGAGACCGTTCACGAGATGCACTGGAAGAACATGAGTGGGGTAGTATTGAAAATTGACTTTGAAAAGGCATATGATAAAGTCAAATGGTCGTTTCTACAGCAGACCCTGAGAATGAAAGGTTTCTCCGATAAATGGCGTGAGTGGATCCAAAATTTCGTTAGTGGAGGCAGTGTGTCTATCAAAGTCAATGATGATGTAGGCCATTACTTCCAGACAAAAAAAGGATTACGTCAAGGTGACTCACTGTCTCCAATGTTATTTAACATTGTCGCTGACATGCTGGCTACTTTGATTGAACGCGCCAAACAGGATGGTCAAATTGCAGGAGTAGTGCCACATCTTGTCGATGGAGGACTCTCTATCTTGCAATATGCCGATGATACGATTCTTTTTATGGAACATGACATTGATAAGGCAAGAAATCTGAAACTTCTGCTTTCAGCTTTTGAGCAAATGTTAGGCTTGAAAATCAACTTCCATAACAGTGAATTGTTCTGTTTTGGAGAAGCCAAGGAGACGGCTGCACAATATGCTGACTTGTTTGGATGTGAACAAGGCCAATTCCCGATTAAGTATTTGGGAATTCCGATTCATTATCGGCGTCTCACTAATGCGGAGTGGAAACATGTTGAAGAGCGATTGGAGAAACGGTTGAGCAGTTGGAAAGGAAAATTGCTCTCCATCGGTGGACGACTAGTTTTGATCAATTCTGTCCTCACCAACATGGTTCTCTACATGCTCTCATTTTTCCAACTACCCAAAGGGGTTCTGCAAAGACTGGATTACTTCAGATCCAGATTTTTTTGGCAAGGAGACAGTGAAAAGAAAAAGTATAGACTAACCAAATGGAGCCTCGTTTGCCGACCGAAAGACCAAGGAGGCTTAGGTGTTCAGGACCTCCAAGTCAAGAATGATGCCTCACTCAGTAAATGGTTGTTTAAGCTACTTACTGAGGATGGTGTTTGGCAAACTATGCTACGCAACAAGTATTTGGGCCAAAAGGTGTTGTCCCAGGCATATTAGAATCCCGGTGACTCGCATTTTTGGGCTGGTCTGATGGCGGTAAAGAAACATCTTTTCCATTTCGGATCCTTCGCGATAAAGGACGGCTCGGAGATACGTTTCTGGGAGGACAAGTGGCTAGGAAATACCAAACAGTACCCAGCCTTGTACCGCTTTGTACGCGATAAGAATGATACTCTTGCGCATGTGATGACCACTTCCCCGCCAGATATATCATTTCGAAGGGATTTGGTTGGGCCCCGTCTTGTGTCATGGCAACATCTTCTATCCCGTTTGGATTCGATTAACTTGACACAAGGGCGGGATGTGTTTCGCTGGAATCTTACTACATCTGGGTCCTTCACAGTTGACTCTATGTATCGTGCACTATCGTACACAGAGATTCCAGTGGCCAATAATAAACAAATCTGGAAATCGAAGATGCCACTAAAAGTTAAGATTTTCATGTGGTATCTTCAGAGGGGAGTTGTGCTAACTAAAGACAACCTCGCTCGACGCAACTGGAAAGGAAGCAAGAAATGTAGTTTTTGTACTCATGACGAGACAATCAAACATCTCTTCTTTCAATGCAAGTTTGCACGTTCTACATGGTCAGTTATCCAAATAGCGTCAAATTTGTATCCACCAACAAGTGTTACCAATATATATGGTCACTGGCTTGAGGGAATACCAAATACTTTTAGTACGCTAATACGGGTGGGAGCGTCTGCCTTACAATGGTCGCTTTGCTATGTAGAAATGATTGCGTTTTTAATGGCAAAATCTCTTCTCCTATGCAGGTTATTTACCGTTGTACGCACTGGCTTCGTATGTGGTCTACTCTGCACCGAACGGAGTACCAATCGCTCTTCAAGGTGGTGTGTATGCGGTTGGAGCGGGTGGCCAGGGAGGTTTTTACCCAACATGGGTGGCAGCATAATCTCCGAATCGGTCCACCTTCTCCGTCGACATAGGCATAGTTTCGGCCCCATATGGCTTTACTGTTGCCACTTTGTCGTTTCTTATATCTTTTGTCAGACTGTTTCTTTGATGACTGTGTGCATCTTAGCTATGCAGAGGCCGGGTGTCGCTCTTTATGCATAGTATCCGCTCGATGCTACATTTTAAGTTAATAAAAGCGCCCTTTATCGAAAAATCATAAACTTGCTTTCGAGGGCCAGGTAGCCTCGCTCGGCCAGAAAATCCTCGCTCGCCAGGGAGAACCAATTCGGCTCGCTCTCGACGGCAAAGTCAAATCGCTCGAAAAGAATCCATGTGAAACATTAGTTACGGGCAGGAGTCCATGCATTACGGAGTATATACACGGCACGATTTGATTTATGCTGGAACACGTCTATTTTTAGACTTCAACAAAAACAAATAACCAAACGCGGAGCCCAGGCAAGGCCGTGAAAGCCGAGTTGAGCTAGCTGGGCTAGCTCAGCCATAGCCTATCCCAGCAACGCAACCACTAATTTCTATGTATGGTTCAACCATAGTTGCCATGCATAGTTAATTATAGTTGCCATGTGTGTTTATCTGGTTGCCACGTACGCGCAACTGCAGTTGCCGTCTAGCAAAGAATCACAGTTGTCATGTGTGTTTACCTAGTTGTCACGTTCACGTAACTGCAGTTGCCATCCACAATGTAGGAGTGTCGTGTGGGCGAAAAGCAGTTCGCTCACACACGCATGGACTAGGTGGTGGCGTGTGGGCAGAAACTAGTTCGCCCACACAGCGCAGCTGGCAAACAGCATGGTGCGGGGCGTGTGGGCAAACTCTCCAACGCCCACACACCAGCCCCGTCTTACGTGGCATGCAAATTCTGCCTCAATGTGTCAAGATTCATGCAAACTGCACTCGACGACGATCCATGCGTGTGGGCGAGTTGCAAAACTGCCACACGTGTGGACGTTAGTATTTCCGTACCTCAATTGTCGTATGCTCACTAGATCGATTTTCAAGAAAAAATATGCGGGCTGTTATATTGTGCATGACTGCATAAAAGTAGGGCTGTTTGCTGTTCGATCAAGCGGTACATATCTTGGCGCAGGGCTGGTAACACGTTGGTTTTTGCGGACTCGTTCACTGGAACTGCTTTTTTTTAACAGTACAGACGCAAATGCTTATCTACACGCGTATATATTCATCCATATGAATGTACACACGCACATCCTACCCATATGAGCACCTCCGAAAGACTGAGCCGACATTATCATTTTGAAATTTACGAAGTCACCGTAGGCACCTCATCGTCGACAAGAACGACTTCTCCCACTGAATGCGCATCGCCTAAAATTCTGAAATAAATTTAGAAATAAATACGAGCACTAGGATTTGAACCATGAAACTGCTGCCAGGTGTTTGTTTTGGCGCTTTTTCCCTGTCACCTGTTTACAGCGTCATCTCAAACCGTTACATGTGTTTGGTTAATCTACACTGTAATCAGATGCTCCGTAAAGAGATCACAACGCTATTCATGGACGATTCCGCCTAACCTCCACCGTTATTGGATTACGGCGCTGTTTGGTTATAGGCCTAAGAGTGCCACACTTTGCCATACAATGTTTGCCAAACTTGTCTAAAGTTAGTTCTTCAAAATGAGAGCCACAAGTTGGCAAGCCTAAGGGAATCTTGCCACACTTTTTGTGTGTATGTGATGTGGGACCATAGTGTGGCTTGCCTAAGATATGGCTTGAACCAAACACACACCTAAGTTGGTCAAACTTGCCTAACCTTAGGTGTGGCAAGCTTTGGCAAACTTAGTCTCAAACCAAACAGCCCCTACGTTACCGCCTCCTCCGCTCCCGCGATCCCACACTCCTCTGCCTCCACCCTCCATCCACGACCCATCCTTGTCCCTCGGCCTACTCCCTACACGATCCACTCATGGAGGGCCGCCGTAGGCGCCGTCAATTGTGCTTGCTTTCGGCGCGACGGGGGAGGCCGCAGAGGCCTGCTCCTGGCACGGCACGGCGGTGACGAGCGCCGATCTGAGCCAGCAGCCGGCGTCGTGGGCTGCCACCAACTGCGGCGAGGAGAGGGAGACGACATCGAGGACGTCGAGCGACACCAGCCGGGCCTTCTCACGCTGACCAGAGCCCACAAAGGCCATGAGCGATACGGCGTAAGGAACAAGCAACTTGGCGAATGGGGGTTCTCGAACTCACGACGTCCTACATGAGTGGCGGCCCATTTACCACTTGGACTGAAGTGGGTTTTGTGAACACATGTACTTAAACAACTTTATGTATTTGAAATTAAATCAATTATTTTTTCCATTTGAAAATTCGGCTAAAAGAATCCGAAAATCCTGCAATTTTCCCTTTTTTGAAAGAACATAAATCCCTATTTTCCACATGTACATTATAAATTCCAAAATTGCCATGTATTTAGAGAACACATTTTAAAACTTGCCATTTTTTTAAAAGTTGCATTTTTAATCATTCAAAACTTGGCATTTTTAATACTAATAACATTTCATTTTATTATTAAGAGGATCAAATTATATTTATTAAGAGTATGGCATTTTAATAATTAGTAACATGATATTTTTATAATTCAGAGGGGGGGGGGAGGTCTCGAACTCACGACCTCCTGCATGAGTGGTGGCCTGTTTACCACTTGAACTGAAGTGGATATTGTGAACACCTGTGCTTAAATAAATTTATGTGTTTGAAATTAAATCATTTTAAATTTGTTTTTCATTAGAAAACTCACCTAAAAGAATTCAAAAATCCTGAATTTTCCCTTTTTTGAGAGAACAAAAATCTTTTTTCCCATGTACATTATAAGTCCCAAAGCTGCCATGTTTTTAGAGAACACATTTAAAAACTTGCCATGTTTTTAGAGGTGATTTTTTTTTCTAAACTTGCCATGCTTTAAGAGTTACAATTTTTTTTCTAAACTTGCCATGCTTTAAGAGTTACAATTTGTATTATTAATGACATGCCATTTAATTATTAAGAGGATGGTAGTTATATTTATTAAGAGTACGACATTTTAATAATTAGTAACATGATATTTTTATTATTAAGTGGATGACATTTTTATTATTAGTAACATGACCTTTTCTTGTCAAGACGATCGTAGTTTCATGATTAAGAGCATTTTATTTTTATTTTAATAGCACGGCATTTTTATTATTAGCATGATGGCAGTTTTATTGTTAACATGATGAAAATTTTATTATTTGAGAGCATGACATTTTTATTGTCAGGAGGATGACAATTTTATTAGTGGAGAGCATGCCATTTTTATTCTCGGGAGGATGACAATGTTATAATTAAGAGGATGAATCTTTTTGCATTTTTATTGGCATGTCACTTTTTATTATCATTTTAAGTTTAGAAAGTAGAGAGACAACATTTTATAAAAGTAGCTTGGCAATTTTATTTTTTCAGAGCACTTGACATTTTCATAAATTTATGTGTTTATCGGTTTCCTACTGTAAGATAATGTGTAGTTCATGGCATTATTTTATCCAGAGGATGGCAGTTTAAAGTTTAGCATAACAATTTTGTTTTTCTAAATCACACGACCTTTATTTATCATACTCATTGTAAATTTATTATTTACAAAAATGGTTGTTTTATAAAGTACCATGACATTTTCTTATAATACAGTGGTATTTCAAAGTTTAAGTTTTCCTCTTTTTTTATAAGAAAATGTGTTTGGGGGTTCATGGCATTTTTTAAATAAAAAAGGGAAAGTATATTTTTCATTTCTCGACTCTTTGAAAGTATAGAAATGGTCCCTAAACTCCAAAACCAGCAAAACTTAGTCTCTCAACTTCTCAAACTGGAGAACTTTAGTCCCTCATACCGCTTTAGGTTGGTCAGACGTGGACAAGTTAATAACCAAAACTTGAAACGTCACTAGGTTTCGACCAAAAGTTTAGAGAGTTGAGGCACGGGAAATAGATAAGAACCTACAATTACAATACAAAAAGAGCCGAGGAGATTCAAACCCCAGACCTCGCGTCAGTTGCACACTCAAGTTAACCAACAAATGTCGGACAAAGAATTGTTGCAGATGGAGATGCACGTAATGTATACTTTGTGTCGTGTAGTAGCCCTTCTGTCTCACCGAGTAGAGGAACAACACTGACATGCATGTGGGTCTGGTCGCCGTGCTCATCCACGAATTGCAACCTTTGTAGTTAACCGCGAGCGTGCTTACCACGGACCACCACACACGCACGATCGCCATGTACCCACATCGCAAGCACAATGACTACCAGCGCAGAGCTTGATAAATATTGTTGAGGGGGCAAATGTAATTCAAGCCTAATAATATTAGGGGTGCACTGAACAATTTTTCTAAAGTGGGGGGGGGGGGGGGGGGGGGGGGGGTGGGGGCAAAGGCCCCCTTTGGCCCCCATCAAGCTCCGCCACCTGCCAGGTAGGAGGGGGGGGGGGGGGGGGGGCGGCAAAGGCCCCCTTTGGCCCCCATCAAGCTCCGCCACCTGCTAGGTAAGCTGCTTACATGCTAGTATGTATAATATAGTGTCAATTTGTTTGCTCAACATTAATAGTTGTTCATTTTTTTTCTTCTTCATAGAACTGATAAGTGGGTTCCACACAAAAACCACGCCCACGCCAGACAAAAACCACCTGAAGCGGTATAAGGGACTAAAGTTGTCCGGTTTGAGAAGTTAAGAGACGAACTAAAGCGAGATTCTTTTTGTAAAAAGTAAGCCTCACAGGTCATACCCCAAAAAGTGTGGCCAGATTTTCTTAAGCGAGCCAAAGTGTTGCTAAAAGTTTGATCACCTAAGATAATTGATGGGGGAATACCTACGAGATAGGCACAAGGATACGTGTTGCCCAGGCTCATCAAGATTACGACCAAAATGATAGTGGGCCAAGGGGTTCCTCACCGAGCCCATCAAGGTTACAACCCAAAAGTTCACAAGCCATGAGGTTCCATACCAGCGGGCTAAGTGCCCACAGTCGGATTCTACACTCCCTAATGAACAGGTACTAATAGTCAGTCATTCCTAGACGGGTAGCAGTTGGATGGACCAAGAGGCACCCATGATCTCCATGATGCATTGAGTGTTGGTGTTACCCAACGGCAGTATATCTAGTTAAATACGACAATTATGTTGGGAACGTTGCATGCAAAAACAAAAAAATTCTACGCACACGCAAGATCTATCCATGGAGATGCATAGCTACGAGAGGGGAAAGCATCTTCATACCCTTGAAGATCGCTAAGCGGAAGCGTATATTAACGCAGTTGATGTAGTCGTACATCTTCACGATCCGTCCCGATCAAGTACCGAACATACGACACCTCCGCGTTCAGCACACGTTCAGCTCGATGATGTCCTCGCCTTCTTGATCCAGCAAGACGGGCGAAGTAGTAGATGAGTTCCGGCAGCACGACGGCGTGTTGACGGTGTTGGTGAAGAACAATCTCTGCAGGGCTTCGCCAAGCATAACGGAAACTATGACGGAGGATAAACTAGAGACGACGGGGTTGCCAGCACACAGCTTGGTGAATCTTGATGTGTTCCGGGTGCTAGCCCTGCCCCTCTATTTATATGTTGAGCCCTGGGGTCAAAACTTGGAGTAAAAGACTCCTCAAAGTCGGTTTTGCCAGCAAGGAAGAGTCCTTCTCGGATTTCCAGGACTAGATGCCATAGTCCTTGGCGTCTGGCCCAGATGCCATGGGCCTCGGCGTCTGGCCCAGGGCAAGACGCCAGGGTCTCCGTCGTTTGGCCCTCAGGCCTCCGCAAAACTCCTTTTGCACAGACCTAAAGCCCCGCGGGCTTTACCCCTTGGCCGAACCATATCATCCTATACTTAATCTTTACCTCCGGACCATTCCGGAGCTCCTCGTCATGTCCGTGATCTCATCCAGGACTCCGAACAACATTCGGTCACCAACATACATAACTCATATAGTACTATATCGTCAACGAACGTTAAGCGTGCGGACCCTACGGGTTCGAGAACTATGTAGACATGACCGAGGCACCTCTCTGGTCAATAACCAATAGCGGAACCTGGATGCCCATATTGGCTCCTACATATTTTACGAAGATCTTTATCGGTCGAACCTTATGACAACATACGTAATTCCATTTCTCTATTGGTATGTTACTTGCCCGAGATTTGATCGTTGGTATCTTCATACCTAGTTCAATCTCGTTACCGGCAAGTCTCTTTACTCGTTCCGTAATACATCACCTCGTGACTAACTCCTTGGTCGTTTGCTTGCAAGCTTATGATGTGTATTATCGAGAGGGCCCAGAGATACTTCTCCGATACTCGGAGTGACAAATCCTAATCTCGATCTATGCCAACCCAACAAACACCTATGGAGATACCTGTAGAGCATCTTTATAATTACCCAGTTACGTTGTGACGTTTGATAGCACATAAGGCATTCCTCCGGTATCCGGGAGTTGCATAATCTCATAGTCGAGGGAATGTGTAGACATGAAGAAATCAATAGCTATAAAACCGAACGATCATTATGCTAAGCTAACGGATGGGTCTCGTCCATCACATCATTCTCCTAATGATGTGATCCCATTATCAAATGACAACTCATGTCTATGGTTAGGAAACCTTATCCATCTTTCATCAACGAGCTAGTCAAGTAGAGGCTCACTAGGGACACGATGTTTGTTTATGTATTCACACATGTATTTAGGTTTCCGATCAATACAATTCTAGCATGAATAATAAACTTTTATCATGAATAATGAAATATAAAATAAAAACTTTATTATTGCCTCTAGGGCATATTTCGTTGAGTCTCCCACTTGCACTAGAGTCAATAATCTAGTTCACATCGCCATGTGAATAACACCCATAGTTCACATCGCCATGTGATTAACACCTATAGTTCACATCTCCATGTGATTAACACCTATTGTTCACATCACCATGTGACCAACACCCAAAGGGTTTACTAGAGTCAATAATCTAGTTCACATCGCCATGTGATTAAGACCCAAAGAGTAATAAGGTGTGATCATGTTTTGCTTGTGAGAGAAGTTTAGTCAACGGGTCTGTCACATTCAGATCCGTTTGTATTTTGCAAATTTCTATGTCTACAATGCTCTGCATGGAGCTACTCTAGATAATTGCTCCCACGTTCAATATGTATCCAGATTGAGACTTAGAGTCATCTAGATTAGTGTCAAAGCTTGCATCGATGTAACTATTTACAACGAACTCCTCCATAACCGAAAAACATTTCCTTTAGTCCTCTTTAAGGCACCTAAGGACAATTTTGACCACTGTCTGGTTGTCCACTCCTTGATCACTCTTGTACCCTCTTTGCCAGATAAGTGGCAAGACACACATTAGGTATGGTACACAGCATGGCATATCATATAGAACCTATGGCTGAGGCATAGGGAATGACTTTCATTCTCTCTCTATCTTCTGCCATGGTCGGGCTTTTGAGTCTTACTCAACTTCACACCATGTAATACAGGCAAGAACCCCTTCTGGGACTGAACCATTTTGAACTTCTTCAAATCTTATCAAGGTATGTGTTTTGTGGAAGTTCTATTAAGCGTCTTGATCTATCCCTATAGATCTTGATGCTCCATATGCAAGTAGCTTCACCGAGGTCTTTCATTGAAAAATTCTTATTCAAGTATCCTTTTATGCTATCCAAAAATTCTATATCATTTAAACAATCAATAATATGTCATCCACATATAATATCAGAAATGCTACAGAGCTCCCACTCACTTTCTTGTAAATACAGGCTTCACCATAAGTCTGTATAAAACGATATGCTTTGATCACCTCATCAAAACATATATTCCAACTCCGAGATGCTTGCACCAGTCCATAGATGGATCGCTGGAGCTTGCAAACTTTGTCAGCGCCTTTAGGATTGACAAAACCTTCTAGTTGCATCATATACAACTCTTCTTTAAGATATCCATTAAGCAATACAGTTTTGACGTCCATTTGCTAGATTTCATAATCATAAAATGTGGCAACTGCTAACATGATTCGGACAGACTTAAGCATCGCTACGGGTGAGAAAGTCTCATCGTAGTCAACTTCTTGAACTTGTCGAAAACCTTTTGCTATAAGTCGAGATTTGTAGATAGTGACATTACTATCAACGTCTGTCTTCTTCTTGAAGATCCATTTATTCTCAATGGCTTGTCGATCAACGGGTAAGTCCATCAAAGTCCACACTTTGTTCTCATACATGGATCCTATCTCAGATTTCATGGCCTCAAGCCATCTATCGGAATCTAGGCTCATCATAGTTTCTTCATAGTTTGTAGGTTCGCCATGGTCTAGTAACATGACTTCCAGGACAGGATTACCGTTCCACTCTAGTGCAGAACGTGCTCTGTTCGACCTACGAGGTGCAGTAGTAACTTGATCTGAAGTTTCATGATCATCATCATTGACTTCCTCTCTATAGTTGGTGTAGGCATCAGGGGAACGGATTTCTCTGATGTGCTACTTTCCAAATTGAGAGAAGGTACAATTACCTCATCAAGTTCTACTTTCCTCCCACTCACTTCTTTCGAAAGAAACTCCTTCTCTAGAAATGTTCCATTCTTGGCAACAAAGATCTTGCCTTCGGATCTGTGGTAGAAGGTGTACCCAATTGTTTCCTTAGGGTATCCTATGAAGACACACTTCTCCGATTTGGGTTCGAGCTTATCAGGCTGAAGCCTTTTGACATAAGTGTCACAACTCCAAACTTTAAAAAAGACAGCTTAGGTTTCTTGCCAAACCATAGTTCATATGGTGTCGTCTCAACGGATTTAGATGGTGCCCTATTTAACGTGAATGCAGCTCTCTCTAATGCATAACCCCAAAACGATAGTGGTAAATCGGTAAGAGACATCATAGATCGCACCATATCTAATAAAGTACGGTTACGATGCTCGGACACACCATTACGCTGTGGTGTTCCAGGTGGCGTGAGTTGTGAAACTATTCCACATGATTTTAAATGAGGACCAAACTCGTAACTCAAATATTCTCCTTCGCGATCAGATCGTAGAAACTTTATTTCCTTATTACGATGATTTTCCACTTCACTATGAAATTCTTTAAACTTTTCAAATATTTCAGACTTTTGTTTCATTAAGTAGATATACCCATATCTGCTCAAATCATCTGTGAAGATCAGAAAATAATGATACCCGCCGCGTGCCTCAACACTCATTGGACCGCATACATCGGTATGTATTATTTCCAATAAGTCATTGGCTCGCTCCATTGTTCCGGAGAACGGAGTTTTAGTTATCTGGCCCATGAGGCATGGTTCGCAAGTATCAAATGATCATAATCCAGTGATTCCAAAAGGCCATCTGTATGGAGTTTCTTCATGCGCTTTACACCAATATGACCTAAACGACAGTGTCACAAATATGTTGCACTATCATTATCAACTTTGCATATTTTGGCATCAATATTATGAATATGTGTATCACTACGATCGAGATTCAATAAACCATTTACATTGGGTGTATGACCATAGAAGGTTTTATTAGTGTAAACAGAACAACAATTATTCTCTGACTTAAATGAATAACCGTATCGCAGTAAACATGATCCAATCATATTCATGCTCAACCCAAACACCAAACGACATTTATTTAGGTCCAACACTAATCCCGAAGGTAGAGGGAGTGTGCGATGGTGATCTTATCAACCGTGGAATCACTTCCAACACATATCGTCACCTCGCCCTTAACTGGCCCTGTTCATTTTGCAACTCCTGTTTTGAGTTACTAATCTTAGCAACTGAACCGGTATCAAATACCCAGGGATTACTATGAGCACTAATAAATTACACATCAATAACATGTATATCAAATATACATTTGTTCACTTTGCCATCCTTCTTATCCGCCAAGTATTTGGGGCAGTTCCGCTTCCAGTGACCATTTCCTTTGCAGTAGAAGCACTCAGTTTCAGGCTTGGATCTAGCTTTGGGTTTCTTCATGGGAGCGGCAACTTGTTTGCCATTCTTCTTGAAGTTCCCTTACTTTCCCTTTTGCCCTTTTTCTTGAAACCAGTGGTCTTGTTTAACCATCAACATTTGATGCTCTTTCTTGATTTCTAACCTTCGCCGATTTCAGCATCACGAAGAGCTCGGGAATCGTTTTCATCATCCCTTGCATATTATAGTTCATCACGAAGTTCTAGTAGCTTGGTGATAGTGACTAGAGAATTTTGTCAATCACTATCTTATCTGGAAGATTAACTCTCACTTGATTCAAGCGATTGTAGTCCCCAGTCATTCTGAGTACATGCTCACTGGCTGAGCTATTCTCTTCCATCTTGTAGGCAAAGTAGTTGTCAGAGGTCCCATACCTCTCGACATGGGCATGAGTCTGAAATACCAATTTCAGCTCTTGGAACATCTCATATGTTCCGTGGCATTCAAAACGTTTTTGAAGTGCCGGTTCTAAGCTGTAAATCATGGCGCACTAAACTATTAAGTAGTCATCATATCAAACTTTCCAAACGTTCATAACGTCTGCATCTGCTCCGACAATAGGTCTGTCACCTAGCGGTGCATCAAGGACATAATTCTTCTGTGTAGCAATGAGGATAATCCTCAGACCATGAACCCAGTCCGCATCATTGCTACTATCATCTTTCAACTTAGTTTTCTCTAGGAACATATAAAAAATATATAGGAGCTATATCGTGAGCTATTGATCTACAACATAGATATGCAAATACTATCATGACGAAGTTCATGATAAATTAAGTTCAATTAATCAAATTACTTAAGAACTCCCACTTAAATAGACATCCCTCAAGTCATGTAAGTGATACGTGATCCAAATCAACTAACCCATGTCCGATCATCATCTGAGATGGGGTAGTCATCAATGGTGAACATCTCTATGTTGATCATATCTACTATATGATTCACGTTCGACCTTTCGGTCTCTAGTGTTCCGAGGCCATGTCTGTACATGCTAGGCTCATCAAGTTTAACCCAAGTATTCTTTATGTGTAAAACTGTCTTACACCCGTTGTATGTGAACGTAGAGTCTATCACACCCGATCATCACGTGGTGTCTCGAAACGAAGAACTGTAGCAACGGTGCATACTCAGGGAGAACACTTATACCTTGAAATTTAGTGAAGGGATCATCTTATAATGCTACCGTCTTTCTAAGTAAACTAAGATGCATAATAGATAAACATCATATGCAGTCAAAATATGTGACATGATATGGCCATCATCTTGTACTTTTGATCTCCATCTCCAAAGCATTGTCATGATCCCCATCGCCACCGGTTCGACACCTTGATCTCCATCGTTGCGTCGTGGGTGTCTCGCCAACTATTGCTTCTACAACTATTGCTAATGCATAGCGATAAAGTAAAGCAATTACATGGCGTATGCACTTCATACAATAAAGAGACAACCATAAGGCTCCTGCCAGTTGCCAGATATCTTACAAAACACGATCATATCATACAATAACGTATAACACATCATGTCTTGACCATATCACATCACAACATACCCTGCAAAAACAAGTTAGACGTCCTCTACTTTGTTGTTGCAAGTTTTACGTGGCTGCTACGGGTTTCTAGCAAGAACCGTTCTTACCTACGCAAAAACCACAACGGTGTTTCGTCAAGTTTGATGTTTTAACCTTCTTCAAGGACCGGCCGTAGTCAAATTCGATTAAACTAAAGTAGGAGAAACAGACACCCGCCAGCTGATACGTCTCCGTCGTATCTATGATTTTTGATTGTTCCATGCCAATATTCTACAACTTTTACATACTTTTGGCAACTTTTTATACTATTTTTGGGACTAACATATTGATCCAGTGCCCAATGCCAGTTCCTGTTTGTTGCATTTTTTTTGTTTCGTAAAAAATCCATATCAAACGGAGTCCAAACGGAATAAAAACTGACGGAGATTTCTTTGGAATATATTTGATTTTTGGGAAGTGGAATCATCGCGAGACGATGCCCGAGGGGGCCATGAGGCAGGGGGCGCACCCCAGGAGGGCAGGCGCGCCCTGACCCTCGTGGACACCCCGTAAGGCGGTTGTTGCCCTTCTTTTGCTGCAAGAAAGCTAATATACGGATAAAAATCGTGTTCAAATTTTAATCCAATCGGAGTTACGGATCTCCGGTTATAAAAGAAACGGTGAAAGGGCAAAATCCAGAACGCAGAAACAGAGAGAGACAGAGAGACAGATCCAATCTCGGAGGGGCTCTCGCCCCTCCCACGCCCTGGAGAACAAGGACCAGAAGGAGAACCCTTCTCCCACCTAGGGAGAAGGCCAAGGAAGAAGGAGAAGGAGGGGGCTCTCTCCCCCTCGCTTCCGGTGGCGCCGGAACACCGCCGGGGCCATCATCATCACCGCGATCTACACCAACACCTCTGTCATCTTCACCAACATCTCCATCACCTTCCCCCATCTATCTACAGCGGTCCACTCTCCCGCAACCCGCTGTACCCTCTACTTGAACATGGTGCTTTATGCTTCAAATTATTATCCAATGATGTGTTGCCATCATGTGATGTCTGAATAGATTTTCATTGTCCTATCGGTAATTGGCGAATTGCTATGATTGGTTTAATTCACTTGTGGTTATGTTGCTGTTCTTTGGTGCCCATCATATGAGCGCGCGCGTGGATCACACCATAGGGTTAGTTGTATGTTCATAAGACTATGTATTGGAGGGCAAAAGTGACAGAAGCTTCAACCTAGCATAGAAATTGATGCATACGGGATTGAAGGGGGACCAATATATCTTAATGCTATGGTTGGGTTTTACCTTAATGAACGTTAGTAGTTGCGGATGCTTGCTAATAGTTCCAATCATAAATGCATAGAATTCCAAGTCAGGGATGACATGCTAGGAGTGGCCTCTCCCACATAAAACTTGCTATCGGTCTAGTAAAGTAGTCAATTTCTTAGGGACAATTTCACAACTCCTACCACCACTTTTCCACACTCGATATACTAACTTTATTGCTTCTTTACCTAAACAGCCCCTAGTTTTTATTTACGTGCTCTTTATATTCTTGCAAACCTATACAACAATACCTACAAAGTACTTCTAGTTTTATACTTGTTCTAGGCAAAGCGAACGTCAAGCGTGCGTAGAGTTGTATCGGTGGTCGATAGAACTTGAGGGAATATTTGTTCTACCTTTAGCTCCTCGTTGGGTTCGACACTCTTACTTATCGAAAGAGGCTACAATTGATCCCCTATACTTGTGGGTTATCACCAGCCACCTTTATGCAAAACTAGTTGCATGTCTGTTGGTGGAACCGGTGTCATGTGCGTGAACATGTAAGGTTGGTCCGGGACGCTTCATCCCACAATACCACCGACTCAAAATAAGACGTTGGTGGTAAGCAGTATGACTATCACCGCCCACAACTCTTCGTGTTCTACTCGTGCGTATCATCTACGCATAGACCTGGCTCGGATGGCACTGTTGGGGAACGTTGCATGGAAAAACGAAAGTTTTCTACACACACGCAAGATCTATCCATGGAGATGCATAGCTACGAGAGGGGAGAGCATCTTCATACCCTTGAAGATCGCTAACCGGAAGCGTTTATCAACGCGGTTGATGTAGTCGTACATCTTCATGATCCGTCCCGATCAAGTACCGAACATACGGCACCTCCGCGTTCAGCACACGTTCAGCTCGATGACGTCCTCGCCTTCTTGATCCAGCAAGACGGGCGAAGTAGTAGATGAGTTCCGGCAGCACGACGTCATGTTGACGGTGTTGGTGAAGAACAATCTCCGCAGGGCTTTGCCAAGCACAACAGAAACTATGACGGAGGATAAACTAGAGGAGACGGGGTTGCCGGCACACGACTTGGTGAATCTTGATGTGTTCCGAGTGCTAGCCCTGCCCCTCTATTTATATGTTGAGCCTTGGGGTCGAAATTTGGAGTAAAAGCCTCCTCAAAGTCGATTTTGCCCGCAAGGAAGAGTCCTTCTCGAACTTCCAGGACCAGACGCCATAGTTCTTGGCGTCTGGCCCAGACACCATGGGCCTCGGCGTTTGGCCCCCTGGCCTCCACAAAACTCCTTTTGCACTGACCTAAATCCCCGTGGGCTTTACCCCTTGGCCGAAACATATCATCCTATATATCAATCTTTACCTCCGGACCATTCCGGAGCTCCTCGTCATGTCCGTGATCTCATCCAGGACTCCGAACAACATTCGGTCACCAACGTACATAACTCATATAGTAATATATCGTCAACGAACGTTAAGCGTGCGGACCCTACGGGTTCGAGAACTATGTAGACATGACCGAGACACCTCTCTGGTCAAGAACCGATAGCGGAACCTGGATGCCCATATTGGCTCCTACATATTCTACGAAGTTCTTTATCGGTCGAACCTTATGACAACATACGTAATTCCCTTTGTCTATCGGTATGTTACTTGCCCGAGATTCGATCGTTGGTATCTCCGTACCTAGTTCAATCTCGTTACCGGCAAGTCTCTTTACTCGTTCCGTAATACATCACCTCATGACTAACTCCTTAGTCATTTGCTTGCAAGCTTATGATGTGTATTACCGAGAGGGCCCAGAGATACCTCTCCGATACTCGGAGTGACAAATCCTAATCTCGATCTATGCCAACCCAACAAACACCTTCGGAGATACCTATAGAGCATCTTTATAATCATCCAGTTACGTTGTGACGTTTGATAGGAGGCAAGGCATTCCTCCGGTATCCGGGAGTTGCATAATCTCATAGTCGAAGGAATATGTATTTGACATGAAGAAAGCAATAGCAACAAAACCGACCGATCATTAAGCTAAGCTAACGGATGGGTCTTGTCCATCACATCATTCTCCTAATAATGTGATCCCGTTATCAAATGACAACTCATGTCTATGGTTAGGAAACCTTAACCATCTTTGATCAACGAGCTAGTCAAGTAGAGGCTCACTAGGGACACGGTGTTTGTTTATGTATTCACACATGTATTTAGGTTTCCGATCAATACAATTCTAGCATGAATAATAAACCTTTATCATGAATAAGGAAATATAGAATAACAACTTTATTATTGCCTGTAGGGCATATTTCCTTCAAATTAATAGTAATAATGGCCATGAACAGTTGGTCGTGCATAAGACGATCAATAACGTTAAATACACGCTCATTATGAAACCTTTCCTAGCGCACATATAAGCTAGGAAGAAGGCATTGGGCAGAAGGTTGAAGTCTCTCATTTTGTAACCTATGCGAAGGGCAAGAACACCACACATGAGTAGAGTGTTACCTCCCCTGATGAGGACCCGAACCTATATAATCCTTTCTGCGTACACCTATTTGCATATCCGGTAGACACGATGCTCCTACTTTCATACCCTCATAGTATTACCAGGATTTTATCCACGACAATAATACAAGTGTGGCAAAACTAGCGTGGCAAACTGTGAGAAAGTTATCACTAACCAGGCTCCAATTTTTTTATTAGCATCTATTGTAACATCCTGTGGCACCGACCATAGACCATTTCTCTCAACAAGCTTTAATTTTAACATCTCATTAGCTTATAGAGGTGCAACTGATTTGAATGGTTTATTCATGTATATTTTATTTAGAAAATTAGGCAGTTTTTGGTTCAGTTTAATCTAGATTAGCATTAGCACAAGATTAATGACATGGAAAATTTTATAAAGTCGACTAGAAACATCTAGCATATATGAAAATGGACCAAAGGCACATGTCAACCGAGAGAGGTTCAGAACATGAGAGAGTTCACAGAAAACTCTCGTGCTATAGCTTCATCATCCATGGTGGTGAAGACGAGGTGGCCGTCCGTCATAGAGGAAGCAGGCGGACATACCTCACTTGATGCAGATTCTCAAGGGACACGGTTTGGAGTGCTATATATGCACGCACTCGCTAGGATGGGGTCGCCGGACAAGCAACTCAACACTACGAACTCCGACAGAACGTGTGTATTATGTTTACTGTTGTGTCTTTTCTATGTAGCCTCTCTACTCTGCATCTCCTCAACATAGAGAGGACGCTTGGGAGAATGAAAATACCCAACCGACACGCGATGGAAGAACTCTTTCAAAGTGAAAAACACGTCCATAGTGAGATCGAATATTAACACGTACACCCAAAGATAGACACTGCACTGCCATGCGAAACATTACTAGTTCTTACAACAAGATGCATAGCATTAGGCCAAACTCGAATGCGATTCACCTAATTCGATAACCATGCTACTCTTCTTAACGAGCAGTATGGTACTATACTTGCACACTTACCATGCAACGCAAATAAAACTTTCAGATTTGAGAATTTCAGATTTGGGCCGAGTACTCATTGGTAGTCTTGATTCTCCGGATGCTTGATTGATGGCGTGCAACCCCTTAAAAAAAAAAGATTGATGGCGTGCATCGGAATCCTCCTCGTCGGTGCGATCTGTCAGAAGGTCAATGCATCTCATGGAAGCAGCTTCCTGTGCACAGAAATGGACAGATAGATAACATGGGCTTTCCAGTTCCACTCGGTCAGTCAGTCTCACGCTGCATCGATCGCGCCCATGCATGCACACCTTCCTGTGCACGCCGCAGCAAGATCCGACACTGTGGCAGACGAAAACAATTTAACTACTTCTATAGTACACTCCTCATCGTCGACGGGAAATCGCCATTAATTCCGGTGCCGAGACTCGAGAGATCGCACATGCCTCACCTCCGGTATAAAAACAAGGTCGCACCCACCGACGGAATGACACACTCGCAAGTTAAGTCAACACCAACCACCGAACTTCTCTAGCCAAGAAAGATGGCGCGGCTCCCCGTCCTCGTCCTGGCCGTCTCGCTAGCCGTGCTAGCGTGGCCGGCGTCGTGCAAAAGTGTTCGGTCGGTGCTCGCCCCGGTCACCAAGGACCCCGCCACCCGCCTCTACACCATCCCATTCCACTACGGCGCCAACATCGTCGTCGACACCGCCGGCCCGCTCGTCTGGTCGACGTGCACGCCCGACCACCTGCCGGCGGCGTTCCCGTGCAAGAGCGACACATGCAGGCTCGCGAACAAGTACCACGTCCCGAGCTGCAGCGAGAGCGCGGCTGACAAGCTCTGCGACCCCAGTCACAAGGTATGCAGGGCCTTCCCGTACAACCCGGTCACCGGCGCGTGCGCGGCCGGGGACCTGATCCACACCAGGTTCGTCGCCAACACCACCGACGGGAAGAACCCGGTGAGCCAGGTGAACGTGCGGGCCGTGGCCGCGTGCGCGCCGAGCAAACTCCTCGAGTCGCTGCCGCAGGGCGCCTCGGGCGTGGCGGGGCTCGCGGGCTCCGACCTGGCGCTGCCGGCGCAGGTGGCGTCCGCGCAGAAGGTCTCCAACAAGTTCCTCCTCTGTCTGCCCCGCGGCCTCTCAAGCGACCCCGGCGTGGCCGTCTTCGGCGGCGGCCCGCTCCACTTCATGGCGCAGCCGGAGAGGGACTACACGAAGGAGCTGGCCTACACGCCGCTCGTCGCCAAGAAGGGCAACCCCGCGCACTACATCACGATCAAGTCCATAGCCGTGGAGAGCGCCAGCGTGCCCGTCCCGGCGCAGGCGCTCGCCACCGGCGGCGCAGTGCTCTGCACGAGGTCGCCCTTCACCCTGCTCCGCTCCGACGTGTTCCTCCCGTTGGTGGACGCGTTCACCAAGGCCCTGGCGAGGCAGGGTGCGCAGGGCGGGCCCGTGGCGAAAGCGGTGAAGCCCTATGCGCCGTTCCAGCTGTGCTACGATACGCGTACGCTGGCCAACACGCGGACCGGGTACCTGGTGCCGGCCGTGACGCTGACGCTGGGCGGCGGGAAGAACTGGAGGATGGACGGGTTGAGCTTGATGGTGGACATGGGGCCCACGACGGCGTGCCTGGCGTTCGTGCAGATGCAGGGGGTGAAGGGCGGGGACGGAAGCGCGCCGTCGGTGCTCATCGGAGGGTTCCAGATGGAGAACACCGTGCTGGAGTTCGACATGAAGAAGAAGCGGCTCGGGTTCGCGAGGCTGCCGTCCTTCACGCAGTGCGGCCAGTTCAATTTCACCACTCGCAGCGCCTAGACATTTTATGGTCGGTGATAATAAATCTGTATCTCTACTGAAGTCTACCACTTATTGGATGCTCAGTGTGGCTGATCTTGATTATGGTGTTAGGCCTACGACATTTGGCACGCGGTTCCATCTTGCCTAGCTAAGAGATATTCATCCCATTTTACAAAATTGCACTTGTTTGTGTGTGGTTGATATATTCAAACAATTGGGCAAGTAGCAACACTGTTACTCTCTTTCCTTCTCTGTCTTTTTTCCATTCGGATATTAGTTTTATCTTAAGTCAACATTTCTAAACTTTGTAAAGTTTCTCTTAAGTCAAACATCACATGATATTTTTTTTCTTAAGTCAAGCTTTATAAAGTTTGATGAAATATATATATAAAAGTCTCAACATCCACAATAACAAATAAAAACAATAAAATATTCAGGAAAATTAATCTGGAACCCTGCAGGATTTCTTAGGCGATTTTTCTGTTTGGTTCTCCATTTTTTGGGTCCAGGCGATGTTATCTCTCTCTCTCTCTCTCTCTCTCTCTCTTGTTATGTGTGTCTAGCTTTTTTTTTTAGAAAAAATTGCCCAAGGTGAGGCAAGCAGGATTCAAGATGTGGCACTAGAAGAGATGCAATCAGAGAGGTAGGGCATGTCGACAAAGGGGAGGTGGTGGGTCATCTCGAAGTAAAATCGAACCACTTTTTCATAGTATTCCAATGTGAGATGGGTCGGGGAGGGGGGAATACACATGTATAGGCTATGCATGCTAAAGTTACTAGACTACTCGTGCTTAAGTTACCAGGTTTCCTACGTTATAGTTATCAGTCTGCCCATGTGGAAGTTATCAGGCTAATCATGTTGTAGTTACCAAGCAGATCATGTCATAGTTATCAAACTTCTCATGCTAAAGTTACTAGGCCACCCATGCTACATTTATCAACACAGCGATTATGTGGCTATCATTATGCACATGCTATAGTTACCAATATGAGATAAATATAGTTACCAGTTGCCCATGCAAAGTTTGTCCAAAGTGTTATGCCGCATTCACCATCGTAGTAGTCATGTAGCTAGCTACATTAGTGTTTGTGGTGGAGATCTAGTTTGGGGATCGATAACTGTCCATGAGTAATCCGACAACTATCATATTGTTTGCCGATAACAACAGATGGACCATTATGGGTAAGTCTTATAGTACGGACTAAAAACTTTCAACCTACAAAAACGTTGACACTTTGCAAAATAAGTTGACATTTCATGCCCGGTAACTTCTATGTAAACATCACGATATCTTACGTACCACATGCCTGATAACTTACTTACCGCAGCTGATACTTTTGACTAACAAAGGTCGTCAAAACATACCAATATGTGATCTAGTTTCAAAGGTTTCATCGCAATGGATTTAATGATAAAAATAAATTTTGAATCGGACCAAGGATTTAAACTACAAAGCATTCTAAATTTTTGAAATGAGACGAATCTAGAATGACATCAGTTTCTGTCTTTTATTGCATGCATGCCGATGAATGTGGGGAGAAGGTTTGGGATCTATTTTTTGTACCTGATAACTCTGTGTAAACAACATGTTAACTTACATACCACATGCATGGTAATTTACGTAGACAAAACATGGTAACTTTTGACCCCCAAAAAAGTCGTGGGAACATTTCAGCATGGGTTTTACTTTTGAAGGTCTCCTCGTGGAAGGTTTAATGGCCAAAAGAAATGTTGAATTGGACCAATGTATTGAGCTACAAAACATTTGAACTTTCAAAAGGTGGATAATTTAGGATGACATCACATTTTGTCATATACTGCATGCATGCATGTGCACGTGGGAGAATGTTGAGGGGTGAGGGGCAATTTTTATGCCTAGTAACTTCTATATAAACATCATCGTAACTTACATATCACATGTGTGGTCAGTTATGTAGCCCAGTTGTGATAATTTTTGACCCCCCAAAACTCATCAGAATATACTAACATGGGAACTAGTTTTGAAGGTGTCTTCGTAGCGAATTTAATGGTGAAAATGGGTTTGAATCGGAGCAACGGTTTGATCTACAAATATTTTAAATTTTAAAAATGAGGGGAATGTAGGATGACATCACCTTTTTTTATTCTCTAGTGCATGCATGCATGTGCATGTGAGAAGGAGATGAAGTGTTCATATTTATCTCTATCAACATAACGGTTCCCAGATAGTGAGGTCCAAAATAATTTCATAGTGGATGATGTTGATATGTTTTTATAAATACGATCGAACTTTAGAAAGTCTGACTTATAACATAAACTAATATGCAAAATAAAGAGATAGAAAGAGAGTATAATATAAGAAAGATACGAGTTAAAAGGTTTCAAGTCTTTTTCCAAGTTCCAAATTATTTAAGTATAAAATATATAACTAAGTTTTGTAACTCGGGCTTACAAGATACTCATCAGTTCACTGGTCCAAGTCACCACCAAAAGAGTTTTTCAATTCATTAATGTTGAGACTAGGGCCATGTTTTTAATCCATCATAAAGCACGGCCCAAGCATGAACACGGCCAGATCACAAAACGTGTAGTGTTGGAAGCGACTATGTGCCAACCGAGAGCTCCTATATGTTGCATTTTGCGACAAACAGGGTGACGATGCACACGCAAAGCCCCTGATTGGGCCGGCCCGTTGGCTAATGTTATGGCTAGCGCGACATGTAGTAGTACTACACAATGTAAAAATCCAAAAAAAGGCGCCTCCATCCAGAATCGAACTCTTGACAACAACAGGCGGCTGTACGGGTGTTGTTAGCCACTTAACCACATGAGAGAATAAGTTAATAATGGACAAACCGAAAAACTGACAACTAAATGCCTTGACAGAACCGAACACAATTGAATTTTTTTAGAACAATTTTTCAAAAAATTGTGAACAATTTATTTAAAGACAAATAATAAAAAATACAAACATTCAGACAAAATTTTGAACATTTTCGAAAGAGGAAACATATTTTGAATTTCTAACAATAATCAAAAACAGAAACATTTAAAAATTCATAAAAATTTACGAAAAATGTGAATATTTCTCAAAAATAAAAACACTATTTCAAATTATGAACAAATTTGAAAAATGGGAAGATGTTTTTAAGATACTAACATTTTTTTTCGAAAATGCAAACACTTTTTAAAAAACGACAACTTCTGAACCTATGGAAAATTTTGAAATCAGGAGCATTTTAAAAATTATAATGTTGTTTTATAAATAACGAGAATGTTTTCTGAAAGTTTCAAACATTTTTGAAAAACGCAAACACTTTTTGAATATATGAACAAATTTAAAAAGATAGGAACCTTGTATAAAATTCAGTATTTGCAGAAATGTGAATTTCTTTTGAATTTTCTGAACAATTTTCAAAACAGAATCATTAATTTAAATTTACGAACTCTTTTGGAAAACACATGCATTTTTTGAATTTTCATAGAACAAAGTTTAATGCACAATTTTTTTGAAAAAATAATAATAAATGAAAAGAAGAAAGAAAAGGTAACAAAATTGTGAAAAGTAAAAAAGAAACAACTAAAATAAAAAACTAACAGAAAAGCCAAAAAAAGGCGGAAATAACTAACAGGAGAAAAGAAAAACAGTACCAGAACCTTTGACAAAGTTCCCAAAACCTAGTAAAAAACCGGTCAAGAACATTCTGAAAGGTTCCTAAAATCGGTATCTCTCTTCCACGTATTGTAGCTAATGGCCCCGCCCATTTGAGTTTCGGTCGCATGCTCGCTTCGGTGAAAGAGCGACATCTTGTCGCAAAGAGGACGAGCGAACCGCACACTACCGTCGCCTACAGCTAGCTGGCAGTGGGCCAATACATAATCGTGTCAGGGTGACGTCATGCGTGTTTGATGAAATTACATATTATGAAAAAGAATAGTAAATGCAGTGTAAGAAAATGTGGATGTGGTGTCGAAAAAAATGTTCGCCTAAGTTTTAGAAAATGTTTTTACCATTCAAAAAAATGTATGAACATTTCAAAAATATACACTCTTTAAAAAAATGTGTACGTGACATTTTAAAAATGTTATAAATTCAAAATTGTTCATGTAATTCAAAAAAATTTTTTTTGTACTATTCAAAAAATGGTATGTTACATTTAGAATATAATGTTCACATGTTTGAAACAAAATTTTAGTGACACTTTTGCAAAAACGTGTATTCAGTGTAAACAAAGGTTCATATAGTTCCAAAAAAAATGTATCATCTCATACAAAAAATGTTTCAATTTGTATTTCAGAAAAAATGTTTAACACGTATTCGAAAAAATATTCAAAAGAAGTATTTAAGGAAAATGTGAATCATGTATTTCAAAATGTTAAGCAAATCTCAAAAAAAAAATATTTATATGGAAAATGTACAATTTGTATGAAAGAAAGTAGACAAGATGATGTATATTTTACAAAAATATTAATCATGTATTAGATAAATGTTAAATGAGTACAACAAAATTATTCCTGCTATATGTGCAAAATTTACAACGCTTATGGAAAATGTAGAAATGTTGAAACAACCCCGATGAAGACCAAAGAAAGGTACACAAAAGCCGATGAATACCAAAGAAAGAAAGAAAAAGCAAAACGGAAAATAAAAAAAGAGAAAAACTGAAGAAAGGAACATAAAGAAAAAAAATCCAAAAATAGAGAAAACCCGAGGAAAACTATACTCCAAATAGTGAAAAAACTGGAAAAAGACAACAGAAAAAAAAGCACGCTCGCTATGATGTAGGGCTGGCATTGCCTGAGATAACTTACCGGGTCGGGCCAGATAATCAAGGAAACGGGGGCACAAATCCAATTGTGATGTGGCGGGCTGTCACGGGCATGTAATGTCGGGAAAGATGCCCGAATAGGCATGTCATTACTCCGAAGAACTCTCTGCAGCCTCTATAATAGTTTACTGATTATTTGCATAACTAGTAGTAGCAATCGGTTTTTTTGTTTTGGGTTGGACTAGCAATCAGTTCTAACAAAACTTGTTTTAGCAAGTATTTTTGAAAAGTTAGTTCATAATTTGGTTAAGAATATGCTTATAGAAAATCATGCTTGGATTAGAAAAGCCTTGAACTGGTTTGTTGGTAACCGTGTTTCACATTTTCTCGACACAGATGGGCAGATGTAGAAATCAGATCAACCTAAGTAGGATAAAGACTACTGAGGATATCATAAACACATACTTTTCTAAAAAAAACTTGGTTTTTGAATTTTCTTAGAACAAATTTTAGATATCATTATGTTAGTTGGACAAAACCAAACAAACAAAGTTATGGTTTGCTATGCTGCTTAACAAGATCAAAGGAAAACCAGTTCCCTGAAAACATGTTATCGAAAATCGTAGACGATCTTCCAAAACTATTAAGGCATTCTACGTAGTACTCCGTTCGTTGAAAAAAATGCCTTTTGGAGACGAGCTCCATGGAGGCCTCCAAAAGCGTTTTTTAAATTTCATCAGAATTCATATTTCCAGATTTCAAAAAATTATGAAAAAACACACATATACATGAAGGCATAATGTATATGTCCGTAAATTTTCAGGACAAAATACGTTGAAATGAGGGTTGTGCAAAAAAAAAAATCTTGTCTTTTCAACACATGATACTATTCATCCTCAAAGTTAATGAATTAGTCTTTTTTGCACAGGTCAAATTTCAAGGTATTTCATCCTGAATTTTTACACACATATATGTTTCATCTGTGTGTACTTGTATACTTTTTTTAGTTTTTGTTAAACCTAAAAGTTTGAAATTTGAATTTTTCAAAAATAAAGGGGTCCGTGGAGCTCGGCCTCCAAAATGCCTCACTCTCCCTCTGTTCCCAGATATAAGGTGTATTAGTTTTTTCAAACATGTGCATGTTTGATCAAGTTTTGAGAAAAAAATCAATACACACCTTACATTCTTGAATGGAGGGAGTACTTCTTAAGCACATTGGTTTGTCATACTCTCTAAAATCGCTCTCTCTATATTTTCTCTGACACATGGAGCCATGGCCATTTGATTCCTGTTCTATGTTTTCCATCATATCCTTTCCTTAACCTTGTTGTTGTCCCCGCTCTACTCACTCCGCCACCGTTGATTCCTGTCGTCTTACCATTTGGTGTCGATCCCACTAGTTGGCGGTGCTCACCGACAAGTTGAGGGTGACCCCAACATCCATCTTATACTGGCCACATTCACAGATTTGGCTATGGTGGAAGAAGGATTTGAGTGGAAATCAACTTGGGAAAGGCTAGAAATCAAGGTTCAAATGGTAGGAATGAAATCTCTTGATCTCAACACATAAGTAGATGCTTCTCTCTCAGAAAATGAGTAGTGGAGTTGTAGGCACGTTCTGATGGCTCTCTTACGGAGTAAGATGGGGTGGAGGGGGTATATATATATATAGCCTCCACATGAAATCCAACCATTACACACTTTTGACCCAACTCGGTGGCACCGATCAAAAATCTCGGTGGCACCGACATGTGTAAAAGATATGAACATTGGAGGTCTCGGTGGGACCGACTGAAAACAACTTGGAGGGACCAATGTGCAATGGCAAAGGCAGGCCTCGTTTCGATGGCATCGATTGCATCAACTCGGTAGAACCAAAGTGAAGCAATACGACAATAGAAAGGTTGGCAAGCCGTCTTGGTGTGACCGATTGCAGAACTCGGGGGGACCGAAATAATTGCATCCGGTTACAAAAGGTTTGGCAAGCCATCTTGGTGTGACCGATTGCAAAACTTGGTGTGACCGAAATTATTGCAACAAGTTACAGAGAGTTGGGCAGGCCAAACCGGTGTGACCGAAATCATATCGGTGACTCCGATTTGTTAGGGTTTGGCTGTGGCAGTGTCCAAATGAACTCAGTGGGTCTGGATAGAGATGTTTCGGTGGGGCCGAGTTGGAACGTAGAGTTTTGGATATATTTGGATATAGAAAGTGGTTGAGGGTTTTGGAGCAATATCACTAAGCACTTGAGCAAATAGACCATGATCAAAACTTCATCCCCTTTTAATAGTATTGGCTTTTCTATGGACTCAATGCGATCTTGGATCACTTAATAAAAGATGTAGAGTCTTGAGCTTTTGCCAATCCATGTCCTTAGCATTTTGAAGGGGGTCCATATCCTCTTGTCCTTGCCATGCCACTGTTGAACTTGTCTAAAATATACTAAATAAAACTATTAGTCCAACAAAAGATATGTTGACATTAATTACCAAAACCACCATGGGAGCACTTGTGCTTTCATCCTGTTACTATACTGACAGGTTAATTTTAGTTTTCTTACGTTTATGTCCTTTTATACATTTTACAATGTTGTTACACACCTAATACTTCATCACTTCATGGTGCAGAACAATATTTAGAAATAGAGATTACTATTGGCTTGGTAATGCCAAATACAACACATAGTTGGTGCAAGTAGCATGTTCTTCAAAAAGCTAAAGAATCATTTGGATCATATTACTCGCTAAAAATGACTTTCATGCTGACTTCGATAAATTGGTGAATCATATGCTCGTCTTGGATGAATTTGAGTTAGGTTGGGCAATGGTTATTGAAAAATACAAGTTAGAGAACAACACCTTCCTTATACAGTGCATTGATGTTGGATATAAGTGGGCCAAACCCTATTTTGCTGGAATTTTTTGTGCAAAGCAGACGAGCACACAACATAGCGCAAGTGCAAACCATTTATTGAATACTAATATACTTGCTCTTTCTCCAATGCACAAATTCGTCAAACAATACCAAAAAATGTAATTTGCCGAGCATCCGAGGAAAGTTATGAAGATAAAAAAAAGCCTTATAAGGTTTTATTCATTAGTTATATATGTTTTTATTGTTTCAGATTTTACACCAGCTTCATTCTTTATAACTTTGCTTCTTTTTATTTGCAAAGCGGTGTTGTCTTAAAAGCTAATAATCCACATGAGGGACATGCTAGCAAAATATATACACGCAAAATGTTTGAGATGTTTCAAAATTACATACATGAATCTGGAGACTATCAAGTTTAGGTTATCATTCCAAACAAACCATACAAAACAATTCATGGGAAACTTGTACAATGAGAGAAGTGGTGATGCCCTGCTTACACACTGTCAACTGCTAATGATTTTCAAAAATTTAATTGTGAATGCAGCCAGTATGATCATATGAGCCTTCATTGCGCTCATATTCTAAAGGTCTGTTCTATTCAATCTCTATGTGCATATGTTTAGTCAGTAAGCTTAATTTTTTTGATTTTATATGTATAATCTACTACCCGGTGATGACTTATATTTCTGACATACCAGAAAACCACATGGATCCGAAAAGACTAGGGTTTCAGAGAACCACATGGTCACTAAAGACAGCTTTGACTAATCAACGTACCCTGCTATGTGCACACAGACCTTTTCTTGAAAAAGAGGTGATTATTTAACAATGTGCGACAAATCAAATACACGAATCAATCCAAAATCACCTTCGTGGCCACCTTTGTCGCTACACCTATAAGCTTGGTGATGTATCTTGACCTTACACCAACGCACACCATCTAATCCGTTGGACTCATCAAGTCACCCAACGACGAGCCGAGACCATCAACTGGTCTAGCAGACCCTCAACATGCACCGCATGTTCACACTCCAGAATCCGCCGCCGCCATCTTCAGGCGGGATCAATGCATTGACCTTGCCAGGCCTTTCTGTTTTCGGCGCCACCGCAACGCGACACAGCGTCACCATCCCGCGCGCGTCTAACAACACGTGTCGAACACCGAGTCTCCACAGCGCCACGCCGCCGAGACCCACTGTTGTCCATGTGGACGATGCAACACCACTGCACCTATGGGGCCCTCCAACCAGCAGCAGCTCCAAAATGATGCCCTCAGAAGGGAGAATGACACCGAAGGCGTTGTCATAGTCCGATCCGAGAGACCCATATCTAGGGTTCCCCTGGGAGCAGCCCGAGCAAGGTGATGTAGACTGCAACGACGATGTCTCGACAAGGAAACGACGTCAAAGATGCCGTCACCGTTCACCTTGACCGAAATCGGCATGTTTTACAGCGGCAGTCGCGTTACGCCGAACCCACGGCTGACTGGATCTGCGTGGATCCATGCCGTGAAGCTGAACGCAGCACAACGATCCGCGTGGATCCACGCCGTGAAGCCGAACACAGCGGATCAATCCGTGTTGATCCGTACCTTGATCGTGCACACAGACAACAAATAAACATTGTGAAATCTAAGTGTAAATCGTGAAGAAGACCGTGAGCTACATGAAACATAAAATTAGAAAACAAAAAGGCATGATCGAGTGCAATTTCAAAAGAAACAACCTCTATAATTAAATTGAGTGTGTACTGAGGAAGAAATTAGGCGACTACTACTAAGTTTTAGCACGCCTTTTTCACTAATGGATTTAATTGTAATTTATATTTACAAAGCATATATACTAGTGATTAAAGAGATGAAATTGGACCAGATCAGCACAAGGTTTTGAGAGATCCTGACTTTACGTCTTTGTTACGTATTGTCAACTCCTCGGTATCATATAACAAGAACCACTAAGCCCTACAAAATTCACGCTCAAGATCGTGAAGTATCAGTTCACAGTTAACAAACTCTGCGAGTAAGCAGTACAAATACATATAGATCGAGTAGCTAGCCATTCAGAGAAGTCATCTTCCTCTTAGATCCCAAGCTACTATGGATCGAGTGCAGAAAATGTCTGTCCAAGCCAAGCTTTTCCACAGTACTCCCAACAACTATGTGCTCCATCGTGTTTTCGTCTCATCGCTCGTCTTGCTGCTGTCATGCACGGCGGCGAGTGGCCAGCAAGCCCCGTACAAACCACTGATCTCCCGGCTCGCCAAGGACCCCAACACCTCCCTCTACACCATCACCGTCAAGGCCGACAAGTCGCCGCTCCTCCTAGACCTTGCCGGCTCGCTCGTCTGGTCGACGTGCCCGCCCTCGTCGGTGCACGGCACTGTGGCATGCGGGTCCAGTAAGTGCGGCGGCGCGGCCAGCCAGCAGTGCCCACGCCGCTGCCTGCATGTGGGCCGCGGCCAGTTAGGGGAGTCAGGGTCGCGATGCGCCTGCGCTGGCAACCCGGTCGGCCAACTCCACGGACGGCGCGATGGAGCTGCCCCCGGAAGAGTCGTTCGCCCTTCGCCGTCCTCGGCGCGTGCGCGCCGGACAGCCTGCTGAGGTCGCTCCCTGCGGGCGTCGCCGGCGTGGCGGGGTTCTCCCGGCGCCCGCTCTCGCTGCCGTCGCAGCTAGCGTCCCAGCGCGGCTTCGGAGGTAAGTTCGCCCTGTGCCTCCCCGTGTTCGCGATCTTCGGCGATTCGCCAGTCAACATGTCGGCGCCAGGGCAAGCGCCGGGCTACGCCGACTACACGACCATCATACCATACACCCCGCTCCTCACCAACCCGGCGAACCCCGCGCCCGCGGGATATTACATCCCCGTCAAGGGCATCTCCGTGTCGTGGCACGGGGCCAACACCGAGGCGATCCTCCCCAGCGCCGCGCTCGAGCTCGACACCGCGGCCGGCACGGGCGGCGTCGTGCTCAGCACCGCCACGCCCTACATGATCATGCGCCCCGACCTGTTCGACGCGTTTGCCAAGGCCTTCGACGACGTCATTATCAGGTACGCATTCTTCGCCCGGAAACCACGGCGCCACTACAGGTCTAAAGCTCACTGATGGCTGCCGGAAATGGGGTGCAGGGGAAAGCGTCCGATGACGACCGTGGAGCGCGTGCTGCCGGCGCCGAAGCCGTTCAAGCTGTGCTACAGCGGCGGGTTCCCGCTGCTGAAGCGCCCGGTGCTACCGGACATGCCGTACATCAACCTGGAGCTGGGCGCCGGTGCCACGGGGAACTGGACGCTGTTCAACAACAACTACATGGTGCAGGTGGACGGGGCTTTGTGCCTGGCGATCCTGCCGACGGGGGCCGGCGGCATGCCGGTGGACGGTGAGCCGGCGGTGGTGATAGGCGCGACGCAGCTGGAGAACAACCTGCTGGTGTTCGACCTGGAGAAGCAGGTGCTCGGGTTCAGCGAGCTGCTGGACTTCTCCTTGTCCAGTTGTATAAGCTCCACGTTCTTCAGGAACTAGACAGCACACCTCTGACTTGAGCAGCCCAGCTCCATGTATCCAAGGCATTGTACCGCTACGCAGTGCACGGTAGAATAAGTTCTTGTGGGCGTCTCAACTATCAATAAACCTAAAATCTAAAAAGTGGCCGCACACCAACTAGACGAACCGGGCGGCCGGCCCGCGACCGCACGATCGCTTGCGATCGGCCTCGCGCGAGCGCCAGGTGTCGCCTGGTCGGTTTCGTGCAACCGCGCGATCGTGGGCGGTTTTGTCCGCATCCGGACGAGCATGGACCCACATGTAAGCGGGCGTGGCGTAGATCGTGGGTGGCCGTTTTCGAAACGCGAGCCGTTCTCGCCCTTTCTCCCCCCTTTCTCTCATGTTCCTCCCCCATTCTCCGCTCCTCTCGTTCGCCCTCGCTCTCGCTCCGCGGCGAAATCGCGCCGCGGCTCTCCAAATCTCCGGTGGACTGCGGGGGGATTCGTTGCTAGTCCTCGTCGGCGTTGCAGGTTCCCGGTGCATCTCTCCTTTCTCTGTCTCGTCGCCGGGGGTCTAGGTCGTCTCGAGGTCGGCGGCGGCGGAAATGGCGGGTTGGGATTCCTAGGGTTTCTGCGGTTTTTGTGGCATCAACTTCCTCGCACGGTCGTTTTGGTGTAGACGCTTTTCGGGTGGGATGGGTGTGCTTCCGTTTGACTCTTATGTCATTGGATCTGTGCGGCAGCAAGGGACAGTAATGGTGGGGATTCGTGGGGGAATGCGTTTGTTGTTGGTGCAGGTGGTTGTTGGATTTGCGCTCGAGGCAGACGTCCGCGACTGCCCTCTGCTATCCTTCCTCTCTCTGTCTCGTCGCCGCTGGCGAGGTGGTGTCTAGGTCGACGGGTGGCGGATGTGGCGGGCTGCATAGAGGGGGAGCCCTTGCTGTGTTTTGCTTCGTTTTTGTGCGGCAGTGGTGGTGGTGGTTTTTGTCCCACGATTCGTCCTTGATTCGTTGTTCATGGCCGCTGCGGGAAGTTTATGAACTGGCTGGCTATGCATTTGCGGTTCTGTGAACTTGCTGTCTCTTAGTTGTGTTTGAGTTTGCAGAAGTTGCTGTGTAGTTGGTAGACACTTGTGTTCCAGTTGCACAAGTTGTTCGTTCTTAGTTGGATATATGTTTGAACTAGTTGGTATTCATTTTTAGTCCGGTTGCACAAGTTGATATACCCAGTTGGCTGATTTTGAAGTTGTTGTACAGATATTATTAGATGTGCGTAATGCTGTGCGCAATGTATTGGCTGATTTGAAGTTGTTGTACAAAGATTTAGGTAGAGAGGATTTTTTATTAGTTGCACAAAATTCTATCCAGTTGGCTTCATTCATATAGTAGTTGGTTGTCCCTATGTTCTGCAGTTGCACCAGTTTGTGCTAGTTGGGTGTCTACACACTGTTCAGTTGCACAAGTTGCCTGCTCAGTTGGCTGCATCACTTTTACTAGTTGGCTATCCATATGTTCTACACCTGCACTAGTTGTCCCGCTTAGTTGGTTTGCTATTTTGCACTAGGTTGACCGTCTATATGTTGTTCATTTGCACAATTAGTTGGCTGCATCCATATACTAGTTGGTTGTATATATGATGTTTTTGAGTTGCACAAATTGCTCTGCTTTCGTGTTCGAGTTGCTAATATGGTCTACCCAATCTGTCAGTCTTGTTGTGTATGTGGTTCTTCATGTGTGTTTCCCCTGCTGTGTGCAACCAGGGTCCATTATTTGTGCAAATTAGTTACAATGCGTGCCAATTTTCCAATATTTTATATTCTTGTTGCACAAGTTCTGTTTTGTCCCAGTTGCACAAGTTATCATAATGAGCTTGTTGCCTTTAGTTAACTATTTTCTGCCTAGTTATTACTTTGCCACAGTTAAACTTTAGTTGGTTTATATGATTTCTCCTAGTCCTTCTTCAAGTTTTATGCTGAGTTCATGTTGCTGTTTGTTAGATGTGCGCATGCTGTGTGCAATGCAATGGCTGATTGAACTTGTTGTATATGTTTGTAGTTGCACAAAATTCTCCCCAGTTGGCTGCATCCATATATTAGTTGGTTGTCCATATGCTATGCAGTTGCACTAGTTGTCTTGGTTAGTTGGTTTACTGTTCCTAACTGTTTATACTAGTTGTTTGTCTACACGCTGTTCAGTTGCACAAGTTGCCTACTGATTTGGCTGCATCACTATACTAGTTGCCTGTCCATGTGTTTTACAATGGACACTAGTTGCCCTGCTTAGTTTGCTTGCTGTGTTGTGCTAGGTTGTCTGTCTACGCGTTGTTCAGTTGCACAAGTTGCCTGATTAGTTGGTTGCATCCATGTACTAGTTGGTTCTGTACATCATTTTGCGCATCTTCTAACTATGTTTTCTTTTCTTGTATTTTCCCCACAGGCTAAAAATGGTTATAATAGGAGGAGAAGTTGATGGCAATGAAGGAGATGTATTTTTCTCATTTTTTTTTGCATATTTGAGTTGTTTTCAACTTATCCATGTATGCTTATGTCCTTATTTTCATGTTTTTTTGGTTGCTTAATTAGGGTTCTGGAAGTCATTCCCTTCGCCGGAGGACAAAGCGTGCTGCTAATCGCCAGCCACGCCCAAAACGTAGTGTTGAGCAGGGAGAGGAAGTTGAGGTAAGGGCATGCTGATTACACATTCACCTTATTTTGGTCATATAATAAATTTTTCCCCCACACCCATGTTTTTTTATTTTCTTAGGATGTTGATCGGTTTCGGGTTGTAAAGAGGACTAAACGTGCAGCAGCAGCAAGGCGAGCTGAATCATCTACTAGGGTAAGTAAATCCTTGAATATCAATGTTTCTTGGGTTTTTTGGGGCTGATGAATTTATGATGCTATTGGCACAACTATTTTTGTTCTAGTTGCTCAATTACCATCTTGTAGTTGACATCACTGGTCATCTTGATGTACATATAGTTTTCATAGAAGTTGACATCTTTGTAGTTGACATCATTTGTCACCATTTTTGTGCAGGCAGCAGTTGGTGGAGGAGATGCCTCATCTTCCGCAGTAGATACTGAGGTATGTGGTTTTTTTGCGTGTGTTTATGAGCTATTGAACTGTTTCTTGCAAACCTTTTTTTAGTTGTTGTTATCTTCTTTCCAACATCATGCTTTATCGTTGCACATCCCCTAGAACTTTCTGTAGTTGTCAGGTCTAGTATGTTTTCCTAGTTTTCTTGCTGTTTGCACACTGGTAGTCTTCAGTTGCCATGATGAGCTTTCTTAGTTGCACAAAAACACCATATCAGTTGGCATGATCCATTTTATGTTTATATAGTTTTTGCAATACTGATCCACATGATCATTGCTAGTTTTTTCACAGTTCAGTTTTCTGTCTTGTGTTTATTTTTTTATTTTTTCATCATCAGGCCAGCGTTGAAGGAGTTGAGGTGGCCGCCCGGGAAGATGTGGAGCGACCATCACAAGCTGGCAGGTTAAGGGCATCACCAGGGCGGTTTGCGAAGTTCAACAGCTCGCTATCTCCGCCACAGAAGTCAGAGCTAGTTTCAAGGTTGTTTGGGGGCCTCTTGAACTTATCAGATACACTTCCAGGGGACTTCAGTAAATTCCTGGTGCAGTCCTACCAGCCAGAGACATCTGAAATGGTGTTCCCAGGCAGGGGAAGTACCCGTGTCGATGCTGACAGTGTTCAAAGGGTATTTGATCTTCCTAATAGGGGTCTAAAAGTAGTTATAAAGTTGACAAGGATACAACTAGGAGATTTAGAGAGACTTTGGAAGTTCTCATCCCCAGATCAGTACATGGACCAAGATGATTAAGGATATGGGGGGGGGGGGAACGGATGACGCATTCTTTATGGCTTGGCTTGCGGTTGCATTCAACACTTTCCTAGCACCAACCACGGCCCTGAGGCTGAGCTCAAAGTGCTACGGACTCATGCTAGATCATGGAAACCTCAAGAACATGAACATCTGCCTTTTTGTAGCAGAACACATCAATGAAGCTTCCGGAACATGGACCAGGCGAAGCAAACTGTTTGCTGCTGCTTGTATCACTTGATGGTGAGTGGAAACTAGCACTTCAATGTGTTTTTCTTCTTTTTGTGCAGTCATAGTTTCTGAAAAATACCCCTCATAATAACTGAAATTTGGTTTTTCTTTTTTGGTTCTGTGGCAGATCCTGTACCTTGACGCGCTCGTTCATGACATCCCAGTAAGCAACTGTGCTATACGATCGAATGCATGGGACAGTAACCTAATTGCCAAGGTGATCAAGAAGGACACGATCTCTCCTGGTGTGTTCGGCAAATTACAAGTGAGTTCCCTTTTGTTTTTTTTTTCAAAAGTGGCTATTTTTATGTTCTATTCATTTCTGCCTAGTTTTAATTCCTTGGTAGGTGCATATACGATTTTGAGACCAGCTTTTCGACACTTCTTGGTAGTTGCGCAAAAACTGTAATCAGTTGGCACAATAATGCCTATAGTTGCACAGCTTGTAGCTCTAGTTTGGCATGTGGTCACATGTTTCAAGTTGCACAGTTTTACTTATCTTTGTTGCACATATGTGTGACAACAGTTGGCAGAAAATTCAATTGCTGATTGAACTAGTTTTTGGTTTAGTTGCACAAAATTCTACCCAGTTGGTTGCATCCCTTTTTTTAGTTGGCTGTTCACATGTTCTGCACTTTGCATTAGTTGTCTTCCCGTTTGTACTAGGTTGGTTGTCTATTAGTCTGCTTAGTTGGGGGTTGGCTGTCCTTATGCTCTGCAGTTGTTTGCATATGTTGTTCAGTTGCACAAGTTGGTAGAAATTTAGGTAGACACTTTTTGGTAGTTGCGCAAAAACTGTAATTAGATGGCACAATAATGCCTGTAGTTGCACATCTTGTAGCTCTAGTTTTTGGCATGTGGTCACATGTTCATTTTTGTATGAGACATCATATGTTTCAAGTTGCACAGTTTTACTTATCTTGTTGCACAGATGTGTGATAACAGTTAGCAGAAACATTTTTTTCAGGTGACCTCTTGGGGTGCACTTTTTTTTGGTTTTGTGCAGTTGCATTCATGTAGAATCCTGTCTGCCCAGCATTTTGTTGTAGTTGAACAAGTTATAACATTCTGTTTTTCCTTCAACACAATATCTGCTTTGATAACCTTGTCCTTTTCTTTTTCTCCTTTTTATATCAGCTTAAAGAGGAGTATAGGGGCACGGAGCAGACACTGCTGTTTGGTGGTCTTTTGCAAGCTCAAGCATTCGTTGCATCCAAATTACCACTAACGCACAATCCCCAGGTAAGTCTTTTGCATAAATCAATTTCGATCATTTACCAACATTTCTTTTTTTTAAACTGTTTATAATTGAATGAGTACTCAATTTTTTGATGCAGAAAAAGGCAAAGATTGCCAAAGTGGTCAATGACTTGTGCAAGGCAGTAACTGAACAGGTTGGCACCTTCATTGAAGCAGTTGCCAAGATTGATGATGAGGAACCGGATGTTGATCCATCTGTACAGCAGACATCAACGGGAACCGCTCCGTCATGCCGTGCTCCAAAAAGGAAGAGGCGGGTTTCACCTATACTAGAAGAAGAAGAGTTCGCTGAGGAGGAGTCAGACGAAGATGATGAAATGGAAGTACCACAAGATGTTGAAGACGACGGGGAGACAGATGAGGATGAATCAGAGGAGGAGGACAAAGAGGAGGAGGACAAAGAAGAAGAGGATGATGATGAGGAGGAGGAGGAGGAGGAAGAGGAGGAGGAGGACAAAGGAAAGAGGACAAAGGAGAGGAGGAGGGCAAGGAAGAAGATAGTGAGGCAGAGGAGGAGGAACAAGAAAATGAGGCCAAAGAAGGAGATGGAAACAAAGCTGCAGCAATCGATGGTAGTGAAGGGGAAGGAGAGGACGAGAAAGAAGACGAGGATGCCGATCCTGATGATCAAGAGGGATCCAATGGAGGCAGTGACAGTTCAAATGATGATGATGACAATGCCCCTGGTTCTGGTGGTACAGGAGGCAACACAACCAGATCTGCCAACCCTGCCAGCAGCAGCAACTCAATGAGCAGCAGGAGCACACTATAGATGTTGATTGACAAAACTTGCTGGAAAGACCAGAATCTGCCAAAGTCAAAGAAAAATGATGAAGCGGAGTCTCAGGGCAGCATTGACATGTTCAAGCTGTGCAACATGAAGCCAGCTTTGCCAACCACCTTCCCTGTGCCAGATTTCCACGAGCGAGAGTTGTGTGACAAGATTGATTTTGCTGTTGAGCACAATCTGTTCTTCTTGAGTGAGGCTGAAAAGAATCCAGTTGACATGGAGGAAGCAGGGAAGGGTCTTGATTGGGTTCATTCAAAGGAGAAATACAAGGAATATTTGAAGCAACTTCCAGATATCAGCTCGAACAAGAGCAAGGCAGTATCTGTGGCAATCCCTCATGTGGTCCAGAAGAGCAAAAGGAGTTACAATGAAGAAGAATCTGAAGTTGCCTCAAACCAAGCAACAGATGCCGAGGGCAGATGCAGAAATAAATGTGGACAAGGAAGCTGTGGCGCAAACTGTTGTGCCAACTGTAGTGATCAGAGAGCCAACCACCACTGAAGATGTGTCAGCAATACCTGTTGAGCCTACAACCATCACAGGAGCTCAACAGATCAAGGGGAAGATTCCTCTGTCAACAGCCCCACCTAAACCAGCTAAGCAGCAAAAGATTGTCAAGCGCACAAAGGAGGAACAGGACAGGGAAGGTGTGGGGTCCAGACACGAGACAGAACAACGTGCCACAGCCAACGCTGCAGGATTGCCAAGTTCTGCTAGTTTGGTGCCAACTCAGGCTGCAAAGGTGCCAACTGCAGATACCAGTGTGCCAACTGAAGTGGTCATAGTCAAAACTAGCAGAGTTGTTCAGGAAGACTCAACTGCAACCGCAAGCCCCAAGGTGACAATTCATACAGATTCTTCAATGCCAAACATGGAAGGAGGTTGTCAATCTGTCAAACTGGCGTCTCCAAGAGCTACCACAAAGCATCCAAGCAAGTCTGCACCACCAAGAGCTGATTTTCAGAACAGATTAACACAAGAGGAGGTGTTCAACATTGTAAGCAGGTGCAAGCCTCCCAGACCGCCAACTACAACATTACTGCGAACCAGGTCAGCGAACGATGCACCTGTGAATGTGCCGCAAGAAGATGCCCCTGGCCTTCAACCCATACACAGATCAAATTGTTGCAGCTATCATGGTGACGGGTACTGTGATGCATCAACTTTCGACCTGGGCATAGATGATGATGCTGGGCATGCTACAACACTTGATCCAGCAGCACAAACAGGGGAAGCAAATGTGGTTGTCATAGACGAGGATGAGTTGGACCCAGCAACAACAAATGAAGGATGCATTACTGCTGATGCTGGCAAGGGATTAGCTCACCAGCCAGATGTTGGATCACCAGATAGCTGCCACACCCTGATATGCGGAGAACCAGCAGTTGGCACGAGCAGTTCTTCAGGACCACCTGTTGCACGAAGACAGAGGAGGGTAATAAGGCCCGGAGCATCTCAAAGGTCTCCATTCATTGATTACAACAAAAAGAAGACCTTCAACTCAAATGAGGCAGTCAACAAGCTTTACGCTGCCATTGTGTATTGGGTCAGGCATATCCCAGGAGCAGATGATGAGAATACCAGACAAGCCAACTCCCCACAACCTATGTACATATCTTTTTTTCAGTTGCACAGTACAACCCACTTAGTTGCACAACAAGCAGAGCATGTTGCACAGAATAGTGCTTTAAATTGCACACTTTTTGTTTTTTTAATTGCAAAGCAGAGTGGTGTCGTTAGGTAGGGCACGGGCACTTGTATTGCTACGGTGTTCGAAAGCTAGCAGGGGATGCACGTCCAGGGCGCCCATTGTGCCATTTTTGGGCGATGGAGAGCGGTTGTTCGTTGTCCAGGGCTGTTGCTGTCAAGGGCAGGGGGTTTGAGATCTGTTCATGATTTCTCCTAGTTCTTCTTCAAGTTCTATGTTGAGTTCAAGTTCTATGTTGTTCTTCCCAGTTGGCTGCAACCATATATTAGTTGGTTGTCTGTATGCTCTGCTGTTGCACTAGTTGACTTACTGTTTGTACTAGTCGGTTGTCTACACACTGTTCAGGCGCACAAGTTTGCCTACTGAGTTGGCTGCATCACTATACTAGTTGGCTGTCCATGTGTTCTACACTGGACACTAGTTGCCCTGCTTAGTTTGCTTGCTGTTTTGTGCTAGGTTGGGTGTCTACGCGTCGTTCAGTTTGCACAAGTTGCCTGATTAGTTTGCTGCATCCATGTACTAGTTGGTTGTCCACATGTTTTGCTTTTTTGCACTAGTTGGTTTGTCTATTAGTACTAGGTTGGTTTCCTGTTTGTCTAGTTGGCTTCCTGTTTGTACTAGGTTGGTTTGTCTATTAGTCTGCTTAGTTGGGGGTTGGCTGTCTATTTAGTCTACTAGATGATGAGAACACCACGCAAGCCAACTCCCCACAGCCTATATACATATCTTTTTTTAGTTGCACAGTACCACCCACTTAGTTGCACAGCAAGCAGAGCATGTTGCACAGAACAGTGCTTTAAATTGCAGACTATTGTTTTTTTTAATTGCACATTTTCTTTCTTTCTTTATGTGACCCTTCAAGCTAACTTTGTCTTTCTTTATGCAACCCTGAGATAATCAGGTATGGTAATTTCTTCATTTCTTTGAAGGAGTTAGTTGATTCAATGAAGCCAAAGCAGTGGCTTTCAAAAATTGTTATTGAGACTGGAATCATACACATCATGGATAACTTACCAGAAGGGTCAAAGAAAGTTATCATGCCACTGAGGTTTTCTGTAAGTTTTTCAAAAACATTATACCCTCTTCCTTTTTTGTACCACTTTTGTTGACCAACCGGGGAGTCTTTTCATACCCTAGTGCTTGAGCCATGTTTATAACTTTTTCGCAGATCAATTTACAGCAGGGTATCTACAATACGAATGAGATAAACAAGAAGTTTGAACACAAGAACCGTCTCGACAAGAAAGATTTGGTGAGTGCTGTGCCCACATGATCCATCTCATATTTGGCACTCACAGCATGTTCATTTGCACATGACACATCTATTAGTTGGCAAATACCTTCTGCCAACCTGTTTCAACTTCCACATCTCATTTTCGTAGTGTTTTTTCTTACCTACAGTGTGTATCTGTATCTGAATTTTTCACGCGTGCAGGTCATGCTGCCAGTTCTTGAGTGCGATAATGTAAACGACCGCGAAGGAGGCAGGCATTATTGGGTCTTCAACATCAACCTGAGGGACGGACGTTTCGAAGTCCTTGATTCAAATAGAAAGCTAGAAGACATTGAGTTGATGGACACCGCCTCTACGAATGCGGGGCAGTACGCCAGCTATGGAGTAAGCATTACCCAAAGCAGAGCATCGAGCACTTCCAGCTTATTGACATCGACGTACCGAAGCAGATTAGCAAGTAAGACAAGAAGCATTACATTGTTCTTTATTTTTTCAATCAATCTGTAGTCTTTTAAAATTTCCTACTTGTACAATATTTAGTTTTTTAAGACACAAAACTAGTTTGCAATCTGTTTTTCATTTTTATGACTTTCTTAGTTGAACATCAATAGTTGCACAGTGCCACATAATTAGTTACACAGTGCCACATAAGTAGTTGCACAGGTACACATAATTAGTTGCACAGTGCCACAGAGTATATTGTCTTATTGGTTTTAAAAGCCTCCAACATTTTTTTTCTTTTTCTCCACTGCAGGAATGAGTGTGGTCTGTTCGCACTGTTTAACGCCACTGAGTGGAACGGGAGCTTACTGCCGAACTATGATCCCAAGGAAGATCTCAACCTCAGGAAGAAGCTGGCATATGATTGGGTCACCAGCCCACACAACTCTGCCCCATGGAGGAAGGTGCTGTGATTCGAAAAGGACTAGGTCAGTACACTTTTTTATTCTTTTTGCCATTTTTTTCGATGCCTTTCAGGTTTGCACAATTTTTATAAACATTTTGTAGTTGCATACTAGTAGTATTTCTTTTGCAACTAAATGTCATCACTTTTGTTCACACATTACGAGAACTGGGCATACAATTGTTCGACAAGTAAATATTAAATGATTTGCCAACAAAAGCACAAATAGCAACCATTTTTACATAGTGCATTAACTAATTCAAGGAAAACAACTTAGAGAGGAGAAAGCATAGTTGCTGTATGTGTCCACTTTTTGCCCCCTAAATTGCTCAAACACCATCATTCTTTTCCTTTTCCCTTTTCTGATACAAACGATACAAGAGAATCACAGCAGCCTAAGTGGACGCACACCAGCAGTGTGCTCTGTAGATTGGCAGTGGCCGCATTTGTTTTTCTTCTTTGGGTGTAGCTCCAGCGCCGATTTGTATCATCGACTCTTCGCCCTACCCTTTGTAGTAGACCTTGGAGGATCCCTAGGCACAAAATCATCATAGGCTTGTGCTGGGGATGGAGCCTCCAACTGGGCAGGACCATCACGAGCTTGTGTTTGATCACCTGTGGAATAATCATATAAAAAGTTTAGTTTTTTTCGTGCAAACATGACTGATGTTCTCTGCAACCATACAGCTTATGTTGTGCAACTAATTGGTTGCTGTGTGCAAATTAAGTTAAAAAGAAAACCTGTAGTAGCACGGCCCGTCATGCCACTTGGTTGGTAATCACCTGTAGCCAGAACAGGAAAAAGCAAGTTAGTTTGTTTGTCTTGATGCTTGAACTAACAGAGCGCGCGCAACTGGGTAGCCTGTTCTAAGCAACTGGGCACCATGATGTGCGCAACTGAAATCACACACACACTTGCTTGGGGAGTTGGGGCAGGTAATTACCTGGACGACGAGCCCTCTGAGTACTCCCTGTAGTGCTATTGGGAGGAGCACGTGGGGCACTTCTTGTTGGGCCAGGCAGGGAAGGAGGTGGAGGACCATGCTGTGTAGGGCCTCGAGGGTTGCCATCAACTATAGCCAGAACAGGAAAAACCAGTTAGTTGTTTTATCTTGATGCTCATAGCGTGCGCAACTGGGTAGCATGTTCTGTGCAACTGGGCACCATGATGTGTGCAACTGAAATCACACACCTAGTTAGATGGGGTGTTGGGCAGGTAATTACCTAGATGACGAGCCCTCTGAGTACTCCCTGTAGGGCCATTGGGAGGAGCACGCGGGGCACTGCTTGTTGGGCCAGGTGGGGGAGGAGGTGGAGGACCATGCTGTGTAGGGCCTGGAGGTGGAGGAGGTCCTCGAGGGTTGCCATCAACTATAGCCAGAATAGGAAAAACCAATTAGTTGTTTTATCTTGATGCTCATAGCGTGCGCAACTCGGTAGCATGTTCTGTGCAAATGGGCACCATGATGTGTGCAACTGAAATCACACACCTAGTTAGATGGGGGTGTTGGGCAGGTAATTACCTGGATGATGAGGCCCGTGAGTACTCTCTGTAGGGCCATTCGGAGGAGCACGCGGGGCACTGCTTGTTGGGCCAGGCGGGGGAGGAGGTGGAGGACCATGCCGTGTAGGGCCTAGAGGTGGAGGAGGTCCTCGAGGGTTGCCATCATCTGATGGCCCCGTGGCAGCAGTCGGTTTTTTCTTTTTCTTGGACCTGTTCAGGTGGCCGATCTCGGTACGTGCTGCGCGCATATGCTTGTATACAATAGCTTGTGCTGGATTAGAATCACTCACAAACTTTGCTAGTTTCTGAAAATCGTATATCATGTTCCTCTCCCTTATCTGCTTCTTTGATTGAGGAGGCATTTCATCCGGTTGCTCATAACCTGTCCCTGGCGCACTAGGTACAGCAGTAGGTGTCCACTGTCTTAGTAGGTACCTTTCCGGTATGACATCAACTCCAATATGGGTGAACACCTTGAGGATGTGGCAACAAAGGATGCCGTCCTTGTCCATTTTACAGCACTCACACAAATAGGAACCCTCCTCCACCCTTGCCTGCACCAAGTAGTTTCGAGAACCATATTTGGCAACAAATTCCTGGTTCGGTTTGAGCTCAAATATATCAGCACCAACTTGGAATGCATTATAACGTCCAATCAGCTCAAACTCTTCTCTGAACTTGCGGTAAAGGTCCCTAGTGTTGGTTTTGTAAGCTTGCTTCTCTATTGGGAAGTTGGACCACAGCCCAATCTCAAGGTGTTCTGCCCTGTAATCATTGCAGCCTTCCTTGGCAAGGATGTGGTTCTGAATCTTTTCATATTGCTTGACAAAGTTCAACATCGAGTTGTGTGGGTTCACATATCTTTTTAGGACGGCGTTGAATCCCTCACTACGCTGTGTAGACTGCAGGAAGGGGAAGAACCTCTGTTCGAAGTAGCACGGCACCCAAGTTGACCTGTATTCGTACAACTTCTCAAAGTATGTGTGTGTCATAGCCTCGTACTTCACCATTAACCCAGCCCAATTCTGTTCAAACTCATCTGGAGTGAAGCTGAAGTCAACACAGTAGTTGAAATCATCAGAGAGCCCTGGATTCCGACACAACAGCCAACCAACTTTTTCCTGGGCCTTCTTCATGATGTGCCATCGACAACATCGATGCACGGTGGTTGGAAAGATGCTCTGTATTGACTGCCTCATTGCACCATCTTGATCAGTTATGAAGTTGTCAGGAGGTTTGCCACCCATAGCCTCTAGGAATGTTTGGAAGACCCAATCAAAGCTTGATGCCAACTCCTGCCTCACAAACGCGCAACCGAGCATGAAAGATTGGCCATGTCGTTTTTTCCCAATGAAGGGTGCGAACGGCATATTATACATGTTGGTCATGTAGGTAGTGTCAAACGATATGCAATCGTGGTACGCCTCAGCATAAGCTTTTCGAGCTAAGCCATCCACCCAAAATATGTTGACAACTCTGTCCTCTTCATCATATTTTACCTTATAGAAGAAGTCTGGATCGGTTTTCTGTATATCCTTGAAGTGCGCAATCGTCTCAATCATGTCACCCTCCTTTGTGTCATCTCTACGGAAACTTGTTCACACATTTGTTATTGCCTTTGGTCTGAATGGCACCATCATCTCAGATCCGTAGAACTCTGCCATTATAGGCATCATACGTCCTGCATAATACAAAAACAAATAGTATATCCTTTTTTTAGTTGCATGAATGCGCACATCCAGCTGCACAGTAATAGGACAAGTGTTGGCACAGAAGATAATTGCAGGAAATGGACACCTAGCTGCACCTTTTTAAAAACACTTTGCACTTTTTGCATACAGGACATTGTGTAGTTGCACAGTGAAGACAATCTAGTTGCACAACAAGCACCAAAAGTGATATACAAACAGCATGGGAAGTTGGACACCAGTTGCACAGTTAAGTCATTTTAGTTGTACAGTAGTACCATAACAGCTGCACATTGGACTGCCTAGAGGGAAACTTAATTCTTTAAGGGATATAGAAACACCACACCTGTAGTCAAGTTGCAGTTATACAATATGCGCAAAAACTCCTTTTCATCAGGTGAGATGCCTTGGTGGGATCTCAAGTATTTGGACAACGAAGGTTTGTTCACGAGCGGATGATTGTGGTCACGAACAAAGTGCGTCACCTCCCATCGCCCATCTATGTGACGCCCCCGATTTGACCGTACACTAATCATGCACGCAAATGTGTACGATCAAGATCAGGGACTCACGGGAAGATATCACAACACAACTCTACAACATAAATAAGTCATACAAGCATCATAATACAAGTGCTCGATCATAGACGAGTCAGCGGAAGCAATAATATCTGAGTACAGACATAAGTTAAACAAGTTTTCCTTAAGAAGGCTAGCACAAACTGGGATACAGATCGAACGAGGCGCAGGCCTCCTGCCTGGGATCCTCCTAACTACTCCTGGTCGTCGTCAGCGGGCTGCACGTAGTAGTAGGCTCCTCCGGTGTAGTAGGAGTCGTCATCGACGGTGGCGTCTGGCTCCTGGGCTCCGGCATCTGGTTGTGACAACCAGGTAGAAGGGAAAGGGGGAAAAGGGGGAGTAAAGCAACCGTGAGTACTCATCCAAAGTACTCGCAAGCAAGGAGCTACACTACATATGCATGGGTATATGTGTAAAGGGCCATATCAGTGGACTGAACTGCAGAATGCCATAATTAAGGGGGGAATAGCTAGTCCTGTCGAAGACTACGCTTCTGGCCACCTCCATCTTGCAGCATGTAGAAGAGAGTAGATGGTAAGTTCACCAAGTAGCATCGTATAGCATAATCCTACCCGGCGATCCCCTCCTCGTCGCCCTGTTAGAGAGCGATCACCGGGTTGTTTCTGGCACTTGGAAGGGTGTATTTTATTAAGTATCCGGTTCTAGTTGTCATAAGGTCAAGGTACAACTCTGGGTCGTCCTTTTACCGAGGGACACGACTATTCGAATAGATAAACTTCCCTGCAGGGGTGCACCACATAACCCAACACGCTTGATCCCATTTGGCCGGACACACTTTCCTGGGTCATGCCCGGCCTCGGAAGATCAACACGTCGCAGCCCCACCTAGGCTCAACAGAGTGGTCAGCACGCCGGTCTAAATCCTATGCGCGCAGGGGTCTGGGCCCATCGCCCATTGCACAGCTGCACGTTGCGAGGGCGGCCGGAAGCAGACCTAGCCTAGCAAGCGTTCCAGTCCAATCCGGCGCGCGCCGCTCCGTCGCTGACGTCAAAAAGAGCTTCGGCTGATACCACGACGTCGAGTGCCCATAACTGTTCCCGCGTAGCTGGTTAGTGCGTATAGACCAAATGGCCAGACTGAGATCAAATACCAAGATCTCGTTAAGCGTGTTAAGTATCCGCGAACGCCGACCAGGGTCAGGCCCACCCCTCTCCTAGGTGGTCTCAACCTGCCCTGTCGCTCCGCCATAAAGTAACAGTCGGGGGCCGTCAGGAACCCAGGCCCACCTCTACCGGGATGGAGCTACCTGTCCTTTCAGCCCCCTCATCAGAATCACTTGCGGGTACTCAACGAGCCGACCCGACTTTAGTCACCACATGTGTCATGTATATAAAGTATATAGTATATACCCGTGATCACCTCCCAAAGTGATCACGACCCAGTAGTATAGCATGGCAGACGGACAAGAGTGTAGGGCCACTGATGGAACACTAGCATCCTATGCTAAGCAGTAGGATAGCAGGTAAGGGTAACAACTGTAGCAACAATGACGGGCTATGCATCAGGATAGGATTAACAGAAAGCAGTAACATACTAGACTACTCTAATGCAAGCAGTGGTCGTCAACACCATAGTCGAACTGGGGGTCGCCGACCGTCTCGGGGTCTACCGGAAAGAAGTAACGAAGGGGGAACACAATAAATAACAGAGCAATCAAAGCATCACAAAGTGTAACATGGGATTACGCGGTGCTAGAGGTGACCTAACGTAGTAGGAGGTGCTACTGGCGAAGGGGGGAAACATCCGGGAAAGTATTCCCGATGTTTCGCGTTTTCAGGCTGATGAACCGGAGGTGAAATGTTGCAGGTTCACTATGCTAGGGACGTGTGGTGAACGAACGGACTGCATATTCGGATTCGTCTCGTCGTTCTGAGCAACTTTCATGTACAAAGTATTTTCATCCGAGCTACGGATTATTTTATATTAATTTATAAAGATTTAAACATTTTCTAGATTTTAATAAATTAATTTAATTCGAAATTTAATTAATGCATCAGCATGACGTCAGCAGTCAATGTTGACCGTTGACCTGGTCAACCTGACAGGTGGGTCCCACCTGTCAGGGGCTGTTAGCTAATTAACAGTAGTTAATTAGGATAATTAGTTATTAGGTTAATTAATCTTAATTAGTTAATATTAACAGGATTAATTAAGTTATTTAATTATCTTTATTATTTATTTATTTATTTTTATTAAATTTTTTCAAAATCCTTTTTTATATACGTTCTGAGGGTGGGCCCCACTGTCATAGGCCTATCTGGCCAGGGCGTGGGCCCCTGTGGTCAGTGACCCAGGGTGGGGCGGCGGCTGTGGCCGGCCAGCCACGGCTGTGCCGCGCGCACGCGGCCACTGGGCGAAGCCAGGGCACGGCGAGGCCGGAACGTGGCCGGAGCGGGCGCATGGGCGCCGGCGCCCGACGCGGCCAGCAGGGGAGGGGGAGGAAGGGGTCGGCGCGAACCGGTTGGGCGGAGCGGGCGCAGGGGGACGCGCCTGAAGGTGGTGGTGGCAGGGGGAGGCGCTCGGCGACGAGGCCAGGGGCGGAGCGGCGCGTGCGGGACGAAGGCGACGGCCGTAGCGAGCAACTGCAGGGGAGCCGGGGCGGGCTCGCTGACGCAAGGCGCGGCACGGGGCGCCAGCAGGGTGCCGGCCCAGGCGCGTGCGCGCGGTTAGGCGCGACGTGGGATCCCGCGCGAGGGAGAGCAGGGGAGGCGCCGATGCGGGGCGGCGGGCACGGCGACGTCGAAACGGGGAGGAGGAGTGCGAGGAGAGGAAGGCCGTGGCCTCACCAGCGTTCCAGAGACGAGGGGTGGCGAGGCGCGGGGAGGACCGACGAAGGAGAGGCGGGGATGGGGCAATCCGGCGCGGCGGGGGTGAGGACGACGCAGTCCGGCGGGGATGTCCAGGGCGACGGTGTCGGAGCCGGGCGGGCGTGGTGGCTCCGGCTTCGAGCGGCGGGGCGGCGTCGGGCGTCGAGGGCGCGGTCGCGGTCTGCGCGGCGAGGGGAGTCGTCGAGGGAGAGGGGACGGGGGCGCGAGGACGAGGGCGGGGGCCGGCGAGGTGGCACCGGGCGATGGCCACGGGGGCAGCCCCGATCCGATCTAGATTGGGGGGGGGGGAAGGAAGAGACGAGGGAGTGAGGGGGGGAGTGGGTTGGTTCGGTTAGGGTTTCGGGGTGGAGTGGGGGGCTATGGGGAGTGGGGGTGGGCCGGCTAGGTTAGTGGGCTGGCCGGTTAGCTGGGCCGTGGCCTAGTGGGGGGTGGGGGCTTTTTCTCTTTTCTCTTGTTTGACTTTATTTCTTTGTTTAATCTTTTCCTTTTTTTTCTATTTTATTTTTGTTCCTTTTTATTTCAGTTTTATAAAAATTAACACTAGCACCTAAATTTGTATTTATAAATATACTACTGCCACATTAACTTTGGCACCTAAATAAAATAGTTTTATAATCATTTATTATTTAAAAGTATTTATTAAATAACAGTTTTGCCGCTGTTTTAATTACTATGGTGCATTTAAATACTTTAGAGGAGTGTGGTTTCTACACCAATATTTAGTATGGATTATTTGGCTCACCCTGAACATTTTAGTTTTAATATTTGAAAACTTTTATTGTTTGCTTGATTTTGAATTTGAATTTGAATCAGTTTCGAACTAACGTGAGATTAGCAACAGTAATCGAGGTGACGTGGCATCATTAGTAGAAAGTTACTGTAGCTTAATTATCCGGGCGTCACAATTCTCCTCCACTACAAGAAATCTCGTCCCGAGATTTAAGAGGGGAGTAAGGGGGAAGAATAGGTTACGAAATTCTAACGATTCTTCTCGGTCTTGGTTGCTCTTCTCGAAGAGGTTGATCCATTATGTTGATGTCTTCATTTCTCTGCTTCAAGTCACCATGATCAAGTCGTCATCCTTTCTTCGGGAACTGCATCGTACTTACGAAAGAATAAAGGGTGGTTATTCCGGAAGAACGGACCTCTGCAAGGTTGACTACCTGGTAGCTAACATCGGGGGAAGGTGGCGGAAAGTAACTCTCGAACTGAAACTTAAGAAAATTTCGAGAGCAAAGTAAGAAGGTACTATGAGAAGTTTAAGCGGGTCGGCAATCGTTCGATGCCTGAACAAAGTGTGAAAGGGGTCCAGATCAACGAGAATAAGTATTGCGTCTGATACCAAAGTATATTACTAGGAAGATGACCCATGAATTATATACGAAATCAAGCGCGAGGAATAACTTTGGCAACATGGGGGTACAAGAGAGTCAGGTTTCGATCCTGTGGAACTATGGGTTATGGGCCCACCATGTGGTTAAAAGTAGGAAGGCCGTTGGCATCTTACACGGTCATGATAGCAAGACATGTCAGAGGGTAGCTTGTCAGTTTTGTTGGCAACAACGTTGGTACTAAGGGCGAGGGACGAAGAGAACCATTTTCCTGCTCATTGAAACGAGGCGGACCAATAGGCAAAGTTCTCGTCCATCGGTGGTTACCGGAATGTCACCAACAATAGTAACAGGGTCTTACTGACAGAGTTGTACACCGAGGTGTTTGCACAAGCAGGGGATTAATACTGCTTAGATCATAATGATCACCAGAAACGTTAAACCAACCATTGGAAAGGAAAATAAGATTATCAGATTAAACAGAACAATGGAAAGGAAAATGTGTTTAAACACATATTTCAAGGGTATATCCTTCCCAAGGAGAAGCAGAGCATGATATCCATGACAGGATATAATGTAGAAAACTCTTTAGGTAAGGGGAGAGAAATTTCATGACATTACCCATACAACGGTGTTTGGATAATTGCGCAAGAAAACATTTAGCATTGGGCTTCCAATGTTCTTGTCGAAAATCGGAGTACCACAGACATGCTTCGGGATAGCATTGACATGGTCTTCAAGCAAGGGTCGGACTTTGGATACTCAATGGATGCATCAGGAATAACTGGTAGAATAAGTCTTAGAATTTCCTCATGGAAGAATGGATGACCTTGCTAAAAAGGAAACAATAACAATAGGTCCTCCGGACATGTGTGCTAGGCATGACATCGCCTTACATGGTCACAAGAAGAGCAATGTTATAACTCTTGGAAAATGTTTCAACCATCATATCTGACCGAGATTCAGATCTGATTGGTGTCAGGATACCTCAGACTCGGGATGCCTGAGAAGAAAAGGTGCAACACCAATTGACGAGATGACATTGTAAGATTCTCGGGAAATGAACTATGGAAGCGAGTTCTGAACAAGGGTTCATCATTAAGCCAAGGAGAGGATGAGGAGGTGGCTGATGGACTCAGCGATATTTCAACAAGATATCCAAAAAGATGGGTTTCCACAGTCATGTGAACAAGGAGATAACATTAGCTAGATCGAATGACTTAATGATGTATGCTCGAGGAAAACATACACAGTTAAACATTGGTTGAAATGTGCACCCGAAATATGGGCTAGGTAGCACGATCAATGTTCGAATGATGATTCATTAAGCCATAGACGTAGAATGAAACTATAGACCAATAACTTCAAAGCAATAGAGTTGCTAGAAGTTTAGAATTTACACATCACAGACCATTTGTCGGTATTTCGTTTAGAAACAACACGGGGACCAAGAAAGAATGGCGATGGTGAGAAGTATCACTGTACCAAGAATTCTTAAGAGGTGGAGTAAGGCTCACGACATTCTTGACATCAAATATGGTAATACTCCACGGTAGAACATAACATAAGTTGGATAGCAGGGAAATCAAGATACAACACAAAATATGAACAAGTTTGTGTTGGGGGGAGGCAAGAATGTTGTCGATGATAACACAATTCATCGAGGGGCAAGGATGGTATTTCTGATCCTAAATTTCGACACACAACTTGGAAGAAGTCAAATTGTTGACAATGATCACGACAAATTTGTCGAGAGGTTTCCAAGAAGATGTAATTGATCGACGATGACATCAAGTCTAAGGAATGATGAAAGCGAAAGGTTATTGGAACCACGAGTAGGACACAAACTCGAAATCAAGCTTGTTATTCAAGGCTAAATGATATGGCAAGGAAAATGGACGTAAGCTTAGCTCATCATCGAAGTGGTGCTCCAAGAATAAGGACCAGGTAGCATAGTTAAAATCACCACGACAATGATATAGCCATATAGGCTAGGAATGGCGTGATCGGGTACAAACTTGTACTTAAAGAAGATTATCAAGTGTCGTTGAACCGTAGTGCGGACTCGGTTCAGTTATCGGTGTCTTTGAGTGTTTAATATCTGAGAGCCCGTGAAAAATTGGAATCAGTGAGAATATTAGTTGATGAAGAACTCACAAGAAGTTATGTAGTTCCGTGGTATTCTCGAGATACTTGAGGGTACTACTCAAGGGAAGATCAGCATAGAAACTGAACTGGAGTGCAGACTTGCAATAGCAGATACTTTAATCTTGTCATGATAGATGAGGCAATGGAATGGTTTCCTTCCAGATGTATTGAATATGGTTAGAATGGTTGAAACTATAACTGCAAGGGATCCAATTTACTACACCGGAAGAACCATCGAATGTTTAAATATTCTTGCAAGAAGCTTTCATGATAAGTTCCACATCGTATCCGTGGGCATGAACACAAATGTTCAAGGTCAACTCCCACTTCTGCAATGCATAACCTTTCATTCACTTCTCGTTTACGAAGAAGTTGTAGTGCTGAAATTTTATCTGGCGAAGCACCAGAAGAGTATGACTCGTGAAAACTTTCGGGTTCACATGGATTAGAGAAGGCTTCAACCCATAGGGGCATCTTGGGAACATATACCGCAAACTTCAGGAGTAAATAACACAAGCTCGAAGGGAGAGCATTGTTGACAAAGCATAGGATACAATTTACCAAAGGCATTATGTATCCGAGAAAAGACTCACAAAGTTATTGAATATGAAGGACGTCGTCGGATAAAATCCACCAAGGTTCTGATGGTCCATAAGGGATCTGGTGTGAGCATCGGTACTCAACCAGAAGAAAAAGCATGTAAGAAGATCAGATGATAGAAACAACTGACTACTTCAGAGCTCATTTGCAAAAGAATTATGAATTCCAAGACAAGGGATCAGAAGCAATGCTCTGATTAGGGATGGATAAGCTGAATAGCCTTAGGGGTACAAACGACGACGATTTGATTGGTCGAGATCCAGCTCATGTTAAAAATGATGTCTGAGCCGGAAGTATGAATTCTAGGATCTGATTGAGGATTGCGAGCATTCGCAACATATTGAATCAATGGACTCAAAAAGATAATGACAAAGGGTGCCAATAAGATTTCGAGACTTATGGGATTAATCATAATGCTAGTAAGCAAGAATTTCAAGAGCAATAGGCTCCTGAGGATTTTCAGAAGATCGAATAGTATTTTGAAGACTATTGTGAAATACATGAATCAACTGGGGATGAGTCGATACTCGGTAGGTGCGAGTAATTATCCGTATGGGTATTTCTGCGGCAAGGAACTACAAGGCAGTGGTACAAGGGATTCTTAAAAAGCCGGAGGGCAATTCGATGTATCTGGTAATAACAAGAGAAACCCAGAGTAATTGTATGAACAACAAGTGTATGTTGTTATCCATATGGATATATCGGTAGTAGGGAACTGAAAAGGCAGAGGGCACAAGGGTCTCGGGAATGATCGAAGAGTATCTTCAACATCTTCTGGTGCAGTCGGCGACCATCTGTGATAAAGGGCTCTCCGGGAGAAAGTATTTACGAGAACCTACAGTTAGTCCTTTTAGCAAAATTATTTAACCCGAATAGGAGAGAGATCAGAGTCCCAGAGTATAGACAAGGAGTAAAAGATCCTAATACCACCCAATGGCGACGTGGGCCCGTAAGACACACAGCCATGTTAGTAAATGTTTTGTAATGTCTAGACTCGACTTCGGCCAAGGAGTGTGGAAAGGGGGATTCCTACATGCAGTTGGCTCTGATACCAACTTGTGACGCCCCCGATTTGACCGTACACTAATCATGCATGCAAATGTGTACGATCAAGATCAGGGACTCACGGGAAGATATCACAACACAACTCTACGACATAAATAAGTCATACAAGCATCATAATACAAGCCAGGGGCCTCGAGGGCTCGAATACAAGTGCTCGATCATAGACGAGTCAGCGGAAGCAATAATATCTGAGTACAGACATAAGTTAAACAAGTTTGCCTTAAGAAGGCTAGCACAAACTGGGATACAGATCGAACGAGGCGCAGGCCTCCTGCCTGGGATCCTCCTAACTACTCCTGGTCGTCGTCAGCGGGCTGCACATAGTAGTAGGCTCCTCCGGTGTAGTAGGAGTCGTCATCGACGGTGGCGTCTGGCTCCTGGGCTCCAGCATCTGGTTGCGACAACCAGGTAGAAAGGGAAAGGGGGAAAAGGGGAGAAAGCAACCGTGAGTACTCATCCAAAGTACTCGCAAGCAAGGAGCTACACTACATATGCATGGGTATATGTGTAAAGGGCCATATCAGTGGACTGAACTGCAGAATGCCAGAATAAGAGGGGGATAGCTAGTCCTGTCGAAGACTACGCTTCTGGCCACCTCCATCTTGCAGCATGTAGAAGAGAGTAGATGGTAAGTTCACCAAGTAGCATCGTATAGCATAATCCTACCCGGCGATCCCCTCCTCGTCGCCCTGTTAGAGAGCGATCACCGGGTTGTATCTGGCACTTGGAAGGGTGTATTTTATTAAGTATCCGGTTCTAGTTGTCATAAGGTCAAGGTACAACTCCGGGTCATCCTTTTACCGAGGGACACGGCTATTCGAATAGATAAACTTCCCTGCAGGTGCACCACATAACCCAACACGCTTGATCCCATTTGGCCGGACACACTTTCCTGGGTCATGCCCGGCCTCGGAAGATCAACACGTCGCAGCCCCACCTAGGCTCAACAGAGAGGTCAGCACGCCGGTCTAAATCCTATGCGCGCAGGGGTCTGGGCCCATCGCCCATTGCACACCTGCACGTTGCGAGGGCGGCCGGAAGCAGACCTAGCCTAGCAGGCGTTCCAGTCCAATCCGGCGCGCGCCGCTCCGTCGCTGACGTCAAAAAGAGCTTCGGCTGATACCACGACGTCGAGTGCCCATAACTGTTCCCGCGTAGCTGGTTAGTGCGTATAGACCAAATGGCCAGACTCAGATCAAATACCAAGATCTCGTTAAGCGTGTTAACTATCCGCGAACGCTGACCAGGGCCAGGCCCACCCCTCTCCTAGGTGGTCTCCACCTGCCCTGTCGCTCCGCCATAAAGTAACAGTCGGGGGCCGTCAGGAACCCAGGCCCACCTCTACCGGGATGGAGCCACCTGTCCTTTCAGCCCCCTCATCAGAATCACTTGCGGGTACTCAACGAGCCGACCCGACTTTAGTCACCACATGTGTCATGTATATAAAGTATATAGTATATACCCGTGGTCACCTCCCGAAGTGATCACGGCCCAGTAGTATAGCATGGCAGACGGACAAGAGTGTAGGGCCACTGATGGAACACTAGCATCCTATGCTAAGCAGTAGGATAGCAGGTAAGGGTAACAACTGTAGCAACCATGACAGGCTATGCATCAGGATAGGATTAACGGAAAGCAGTAACATGCTACACTACTCTATTGCAAGCAGTATAGAGAAGAATAGGCGATATCTGGTGATCAAGGGGGGGGGGCTTGCCTGGTTGCTCTGGCAAGGAGTGGTCGTCAACACCGTAGTCGAACTAGGGGTCGCCGACCGTCTCGGGGTCTACCGGAAAGAAGTAACGAAGGGGAACACATAAATAACAGAGCAATCAAAGCATCACAAAGTGTAACATGGCATTACGCGGTGCTAGAGGTGACCTAACGTAGTAGTAGGTGCTACTGGCGAAGGGGGGAAACATCCGGGAAAGTATTCCCGATGTTTCGCGTTTTTGGACAGATGGACCGGAGGTGAAATGTTGCAGGTTCACTATGCTAGGGACGTGTGGTGAACGAACGGACTGCATATTCGGATTCGTCTCGTCGTTCTGAGCAACTTTCATGTATAAAGTATTTTCATCCGAGCTACGGATTATTTTATATTAATTTATAAAGATTTAAACATTTTCTAGATTTTAATAAATTAATTTAATTCAAAATTTAATTAATGCATCAGCATGACGTCAGCAGTCAACGTTGACCGTTGACCTGGTCAACCTGACAGGTGGGTCCCACCTGTCAGGGGCTGTTAGCTAATTAACAGTAGTTAATTAGGTTAATTAATCATAATTAGTTAATATTAACAGGATTAATTAAGTTATTTAATTATCTTAATTATTCATTTATTTATTTTTATTATTTTTTAAATCCTTTTTTATATACGTTCAGAGGGCGGGCCCCACTGTCATAGGCCTATCTGGCCAGGGCGGGGGCCCCTGTGGTCAGTGAACTAGGGTGGGGCGGCGGCTGTGGCCGGCCAGCCACGGCTGTGCCGCGCGCACGCGGCCACTGGGTGAAGCCAGGGCACGGCGAGGTCGGAACGGGGCCGGAGCGGGCGCGTGGGCGCCGGCGCCCGACGCGGCCAGCAGGGGAGGGGGAGGAAGGGGTCGGTGCGAACCGGCTGGGCGGAGCGGGCGCAGGGGGACGCGGCTGGAGGTGGTGGTGGCAGGGGGAGGCGCTAGACGACGAGGCCAGGGACGGAGCGGCGCGTGCGGGACGAAGGCGACGGCCGTAGCGAGCAACTGCAGGGGAGCCGGGGTGGGCTCGCCGACGCAAGGCGCGGCACGGGGCGCCAGCGGGGTGCCGGCCCAGGCGCGGGCGCGCGGTTAGGCGCGGCGTGGGATCCCGCGTGAGGGAGAGCAGGGGAGGCGCCGATGCGGGGCGGCGGGCACGGCGAGGTCGAAACGGGGAGGGGGAGTGCGAGGAGAGGGAGGCCGTGGCCTCACCGGCGTCGCAGAGACGAGGGGCGGTGAGGCGCGTGGAGGACCGATGAAGGAGAGGCGGGGATGGGGCAGTCCGGCGCGGCGGGGGTGAGGACGACGCAGTCCAGCGGGGATGCCGGGCGATGGCCACGGGGGCAGCCCCGATCCGATTTGGATCGGGGGGGGGGGGGAGGGAGAGACGAGGGAGTGAGGGGGGAGTGGGTTGGTTCGGTTAGGGTTTCGGGGTGGAGTGGGGGGCTATGGGGAGTGGGGGTGGGCCGGCTAGGTTAGTGGGCTGGCCGGTTAGCTGGGCCGTGGCCCAGTGGGGGGTGGGGGCTTTTTCTCTTTTCTCTTGTTTGACTTTATTTCTTTGTTTAGTCTTTTCCTTTTTTTCTGTTTTATTTTTGTTCCTTTATATTTCAGTTTTATAAAAATTAACACTAGCACCTAAATTTGTATTTATAAATATACTACTGCCACATTAACTTTGGCACCTAAATAAAATAGTTTTGTAATTATTTATTATTTAAAAGTATTTATTAAATAACAATTTTGCCGCTGTTTTAATTACTATGGTGCATTTAAATACTTTAGAGGAGTGTGGTTTCTACACCAATATTTAGTATGGATTATTTGGCTCACCCCAAACATTTTAGTTTTAATATTTGAAAACTTTTATTGTTTGCTTGATTTTGAATTTGAATTTGAATCAGTTTCGAACTAACGTGAGATTAGCAACAGTAATCGAGGTGATGTGGCATCATTAGTAGAAAGTTACTGTAGCTTAATTATCCGGGCGTCACAATCTATCAGCTTCACCAACATTTTCGCCTTGCATTGAGTCTGCTTTATTGTCTCGCATTTCGTTTCTTCTTCTTCTTACTAGGACCAGCCTACTCTTCAGCAAAGATTGGAGGTTCATCTTCCATTTCCTCATCACTGTCAACAGTTTTTGGATTTGGAATAGGGTCCAGGACAGGAGGAGCCTCAGCTCCTCCATCATCAGCTTTGGGCTTCTTGAACTTGTTGTAGCAAAACTGTTGTTTTACCAATACATTGGTGTGGGGTGTCCGCCTAGAGGTGTTCATCTTGACAGAGAAACCCATCCGTAGTGCGTAGCTGTTGTAGTGATCCTTAGCAATTTGAAGGCTGTCAAACCTCATGCCAACATAGGGTTCCATAGGTTGAGAACCAGCCTCATCATCTCCTTCTTCTCCTTGCACAGCTCCGTCAACAGCCCCAGCTCCTAGCTCAGTCCTGGTTGGACCAGGAACATTTGCCGTGGTTCCCGTGTCATCAAGAGTATGGCTCTCTGACTGCAAAGACACCACTACAGGGGCACCACGGGTTGATGACTGGCCTGCCACATTGTCATGGCCCATAGGGTTACCACCACGACTTGCCTGCGTGTAGTAAACAAATCGCCCATTTTCTGTCCAATTTCCTTGTGGTATGCAGGGTTGCTGCTGATCCATATCATGAGGAAGCTCATTGAGATCAGGAGGCAACTCATTGAGATCAAGCATTTTTTTCCTTTTTTTGGATGCTGCCACACACTCCCTGCACATATAAAAAAGAAGAAAGTGATGTCATCAGTTGTTAACCACAGAAAAGAGTGTTTCAAACAACCTAAAAACTTAGTAAATAGGCAGTTGCACACCATTTTATGACAATCTTAGTTCCAAAAGCAACATGACTGTAGCATAATCTTTATTATAATAGTTATGCATTTTTTGTTTGCATAGAGTTGTTATGTTAGTTGCACAGTTTGCAGTAAATAGCTGGCAAGAACTTGACTTCTTTTTACTACAGAGTTTTCTGACTTTTTCCCTATGTTTGTTGCAATGATCTGCAGGTTTTCTGTTTGGCAAGGAGCTGTTTCAGATTTTTCTGCACATAATTTGATGTTACATTTGAGACGGAAAATCCAGGTGAAAGAAGAAAGAAGAATTGGATGACAGCTTATAGTTATATGTTTTCATCGCCGTTTATGTTTTTAGTTCTGGTATATTGAACATATTTTTACACTATAGCTTTGCAATAGGTGTGGGACCAGAATATATGTGTGGGACAAGATTATATGCGTGAATATTTTAATATGGTTTGTGGCTTCATTAGCTATGGACAAAAGTTCTTGTGTTTTTGCTGTCGCACTACAAATTTCTGGTTTTCGCTAGAATAGATGTCTCAATTGCCAGGATGCATTTTTTCAGTTGGCCAGCATACATATTCAGTTGGACAGTCAATGTGTTTAGTTGGTTAGAATAGATGTCTCAGTTGGCCAGGTTGCATTTATTCCAGTTTTGGCCAACATGCATGTTCAGTTCGACAGTTAATGTGTTCAGTTGGCTAGAATAGATGTTTCAGTTGGCCAGGATACATTTTTTCAGTTTTGGCCAACATGCATGTTTAGTTGGCCAGAAAACATGTTTTTATTTGCACATATACTACAGGTTTTCTAAAGTGTTCACTCACAAATATCCAGTACACGTGGGGTACAATGCATGTTTTAGTTTTGGCTAGCATGCCTGCTGAGTTGCCAGAATATAGGTTCAGTTGGCTGGGATGCATGTTCAGTTGCACATTTATGAATTTTTCATTGCACATATCTTTTGAACAGTCAATTTGTTCATTTGCAAACAATAACTACAAGTTGGTAGAATGCATGTTTAGTTTTTGGCTACAATGTTTGTTGAGTTGGCTTTAATCATGTTTTAATTGGCCAGAGAACTTGTTTTAGTTGGCTTGTTTAACACATCCAGGCGGTAGAAACTTGTTTGGCATGCATCATATTCAGTAAAGTTGGTCTCAAACCATGTTTAGTGTGCAACTAGGCAGCTGTGCAACTAAACTTAAATGACTTGTGTTTAGTTGCACAAGCCAGGAAATAGTAGGCTTCCATCCATGGTTAGTTGCACAGTAATTCGTGGTACTTGTTTTCAGTTGCAGATATGTCATTCATGGGGGGGTTGGGTAGGGTGGTGTGATGTGCCAGATTCACCTTTTTTTTGAAGCAGCTTCTCCATGGATTTGTGCTAGATCCATGGAGAAGGGGGTTTACATATGCCTACATATATGCAGTAGAAGAAAGGGGGAAGTGAAGAGGGGCAGAGGGGGCTTACCTACTTGATGTTGCTGCCTGCTGTGGCTCTGACCACCCTGCCCTTAGATCTTCTTTTTTGAAGCAGCTCCTTCTTCTACTTTGGGGCTCCCATGGCGGCTGTGTAGGAGGAGGAAGAAGGGATGGGGGCGATTCTGTTGGATCTCCTTCTGGTGTGCAGAAGAAGAAGAAGCAGCATGGGGGCGAGCGGGCGTGGGGGCGAGCTGGGGACAACTGGCCACGTGGGGGGGGGGGTGGGCGATTCTGTTGGTGGCCGCTCGATCAGTCGGTTTGGTGGCCCCTTCCTTTTCTGTTTAGCGGGGGACAGGGGGTTACCCTTTTCAGCCAGCCGCTCGGTTGCACTAGTGGGCAGCCGGCCGCCCACTAGACGCGTCCATCAATAAAACCTACTCTTTATCCAAACTCTCGCCGAGACAAAATCGGCAACAATAATCGGATTGACGCTTTGACAACATCCTACCGCTTGTCGTTACATGCATGGGTGCTTGAAGAGTCGTACCTCTTGTGCATATAAACACCATTTCAACTCATGTTTAATACGATCATTGAGAGTCTTTATTTGAGGGAGATTAGCCTCACTGGCATACAGTTCACGTGGGCGAACACATTGCCGGATCCAACATATGAGAAGTTGGACCGGGTCCTCACCGGTGTAGAGTGTGAACAAAAGTTTTCTTTGTTAACTGTACAGGCACTGCAGAGAGCAATCTCTGATCATACAGAAACATTTTCGGCTCATCGACTCCGGGGAAGCGACCCACGTGGGAAACTGAAACATTTTTGGCTCGTCGACTCTGGGGAAGCGACCCACATGGGAAACATTTTCGGCTCGTCGACTTCAAATTAGGATGGTTCTCACAGGGAAGGCTTCATGGATCTCATTGCTAGAGAATGGACCAAGAAGTCAGGGGGGATTTCCAGTGTTGATAGATGGCAAAATAAAATTGCACACTTGCGCAGTTCTTGAGGGGATGGGCCAAAAATCATAGTGGGATATATAAAGTGGAAAAAGAGAGAGTTACACAACTTATAAATGAGTTAGACCTGAAGGCTGAGTCTAACATTCTTAATGTGTCGGATCGGACTGTTAAGAATGAGGCTGGGCAAAAGTTGCGTGTTAGTCTTAGAGAAGAAGAGATGAAATGGGCTCGTGACAAAAGTTGTCCAAGGTGATGACAACACCAAGTTCTTCCAATGGGAAACATAGAGAAGAAAATAATCCAGATGAAACAGGATGAGAACCTAAAGCTGTACATCTCCAACTATTATAGGAAACTTTTTGGGGGCCTCGAAGATAATTTTGTGTCGCCTGATGAACGCGCAGTTGGGGACATACCTCAGCTCAACACCGAAGAAGACAAGGTTTTGTCTGCTCCGTTCACTGAGAAAGAGATGTTTGACGCGGTAACACAAATGAAACAGAATAAAGCTGCTAGACCTGATGGGTTTCCAACAGAGTTTTACAACAAATGTTAGCATATCATTAAGGATATCTTATGCCTATGTTCCATGACTTATTCAACGGACATTTACAGCTCTTTCACCTAAACTTTGGAACAATAACGTTGTTGCCAAAGAAGGAGGAGGTTGTGCGCATTGAGCAATTCAGGCCGATATGTCTACTCAATGTGAGCTTCAAAGTCTTCACCAAGATTGCCACGGATAGATTGACGTGGATTACTGCTACTTCTTGAGCTTGCGTTGGTTTTTCTCTTAAAGAGGAAAGGGTGATGCAGCAAAGTAGATATAAGTATTTCCCTCAGTTAGAGAACCAAGGTATCAATCCAGTAGGAGGCACAAGCAAGTCCCTAATCTATGCACCTATGACATGTCTCCAACGTATCTATAATTTTTGATTGTTTCATACTATTATATTATCTATTTTGGATGTTTTATATGTATTAATATGCTATTTTATATTTTTTTGGGACTAACTTATTAACCAAGAGCCCAGTGTCAGTTTTTGTTTTTTCCTTGTTTTGAGTTTCACAGAAATAGAATATCAAACGGAGTCCAAATGGAATGATACTTTACGATGATTTTTCTTGGACCAGAAGACACCCAGAGGACTTGAGAACCAAATAAACGGAGTCCTAAGGCGACGGAAAGGGTGGAGGGCGCGTCCTGGGGGGGGGGGCGCCCCCTGCCTTGTGGGTCCCTCGCAGCTCCGTAAACCCTATTCTTTGTCTCATAAATACAAAAATATTCCACAACCATCAGGGGAGTCCACGAAAATACTTTTCCACTGCCGCAACCTTCTGTACCCGTGAGATCCCATCTTGGGACCTTTTCCGGCAATCTGCCGGAGGGGGAATCGATCATGGAGGGCATCTACATCAACTTCATCGCCCTTCCGATGAAGCATGAGTAGTTTACCACAGACCTACGGGTCCACAGCTAGTAGCTAGATGGCTTCTTCTCTCTCTTTGATCTTCAATACAATGTTCTCCTCGATGTTCTTGAAGATCTATCCAATGTAATCTTCTTTTGCGGTGTGTTTGTCGAGATCCGATGAGTTGTGGATTTATGATCACTTATCTATGAATATTATTTGAATCTTCTCTGAATTCTTATATGCATGATTTGATATCTTTGTATTTCTCTCTGAATTATCGGTTTGGTTTGGCCAACTAGATTGGTTTTTGGGAGAGGTGCTTAGCTTTGGGTTCAATCTTGCATGATTTCACCCAGTGACAAAGTAGGGGTAGCAAGACACGTATTGCATTGTTGCCATCGAGGATAAAAAGGTGGGGGTTTCATCATATTGCTTGAGTTTATCGCTCTACATCATGTCATCTTACTTAAGGCATTACTCCATTCTTTATGAACTTAATACTCTAGATGCATGCTGGATAGCGGTCGATGTGTGAAGTAATAGTAGTAGATGCAGGTAGGAGTCAGTCTACTTGACACACACGTGATGCCTATATTTCATAATCATTGCCTTGGATGTCGTAATAACTTTGCGCTTTTCTATCAATTGCTCGACAGTAATTTCTTTACCCGCCGTGTTATTTTCCTTCAAGAGAGAAGCCTCTAGTGAAACTTATGGCCCCCGGGTCTATTTTTCATCATATTTTTTCAGATCTACAAACCAAAAAACCCAAAAATACCTTGCTGCACTTTATTGATATTAACATCATTTTACGTTTTAGTAATCTTTTATATCTATCTCTATCAGATCCCACCATTGCAATTGACCGTGAAGGGATTGATTACCCCTTTATCGCGTTGGGTGCAAGTGTTTGATTGTTTAGTAGGTGCATGATACGTCTCCAACGTATCTACTTTTCCTAACGCTTTTCCTCTTGTTTTGGACTCTAATTTGCATGATTTGAATGAAACTAACCCCGGACTGACGCTGTTTTCACCAGAACTACCATGGTGTTGTTTTTGTGCAGAAATAGAAGTTCTCGGAATGGAGCGAAACTTTGCGAGGATTTTTTATATACAATAAAAGAGAATTTATGGAGCCAAGACCTGCAAGAGAGGGGCACCTGGGTGGGCACAACTCACCAGGGCGTGCTCCCCTCTCCTAGCGCGCCCAGGTGGGTTGTCCCCACCTGGTGGCCCCGCAGACCCTGATTCCAACTCCATAAATACCTATTTTTCTAGAAAAAAAATCAATGAAAAAGAATTATCACGATCCACGAGATGGAGCCGCCGCCAAGCCCTGTTCCTCCTCGGGAGGGCAGATCTGGAGTCCGTTTGGGGCTCCGGAGAGGGAGGTCTTCGTTCTTCGTCATCACCAACCCTTCTCCATCGCCAATTCCATGATGCTCCCCACCGGGAGTGAGTAATTCCTTCGTAGGATCGCTGGTCGGTGAGGACTTGGATGAGATTCATCATGTAATCGAGTTAGCTAGTTTTATTAGGGCTTGATCCCTAGTATCCACTATGTTCTTAGATTGATGTTGCTATGACTTTGCCATGCTTAATGCTTGTCACATTGGGCCCGAGTGCCATGAACTCAGATCTGAACCATTTATGTTATCATCATTATATCCATGTTTTAGATCCGATCTTGCAAGTTATAGTCACCTACTACGTGTTATGATCCGGTAACCCCAGAGTGACAATAACGAGACTTCTTCCAGTGATTACCGTAGTTTAAGGAGTTCATGTATTCACTATGTGTTAATGCTTTGTTCCGGTTCTCTATTAAAAGGAGGCCTTAATATCCCTTAGTTTCCAATATGGACCCCGCTGCCACGGGAGGGTGCTACCTCTTGAGCATGCGTTGGTTTTTCCCTTGAAGAGGAAAGGGTGATGCAGCAAATTAGCGTAAGTATTTCCCTCAGTTTTTGAGAACCAAGCTATCAATCCAGTAGGAGGCCACACGCAAGTCCCTCGTACCTACACAAACAAATAAGAACCTTGCAACCAACGCGATAAAGGGGTTGTCAATCCCTTCACGGCCACTTGCAAAAGTGAGATCTGATAGAGATGATAAGATAATATTTTTGGTATTTTTATGATAAAGACTAAAAGTAAAGATTGCAAAGTAAAAATAGATTGGAAACTTATATGATGGAAAATAGACCCAGGGGCCATAGGTTTCACTAGTGGCTTCTCTCAAGATAGCATAAGTGTTACGGTGGGTGAACAAATTACCGTCGAGCAATTGATAGAAAAGTGCATAATTATGAGAATATCTAGGCATGATCATGTATATAGGCATCACGTCCGTGACGAGTAGACCGACTCCTGCCTGCATCTACTACTATTAGTCCACACTTCGACCGCTATCCAGCATGCATCTAGAGTATTAACTTCATAAGAACAGAGTAACGCATGAAGTAAGATGACATGATGTAGAGGGATAAACTCAAGCAATATGATATAAACCCCATCTTTTTATCCTCGATGGCAACAATACAATACGTGTCGTTTCCCCTACTGTCACTGGGATCGAGCACCACATGATTGAACCCAAAGCTAAGCACTTCTCCCATTGCAAGAAAAATCAATCTAGTAGGCCAAACCAAACTGATAATTCGAAGAGAATTGCAAAGATAACCAATCATACATAAAAGAATTCAAAGAAGATTCAAATATTGTTCATAGATAATCTTGATCATAAACCCACAATTCATCAGATCTCGACAAACACACCACAAAAAGAGTTACATCGAATAGTTCTCCAGGAAGATCCAGGAGAAGTTTGTATTGAGATCCAAAGAGAGAGAAGAAGCCATCTAGCTAATAACTATGGACCCGAAGGTCTATGGTGAACTACTCACACATCATCGGAGAGGCTGTGGTGTTGATGTAGAAGCCCTCCGGGATCGATTCCCCCTCCGGCGGAGCACCGGAAAAGGCCCCAAGATGGGATCTCACGGGTACAGAAGGTTGCGGCGGTGGAAATAGGTTTTCGTGGTGCTCCTGGTTGGTTTCGGGGTACGTAGGTATATATAGGAGGAAGAAGTAGGTCGGTGGAGCCACGAGGGGCCCACGAGGGTGGAGGGCGCGCCCAGGGGGGTAGGCGCGCCCCCTACCTCGTGGCCTCCTTGTTGATTTCTTGACGTCCACTCCAAGTCCTCTGGATCACGTTTGTTCCAAAAATAACTCCCCCGAAGGTTTCATTCCGTTTGGACTCCGTTTGATATTCCTTTTCTGCGAAACACTGAAATAGGCAAAAAAACAGCAATTTGCACTGGGCCTTGGGTTAATAGGTTAGTCCCAAAAATAATATAAAAGTGTATAATAAAGCCCATTAAACATCCAAAACAGAATATATAATAGCATGGAGCAATAAAAAATTATAGATACGTTGGAGACGTATCAAACATCCCCAAGCTTAATTCTTGCTCGTCCTCGAGTAGGTAAATGATAAAAACCGATTTTTTGGTGTGGAATGCTACTTAGCATATTCTCAATGTAATTTTCTTTATCGAGGCATGAATGTTCAGATCTGAAAGATTCAAGATAAAAGTTTAATGTTGACATAAAAATAATAATACTTCAAGCATACTAATAAAGCAATCATGTCTTCTCAAAATAACATGGCCAAAGAAAGTTATCCCTACAAAATCATATAGTCTGGCTATTCTCTATCTTCATCACACAAATTATTTAATCATGCACAACCCCGATGACAGGCCAAGCAATTGTTTCATACTTTTGATGTTCTCAAACTTTTTCAATCTTCACGCAATACATGAGCGTGAGCCATGGATATAGCACTATATGTGGAATAGAATGGTGGTTGTGGAGAAGACAAAAAGGAGAAGATAATCTCACATCAACTAGGCGTATCAACGGCCTATGGAGATGCCCATCAATAGATATCATTGTGAGTGAGTAGGGATTGACATGCAACGGATGCACTAGAGCTATAAGTGTATGAAAGCTCAACAAAAGAAACTAAGTGGGTGTGCATCCAACTCGCTTGCTCACAAAGACCTAGGGCATTTTGAGGAAGCCCATCATTGGAATATACAAGACAAGTTCTATAATGTAAAATTCCCACTAGTATATGAAAGTGACAAAATAAGAGACTCTCTATCATGAAGATCATGGTGCTACTTTGAAGCACAAGTGTGGAAAAAGGATAGTAACATTGTCCCTTCTCTCTTTTTCTCTCATTTTTTTATTTGGGCCTTTTCTTCTTTCTTTTTTTTGGCCTCTCTCCCCCCCATTTTTTCCTCGTCCGGAGTCTCATCCTGACTTATGGGGGAATCATAGTCTCCATCATCCTTTCCTCACATTGGACAATGCTCTAATAATGATGATCATCATACTTTTATTAACTTACAACTCAAGAATTACAACTCGATAATTAGAACAAAATATGACTCTATGTGAATGCCTCCGGCAGTGTACCGGGATATGCAATGAATCAAGAGTGACATGTATGAAAGAATTATAAGGGTGGCCTTGCCACACATACGATGTCAACTACATGATCATGTAAAGCAATATGACAATGATGAAGTGTGTCATAATAAATGGAACAGTTGTAAGTTGCATGGCAATATATCCCAGAATGGTTATGGAAATGCCATAATAGGTTGGTATGGTTGCTGTTTTGAGGAGGGTATATGGTGGGTATATGATACCGGCGAAAGGTGCGCGGTATTAGAGAGGCTAGCAATGGTGGAAGGATGAGAGTGCGTATAATCCATGGACTCAACATTAGTCATAAAGAACTCACATACTTATTGCAAAAATCTATTAGTTATCGAAACAAAGTACTACGCGCATGCTCCTAGGGGGATAGATTGGTAGGAAAAGACCATCGCTCGTCCCCTACCGCCACTCATAAGGAAGACAATCAATAAATAAATCATGCTCCGACTTCATCACATAACGGTTCACCATACGTGCATGCTACGGGAATCTCAAACTTTAGAACAAGTATTTCTCAAATTCACAACTACCCAACTAGCATGACTCTAATATCACCATCTTCATATCTCAAGACAATTATCAAGTATCAAACTTCTCTTAGTATTCAATGCGCTTTAAAGTTTTTATCTTGGATGCCTATCATATTAGGACTAATTTTATAACCAAAGCAAATTACCATGCTATTCTAAAGGACTCTCAAAATAATATAAGTGAAGCATGAGAGATCAATAATTTCTATAAAATATAACCACCACCGTGCTCTAAAAGATATAAGTGAAGTGCTAGAGAAAAATTGTTTAGCTCAAAGGATATAAGTGAAGCACATAGAGTATTCTAATAAATTCCAAATAACACTACAAAAAAAAGACACATCCGTGACATTTTGGGCCGAACGAATTTTTTTCTGTCATACATATGACACTTCTATGACGATAATTGTGACAAAACCCGGTATCATCATAGATGTGGTGGGCTCCTACTTCTATGACAAAAAATCATGACAGAAAATGGGCTTTTCGTCCTGGGCGGGCCGGAGACACAGCTGCATGACATTCTTTGGGCCGTCCATGACGGAAAAAACTGTGGTAGAAGCGAGGGCGAGGAAAATTTCGGGGAGTTCCCGGTTACGGTGGGAGGTCGGGGGCCGAGCGATGCGCGTTTCTCTCGTACACGTACACGCGTGTGTGCGAGGCGTTGGGCTCTAACTGAACCCGAGCGATTGCACTGCAGGCTACGCGTTACTGAACCCGAGCGATCGATCGATGGCTGTTAACTGAACCCGATTGAGCGATTCCTTCTGCTAACTGAAGCCGATCGATTG